>NC_133658.1:106040700-106361268 GCF_037893015.1 Macrotis lagotis | reverse complement strand
CAACCTGGGAATGGACATGGAGACTTGCAGTACACAGTTTGAGATATGATTGTGCTATTCCCACCTTTCCTATTAAAGGAAGCAGATGACTGGCTTACCCCACATTGAGAGGTACTTCTGATATTTCCAGTCTAGGCTGCAGGTGGACAACTCTGAAACCAACCCCAGGCTTTTCACTGTAGGGAGTGGCAGGCTGACAATTGTAGCAGAGACAATCCTGAGAGAGAGAGCCTCAGACTTCCTTTACCAGTAAGTCCACTGAGCAAACCCTTAGGAGTTTCTAATACCAATGGTCCTGAGCAGTTAGCAAGCCTCTAAGGCTCTCAATACTGAAAGTCAGTAAGCAAGACCTTCTCCCAACACAAGAACCTCAAAATGAAGGAAGGACAGAGAAAACCAAGCTCCATTAAAAGTTATCTTGGAGAAAAGGTTGGACAAAACACAAATTCAGAAAAGGAGATCAGAAAGTGTGCTACATGTTAAGTTATGAAGGAGAATATTAATTGGTCTTTTAACCTAAGAAAAACTTCTTAGGAGAGCTCAAAAAAGGGATTTTAAAAAATCAAATTGGAAAAATTGGGGAAAAGAAATCTAAGAAAAAATTAATATCTTGCAACAAAAAATGATGGAAGAAAACAAATCCTTTAAAAATGCAATTGGGCAATTAGAAAAAGAAAATAGTCTCTTTAAAAAATAAAATTGGCCAAATGGAAATGTAGATGCAAATGTTAAATGAAGAAAATAATTCCCTGAAAAATAACATAACAGTAATGGAAGCAAATGATTTCATGAAAAACTAAGAATATGTTAAACAAAATAAAAAATGAAAAAATAGAAAAAAATGCAAAATAACTCATTGGTAAAAACAACTGACATGGAGGAGAATCAAGATAATATTAAAAAGGTCAAAAGGTCAAAAGTAAATGATTGCTATTTAATATGATTAAGCTGGTTACATCCCTACCTGGGAAGAAAATTTTCAAAATCTTGAGAATCATAACCCTATTAGATGGAGTATACTTAGAATGAAGGTATGATCTTAAATTTATTTTGATGGAATCATTTAAAAATTTAAAACATTAAAAAAAGGAAGACATTTTAATAAGATTGGAGGAAGGTGGAGACAGAATGAAGTAAATTCTGAGAACTATTATATTTAGCTCAAAGAAGGAATAAAAACATACAAGTAATTGGTTTTAGAAATTTAGTTTACCTTTCAAGTATTAGGAAAGTTAAATGAGGAGAGGAAGGGAAGAAGGGACCAATAGAAGGGAAGGGAAGAAAAAAGGTGAAGGGCAGAAGTGGGAAGAAACAAGGGAGGGTGCTTGATAAAAGCGGGGAACAGATTGAGGGAGGCAATATTCAGAAGCAAAACATTGTTGAGGAAGCATAGGGTGAAGGGAGGGGAAAAAAGTACAAATGCATGGGAAATAACATGGAGGGTAATAAAGAGAAGTAATTGTAACTGATAATTTTGAATGGAATGAATTCCCCTCATGAAGCAGAAGTAGATAGCAAACTGGGTTAAAATCCAGAACATTGCAATATGCTGCTTTTAACACATATTTTGAAGTAGAGAGATACACAGAGTAAAGGTAAAATGATTTGAAACAGAATATATTGTGCTTCAGCAGAAGTGAAAAAAATAGGGGTAGCAATCCTAACTAAGACAAGGTAATTACAAAACCTACATTTCATTTTAAAGGATAAGGAAGGAAACTACATCTTGCTAAAAGGTATCATAAACAATGAAATAATTTCAATATAGAACACATATGTACAAAGTTATATATCATCCAAATTCTTAGAGAAGCTAAAATGAGTTACAGAAAGACAGAGATAGCAAAACTCTACCAGTGGGGGACCTCAACTTCCCCCTCAAAGAATTAGATATATCTAACCAAAAAATAAACAAGACAAATTAAAAAGGTGAGTAGAAATTTAGAAATGAGATGTGATAGAATATTGGGAAATATTAAATGATTGCTGAAAATTATTGTTACATGTTTTTGGGGACAAAAAATAAAAAATAAATAAAATAAATAAACTAAAAGATCTCAAAAAAAACCAGATGGATAACCATGGATAGTTTGTAGAGGAGATTAATTTCTGAGTTTGGATTACATTATATGGACATTAATAACTTCTATTCTTAAAATGAGGGAAAGAAAGAAGAAAGGAATAAAGTAAAGAAGGAAGGAAAGAAGGAAGGAAGCAAGGAAGGAAGGAAGGAAGGAAGGAAGGAAGGAAGGAAGGAAGGAAGGAAGGAAGGAAGGATGGAAACAATTACTTAGGAGTCAAAAATACAGGTATCAGTCAGTATAACAAAAATTAGCCTATAAAAAGGGCCAAAAAAAGATATGAAAGTGCTTTCAGAATATGTTGAGAGAACTCTAATAACCTAGTTTATCAGAGTTGATTTTACAAAAGCAAGATAGTTCATTGTTAAATTGATTATCGCATCATTTTGAAAACATCTAGCTTTTTAAAGCTTCCTTTATTTTGAAAAGTCATCCAAACTTTATCATTTAGTACTATGAGCTGTTTCCATGATTTTTTTTAAATGGCAATATTCTATAAACTTTTCTCTAAAGTTCTTGAAATTCTTCATATTTCAATGAACCTAAAGGCTGGTCTAATAATCTCTCTCTCTCTCTCTCTCTCCTCTCTCTCTCTCTCTCTCCTCTCTCTCTCTCTCTCTCTCTGTCTCTGTCTCTCTGAAGGTACAGTTCAAAGAAAGGAAGTTTTTAATGTTTGAAGAATCATTTGCTTTTACCATGTATATATGTGGGGTTCATATAAACAGATAGTCACACTGGAATTTACATTCTAATAACTAAACCATTTCATTTGAAGTCTTGTGTTTATAATCAATTTATTCTACCCTCAGAATTCTAGATGCCCCTTTTCACTGACAATAAAATGCCTAAACCAAATCTAGTATAAATTTCTAGAGTTTTGGTTGCCAAAAAGATTTGGCATTTTAATTTAGGGAGCAATTAAGATTGAAGAAATTATCTTACTTTAGAATCAATTCAATTACAAATATATCTAATATCAAACATTGGTCAAAATAAAATTGTAAAAGTACCAGGTCTTTATTCCAGAAGAGATGAAAACAGGAAGAAAAGAGAGCTATATGTATAAGTATATTCATAGCAGCTCTTTACTGGTGGCAAAAAACTGAAAATTGAGGGGTTGACCATCACTTGTCTTCTAATTCTAGTTCCACAGAAGTAATAGTAATACACTGAATACTAGAGAATGAGGCAAACATTTTTGTACATGGTCAATGTCCCAACTTGTTTTGCTTTATATTTCTTTTTTATTGTTTACAATTATTGTTTTAAATGCCCCTTGGGAGAGAGAGAGAAAATAATTGCTGGTGAAAAATGGGAGAAGGAAAGAATGTGATGTCCTTGAGAGAAAGAACTATTTTCCCCCTTTATTTCTCCACTACCTAGCACAATGTCTAGAACATAGCAAGGGCTTAATTAATGCTATAAACTAAAATCAGAATTCATGAGTTAACTTGGACCTTTACCAGCAAGGTGGCACCAATTATTATATTATTTAAAAGCACAAAAAACTCCTCTTGTTTCCAATAAATTAAAGAGGCTTACATTTTTTTTTTTTTTTGCAAGAGGCTTACATTCTTAAATGGAAGGTCTTGAATTTCATGTCATACCATTTGGTGTTATGCTTTATGTGCTCTGTTTTACTCTTCTGGTAAAGGATGAAACCTCCAAATGTAGTCTACTTTGAAAAATGGTGTGATGCCACAATACCAATTGCATTAAACATGAAGCACAGATGCATGATTGGTTATAATGAAAGAGAAAAATAGTGCAAGTTATTTAACAGTGTCTTCTGACAATTCCATGGAAGAATAGGATGGAGATTGCTTGTGAGGCTTTCCACATTACTCTCACAGCTGAAAACTAGTTTTGCTTGTTATTTTCTTTGCTACAAGAAAAATGGCAGCCATATTCTTTAAACTTTTTTAGCTCTTAGACAGACTCTGAAATTGTGGGACTTTCATTCTTTTTTAAATCAAATTCTAGTGTATTTTCAAGAAATCTGAAAGAGGCTATTTCTTGGAATATTCTTAGTCTTATTTATGAGAGACGTTTGCTTTTTCTATTATGAATATCTTATCTGTAAATTATTTATTAATAAGGTTTTTTTTTTTAACTTTCTATTTCCACATTCAGAGAATAGACATTGAAATCTCTGAAGGACCAGGATAATGAGGAATTGATCTAATTTCCCTGCAAACATTCTGGACAGTACCTTACTCAACTAGAAGAGCTAACTTCTGATTAAATTATAAACAGAATTTCACCTAGGTGAATTGCAGGACAAATCCTTTTGTCTTGGGGTTTTGGAAGCTGAATCTCTTGATTAAGTCAATTTCTCAACAGGACAAACTAAAGGCTTTTGACATTTCACCTATGTGAACTGATTTCCAGTTACCAGGGTTATGATACTTTACCAAAGATATTTAAGCATTTGATTATATTCATTATTTGTCTTTTGTTACATGAAAACACAATGATTATCGATTTATTATTTATCAATCTAATTAATAAATTTATTATTGATTCTGGTTTTTGAACTTTTCATTCATCTCATTAGATACAACCAAATAAATTACTAAATTTATTATATATATATATATATATATATAAAACTGTATGTAATTGTATATAACCTAGTACAATATATATATAAGTGCTTAAAAGATATCATTTGAATGAATATCTTACCATACTCCTTTCCTTCCCCACGCAGACCCCTTTCCTAAAAGAAAACAACATAAAAAAACCTTAAAGTCTACTAATACATTGATTGTGGCTAGTGTTATATATTGTATTAGCAATTCATAATTAATCTCTCTTTTAAAATCTTAGATATTTTCTATGTCTGAAAATATTGATTCAGACATATGAGTTTTAAAAAGTAAGTAATGTAGAGCCAATGTAAGTATAGTGAAAAGGCACATTGGTTTGAGTAAGAGAACCTGGTTCAAATCCCATGTTTGATATCTACAATTTGTGATGTCCTGAAAAGTAATTTAACCTTTTTGGACCTCAGTTTCCTCATCTATTAAATAAAGGAATTTGGGGTTCTTTTCATATGTGTATGTCTGTGGTATGTATATCTGATCCTCTAAAACATTAGAGAAAGAAGAATGGTATAGTAATAATATAGACCAAGGCCTAATGGTCACCTAACTTTTTACAAATATATTTTATATACAAAAGTTCCTATTCAATAAAAACTTGAACCAATTCTGCATAGCTTTAACAA
Source organism: Macrotis lagotis (assembly GCF_037893015.1). Lineage (NCBI taxonomy): Eukaryota > Metazoa > Chordata > Mammalia > Peramelemorphia > Peramelidae > Macrotis > Macrotis lagotis. The sequence continues at coordinate 106,355,955 of NC_133658.1, read as the reverse complement.
TATTTAATTTATTTCAAAGCATGCATATTTTGTCACAGTGAATTTAAAACTATAATAAGGTATGGGAGAAGCAACATTTCATTATCTTTGACATGCCTCCAAGCATCATGTAATCATTTGAAGTTATTGTCAAATGATCATAATGAAACTGAATATGAAGAAAAAACATTTTTAATGGTACTGTGGAAGATCAAGGGCAATATAATCTGTTGCAAGAGCTATGCTAGGTACTAGGCTGTTTCCAGAGCTACTCAGGTTGGTGGGAGTCTCCCAATATTTAAATTGCAGTATCTCTATCAGGTGCTTAACATATGTTGATAAATTCATATTCCTAAATTGCAGGCCTGATCATAATATTCTTTTGCATTAGAAAATTGACTGGCTTTATATTACACTTAGGATAAAATGCAAACCCTTCAGTCTGTTATTTAAAACTTTTTGCAATCTAATTCCATCCATCTTTTCAGGTTGATTACACTTTAATTTTGGTCATACAATTTATATCCAAGTGAAAATTGGGCCGTCTGCTATTGTTGGTATATCAGAAAAAGAATCGATAGAGATGTGTACAGAATTATTTACATATATTTATACATTTTTGTCTAATGATAACCTTTTCTAGGAGGCAGGGAAAGGAACAAAAGAAATGTACACCATAGCCATATTATTTAAAAGGTACAGCAAATGCTATATAATAGATTTGTAGTTTCTTGTGCAATCATTATTTAAATAAAAGAAAAAAGGAAATGAAAATGCAATGTCTTTTCTAACTCCTCTTCTGAATCTGTCTACAAGATCCATGGAAATTTCCACTTTTTTGGATATAGTCTAAATATGTTCCAAATAAAAATGTTTCTTCCTTTTTTCTTTTTTTTCCCTTCCCACAAAACATTTTCATATTATTATATGTATGTCTAAACATGTTATATATATGCATGTGTATTTGAAACACACATATTTCTTTGTAAGATTGGGAAAAATACTATTTATCCACAGACTATTTTAAAATACATATCTACTCAAGATAGAGAAGAGTGTTTACAGAAGGCTGGTACTTATGTTGTAAGGGGTGCCAAGCCTTTGTTTTTTAAGACTACTTTTCCACCTTTGGTGTCCATCTGGTCCACTTTTGGTCTTACCTGTGGTCTCTAAGAAGCTGCAGCATGCACAACTGACCTTCACATCAGAAACTACTTCCACAGTCAGGCTAAACAAGGGTGGACTGGTTGTCTCAAACCCAATGGTGATAAGGGGGATATCTACCACAAGAATGGGAACTTGAATGGGCAGATTTAATCCAATCTATTCCGTAACTATCAAAGCAACTGAAGGTGGCTCTTTGGAGCTTAGTTAGATATTAAAGATGTCAAAGTCATCCACTGCATCTCCAACCATCACCAGTTATCACTTCTTACCTTGAATCTGTTTGGCCACTGGACTGTGATTACTCTGGAAGAGAGAGAGAGAGAGAGTGAACTTAATACTCTGCCTCATTAAATTCAGTTTATGCAAGAATCAAAATACATCACCCATATCATTTTACCATTTTTTACCTCTCAGAGTCCTTATGTCAACAAGAACATGATGGAGCAACAGAATTCATTGAATACACTGAGAAACTGAAGTCAAATCTAAACTCACAGGTGGCCCAGTACATAAAATCTTCTCCTTACTGGAAGCACCGATATGATTTGACAGCCCCATGGGTATCTGACCATTCTTTTAAGGATTGTACTGTTTACTTCCTGGTGTGAGGAAGGGACTAGAGAAGGTTCTTAAAAGTGTGTGTTTACCCAAATCTGACCTGATTACTGCAACATGTAGGGATGCCATCCTGTGGTCAAAATACAAAAAAAAAATTACAAAACCTTTTTCAAAGATACTTTCACTCATCAGAGATATATGAAATGTGTACACACTCATCGAACACACAAAATGCAATAGACCTAAAAAATTAACAACTCTTGTTGTTGATAACATTTAATAAGTATCATACAAATAACAGCCCTTAGGGAAACAAGACTGGCAAAAACCATCAATGCCTATGCCCCTACCTTGACTAGTCTTATTGAGGTCAAAGATAGATTTTATGATGCCCTAGACACAATTTTCATCAATGTTTTAAGAGAAGACAAACTTATAAATCTGGGTAACTTTAATACTAGAATAGGCTCAAACTACCAGACAAGTCAGGGAGTTAATGAGAGGAATGGAGTTTGAAATATTAACAGCAATGGTCACTTCTTCGTGAAGACTTGTGCAAATCAAGCTCTTCTTATCACCAATACCGTATTCAATTTGCTTAAAAGCAACAAATCTTCATGAACATATTCTCTCAAAAAATTTTGGCTTTAATAAACTATGTGACACACAGCCAATGAATGATCACAGGGTGGTGAATTAGTCATAGATTTATTCTCTCTAAGCTAAATATTTTCATCCTATCAGACAAGTGTTCCTAAGGTAAAATGACTACCAAAGGAAATAATGTCAAGAGATTAGAGCACTATTCTGAGTAGAAAGTTTGTTGCTAACTTGGAGGCAAAGTTGACCCTAAACACATTTGGCAACAATGGGGAAGAAAAGAGGTGAAAAACTCTCAGAAATTTAGTGTACAGCACAACATTTGGCCATTTGGGTCACAAAATATCAAGACTGATTTGATAAAAATGATGGTGAAAATACAGAAGCTGTCAAACAAAAAAAATAACTCCAAAGTGTTTATCAATAGAAGTTTTTTCATTCTCAAAGACAATATTTAATTCCATTAAAAGTAAAGTATAAGGAAAACTAATAGAGATGAAGGATTCTTGGCTCAGTAAGGTCAATTAAATTCGGTTTTTACTCTTGGTAGTAACAATCCAAAATATGTTTTATGATGCCTTGAAGGCTACTTATAGACCAAACACAAGTGGTGCCTCTGAACTACTCAATGCTTCTGGAGTCTCATTAATTAGTGATGGAGGCATTATTCTAGTCATGTGTTGAACACTGCCCTAAAGTTCCCAACAGATCATCATCAGTGAGTTCTGAAGACATTGAACATTGAAGTCAATCCCTCCAAGACTCAAATTCTCATGGAATAAGAGATTTTTGAATGGCATTAGGCTCCTTTCATGTAGTAAAGCACCAGGTACTAATTTTATTCCAATAAATATTTGCAAGGAGAGATGAGGGGTGGGGTAATGTTCATACAAAAGCTGATTGAAAATTCCTGGGTTATATAGCATGGGGAGGTTATCCCCATGGTGTAAAAGGCTACTTCCATTGTCCATCTCTATAAATGTAAAAGGGATAGATTCTCCTGTGACAATCACAGCTTCTCTTTAACATTGCTGTAAAGATTCTTGACACAATCCTTCTAAATAGACTGATCCTTCACCTTGAAAATGGCCACTACTACCTCAGAGTCAATGTGGCTTTAGAAAGGGTTGCAGAATAGTCACTATGGTGTTTGTTGCTAAGCTACTACTGCTTGAAATATGTCAGGAGTAGAACACAAGTCTGTATCAATATTTGTGGATCTGACCAAGGTTTTTTGATAATGTGAGTTATGAGGACTTGTAGAAAATTATGTCAAAATTTGGTTGCTCTCATAAGTTCTTTTGTATGTCAATTTTTTAATGACCTGTTAAACAAACTTCTGGATAAAGGATGATGCTCTTGTGACTGTTTCCCTTGCTTCCAGGCTTTTAGCATGATGTTTTCAGTCATGTTATTAAACATCTTTAATAATAATGAATACATGGTCAGCTGTCACACTGATGGGAAATTCTTTGACTTAAAAAGACTGCAAACCAAGACTATAGTGAAGGGAGTTTTGATGCAGGATGTTCTGTGTTCAAGATGACTGTACACTCAGTGCAATCTCTGATGCTGAGATGCAACAAAGTATGGATTGAATCTCTGGGGCTTATAGTAATTGTGGCCCAATAATTAAAACCAGGAAAACACAGGGATCCATCAGCCAGCACCACATCATCCATATTTGGAACCATCATATACACACTGATAAGAATGCTGACACAAATATTACTGGAGCAATCTCAATATTTAGGAGCCTGTGAGAGAAAATGTGGGGAAAGGAAAGGTCTTTGACTTCCAAACTGAAGGGTCTATTGTATTAATTCATTGTTGTATGTCTGTGAAATTTGGGTAGTATGCCAGGGTCATGCCAGGAAATTAAAACACTTCCATTTGAAGTCTTAGGAAGATTCTGAAGATCACTTACAGGAAAGGTTGGGAAAAGCAATGCAGAATTTCTCTTAACTTTGGACTGAATTTGAAACAGGGGAGGCACTGGCACAAGACAGTCTAACTAGGAATGGACTCATCAGACAGGGTCATGTTGTGATCTAGGAGCAAAGCAGAACTGAAGCAACTCAAAGGACATGGAAGATGTGAAAGTTCAGAGAATATATTTTAGGAGTTCACTTGGACTATTTGTGCCTGACCAGTGATAGAGCATTCTGAACTCATATTGTTCTGAGCAGCTACAGTTGGCCACATTGTAAAACTGTAAACACAGTGGATATTGTTTTGATTCTCTTTGAGAACATAGGGCTAAAAACTAAACAGGACAATAATAAGCAAGTCATTTTCTTGACCCAATGATAAAGTGTAACATTATCTTGTGTTGGCAACTCATGCTACTACCTCAATGGAAGAAGAAACATCAGTGAAGACAACATTTGATATCAGACAGTATTCAAGGATCTCTAACCTTAACTGCATCTCCCCATGTGAACTCCAATTCAGGTCTAGGTGTGTATGCATTCAAATATCCCAAGGGCAATAAGAAGATATGGCTAACTTTCTGGCTTCATTTTGACAAGTCACATGAGTGTGTAAATTACATGTGTAATCTGTGGTATATACACATGAGTATGATGTGAGATTTATTTAAAAAAACAGTGTATAACAGAATATGAATCATTCTCAAAAGGAGTTGGCCAGCCATGGGTGTCAAAAAATATTATCTCAACAAGATTATTTATATCACTTAAGTTTATACAAAAATATCTTTTGGGTTGAGGCAAGAGAAAATAAAATGTTGGGGCCTTAACTTTGGAAAAGAAAAGAGGGATGAGATAACAAAAAGTCTGCTGATTCTTGATTAGAAAGTTAAGCAAAAAAGTTTTTAAAATATGAGTTATCTCAAAGTAATTATCCTTATTTTCAATACACATAATATTGTGATTTTTTTTAAACTAGAGAAGGGAGGCAGGTTGAAAAATATAAATAACTTTACACTCTAACAGGGGAGTTATCAATTTCCTTTTTGTGAGCAGTGTTTGCTATCATTTGGCTATCTCCATTTAATATCTTTATGATCATGATGTACCTATATCATGAAATTCTGATTTTTGACTTAACTCACTATTATTTTTCAGGTATGAATTTTCTTCCCCCCCCACAAATTCTCCTCTTAAGAAGCCATGACTTTTCTTTCACACTTTTCTTATGTACTCCTGAATTTCCTCTTAATATTTAAGTGCATTATGTCAAGATCTATAATAAAAGAATTACCATTTTTCCTATATTGCCCTCCTTTGTGGTACAAAAACCATTCTACCCTTAAGGATATTCAATAACTTAGGGCATAAGGAATCAATATTGTTTCCTTGGGATTTTCTGGTAATTTTATTGACTAGGTTTGCCATAGCCACGGTAATTGCAAATACAGAATGGCAGTTGACTGGGATGCTAGAACAAGTTCAACAATTACTCTATTCAGTAGTGCAGAAGACTACTGAATTACACTTACTCTGTTTGTACTTCTAATAAATTTTTACTTCCCTACAATTATAGGTTTCTCATGGAGTCTTGTTTTATATATTTTAAAATGAACGCAATCACTGATTGCTGAATGAAATATATTATCTATACATTGTTTTAAAGACTAAGTTACATTTTAATTTACTAGCTTCTAGGCTTATATAACAGATTAATTACAATAAATTAAATCCTTACATCTTCAGAGGTTGTTAAGATTAAAGAATGCTTTGATAATATCAAATTAATATTAGTATGGATGGCTATACACTTAATTTTTAAAAGACAAGAGTGAAATAGAAGAATAAATTTATGAATTTTAAAATTAAACAAATGAATATGCCTTAGTTAAGATTTCAGTCACTCAGGGGGCAGCTAGGTGGCACAGTGGATTCAGCACTGGTCCTGAAGTAAGGAGGACCTGAGTTCAAATCCAGACTCAGATACTTAATAATTACCTAGCTGTATGGCCTTGAGCAAGCCACTTCATCTCATTGCCTTGCAAAAACCTAAAAGAAAAAAAATATTTCAATCACTCAAAACCATTTACATTAGTATTGATATTACTCTAATATTTTGTATTAAGATAATATGGACATTACTACTATGTGAAGATTGTAAAACTCCATCAAGTGATAGTCCTTCATTATTTATGCATTATCATAGCAGAGTGTTAATTCTTAGTCTTAAGTCATTGTTTTTCTTGAGCAGAGACATGGAGAGATATCAGTTTGAGAGTAATGCTTTGCAGAACAACAACAAAAAATAGCTTGGGGGGAAAGAAAATATTTTAAAAATTTCCACCTCTATGGTAAGGCAGTAAATCAGAATGCAAAGTGATTCTTGAATACAAGAAGAAGAAAGTAAATATAGTCACTTATCAAAATATAATTCTTTGCTAGTCACAATTAAACTAATTTCTTATAATGACTTCCTTTGAAAACATATAGATCATGAAACAGTCACAGTCTATTGCTACTGAACTGAGAAGAGGGAAGTATGATTCATCTTTGGATTTTGGAAACCAAGACTGGTCATTGCACACAATTTGATTTGTGTATAATTTTTGTGGCCTTTATTACCTTATTTCTACTTCTGATATTTAGATATAGATATTGATATAGATCTGTTTGTGTATTCATCTATTGGTTGTTCTTTCTCTATTGTTATTTTAGACAAGTCTTTCTATGGCTCTCTGAACTTGTTTTATTTATATTTATATATATATATTTATATTTATATACATTTATTTATATATATATATTTTATATATTTAATATATAAATCTATATGTTTTATATCTATATATTTATTTATATGTTTTATTTATAATTTTATTTATATAACTTCATGATTATGTCTCATTTTTCTTCTGATCTTGGAACTTCCCTCATTGCCTATCATCAACCTAAGCTGAAATATCTATGAGGTGGTATTCCAAAGATAACTCTGTACCACTCCCCTCATAGTACTGAGTTACTCTAGAAGAAGGTCTAACCAGCAATTCTTCATTCCTCTACTTGTTCTGCTTTTGATGATTTGGACTTTACCTCCACTCTTCCCTTCTAAATAACTTATACTTTCCCCTATTTCACCTATTTTTAAAGTTTATTTTGGCATATCTTCCTAATAAATCAATCAGCATTTATTAACATTCTAACATGTGAGAGAAAAGCTTAGATTACTGAGATCTATCTTTTAAAACTGACTCACTCCCATGATGAGTTTAATCCCTTCCTAAGTAACACATGAAGCATGACATCACTGGAGAACCTTTCTTTAAGATGCTAACAAAACTGCTTTTTCAAAATTCCCTAGATTATTTCCATGGGATACAGTACAGTAAGCAAGTGATTCAATGAGCCATGGATGCTTTTCAGCTCCCAGATGTTGTGCATTCTGACAGCCTTCCTCAAAGAGACATGTGAAGGAACTGAGGCATAATGAAACTGACTTTTCCCAAATCCATATGATATCAGACTATTGCCATTGCCAACCAAATTCAGGGCAAGAGTCTGAATATTTAAATGTAAAGCAGAGAAGAAAGAGGAGTTGGTCAGAAATTTGACTGGTTATAAATGTGTGCCTATATATATGCATCTGTCTGTCTGTGTTTGTGTGTGTGTGTGTGTGTGTGTGTGTTTGTGTGTTTCAGTGGAGAATTGTTTTACCCCCCATTCAAGTAGTAGTTTTATAGAAAGTAGTTAGTTTGAAGGATATGTTAGGAAAGGAAGGTCCACTGACTATAGGTACAAACACAATTGAGGTGATTTACATATAATTTTTATTAATTCAAAGTAATCAAGAAAGACAATGTAGCCCAAAAGTATAAAACAAACTGCCCCAAGGATGCAAGCAACCAGATTACTTCCCAAGAGAGGGAAGGGAGCAGATTAAAATGCAAGTGGGGAATGTACAAGAAAAATAGATTAAAAAAAAATGAACAGAAATGCAACACAAAGAACATTTTGAATTACATGATATAGATTATTAATTTAAAATTTTCAAAAACAATATAGAGTCCACAAGGATCCTTTTCTTATTGAATTTGGCACCAAAGAAATGGGTAGGCAAAACCATCCTTATTAATAGAAAAGAAACTCAAGATGCACCTCAATTGATAATGCCAGTTGTGTCCTCTTTGTTCATTCCATTCCAGTATGGTATAAAATGACTTCTCTGGTAACTGGGAAATGTGTCAAATCACTCTAGGTGAAACTTACATTAGGCAAGATTTTATCTGTAGAAGGTCTGGAAATAGACATAAACCTATATGACATTTTTAATATAATCATAACATAGAAATATTTTCTTTTGTGATAGAGAAGATAATTTGTTAATTTTTGTACTTTACTGAAAGTTTTAAATTGAATTAATATTTTGTCTTGTTCAATCATAGAAATATGAATATTTATGTTATACAAAGCAATATTTTAATCTTCTGTTAAAAGTCTTTTTTGACATATATGACTGGGCAATAATATTCCATCTGTCTGAATATTCTCTAATTCCATTCCAAGAAAGGAAATGAGGTCACTCTACTTTAAACTTATGAAAGCAAATAGAGTTGACTCAAACTTCTTTTTTGACAGAGGACAGAAAGATCAGTAGGTCAGGATGGAACTAGTCTTAGGAATGATGAATGAAAAATGGGAGATTATTTTAATTGAATTTGGGAAGATGAAAACTGATCTGAAAGGAGTCTTTTCACCCAAAGTCATGGTTTGATTTTTCTCATTCAAGGAAGACCAATATTTGAAATTGATTTTGCCTTTTTAAGTCACTGCTAGTGATTAGAAAAATGCAGAGCAGTTTTTTGTTATTCATTTACTTTTCCCTCTTTTTTAAATTTCTTTTCATTTAGCACAGGTCTCTTATTACTTTATGTTCTCTATACTCTATTATTGGAAAAATAGTTATTTCTCATCTCAGATGAGATATATGGATATCTTACATACATATTGTATGTATGTATGGATGGATATCTTACATATTATACATATATATAATCTTACATATTATGTATATATAACAATAAACATGCATGTATAGAAATGTAATTTCATTCATGATTAACATCTATCAATCTATGAGAAATAAACTGATGTAAACATTTATTTGTTGCTAGTTCTTCATGCTCTAAAAGAACCAAACTTACTTCACTATGTTGGGTTCAAGGTACAGTATGTTTAATTGTGGCAAACAAGGTTAATGCTAACTTGGAAGTTTCTACAAAAGGTCGGACACAAAGAGTTCATGTGAACATTGAGAGTGGAGATATCTCTATCCCATGAATATCCCATATATCCTATATAGCTTTTGAGTTTTTGCAATTCTGCTTTGCTCATGGAAAACAGGGCCTTCTTTGATATGGGCACACTACATTGGGTATTCCTGTGCCTCTGATTCCAATGTCTCAAATCAGCTCAAGTTAAGAAAGAGTTGAGAGTTTCCTAATTTTCTTCTTCTGACAAGTACCTGAATACTTGCTTTATATGAGTTTTTCATTAAGCAGAACTTTTTTCAAATGTTTACATGACATTAGAAAATGTGATGAGCTGATCTGAGATGCACTTTCTTCAATAGGGTTTCATGTTTGATACCAGTTTGAGAAATTATCTCATTGCTCAATATTTTATCTTGGCAGATGATCTTCAGAATCTTCCTAAGACAATTCAGAAAGTGATTCAGTTGCCTGGAATTGCCTTGGATTATTGCCCAAGATTCACAGGTTTTGACAATGAGGTCAGGACAACGACTCTGTAGAACTTAAGTTTTTGTGTTATTTGTTTTCAGTTTTGTTTTTGCCTTTTTGCGGGGCAGCTTAATACCTCTTCTTTCTGACACTTTCTAAGGTATGTTTCAACCTCATCATCCATGTATATATTTCTGGAAAAAATACTGCCAAGCTAAGTGAAATTATCTACAGTATTAAAAATTTCTCCATTTGCTATAATCAATAATTCTATGTATGTATGGTGCAGTGTTGGCTAATGGAGAACCTATGGTTTCTTGGTATCATTTTTAAGGCCAAAATCATCAAAAATGGAAGGGCATCAATCCATAATCTATTGCATTTTATCCTCAGAAACTACAATGAGAGCACTGTCATACAAAAAGGAAGAATGATGTACCAACTCTTTTTTCACCTTAGTCTTAGATTATAACTCTATCAAATTAAATATCTTATTGCTGAAGTGTGGTAGTTGACCTTTATTCCATGTTCATACTCATTAAAAATGTCTGCAAAAGATAAAGCCAAGATGGCAGGGCAAAACTAGCAAGTTGCTGGAACTTTTCTTGAAACAACTTAAAATGAAGGCTCTATAGAGACCTTAAAGTTACAGATTACACACACACACACACACACACACACACACAAAGAGTGAAACAAGTGTTGAATTCAAGAAATCAGGGAGTAATTTCAGTAAAGGTCTGTATCTTCTGGGAAAAAGGAGAGCATAGTCCAATACTATGAATTGGAGAGTTGGAAGGCCAATGGGAGACTCTTAGTCACAGCACAACTCAACAACATAGCACTGCAGCAGACCAGCAGTGAGGGTTCTGATCCTACATCATGAGACAAAATTCAAGCTTTGGGAATACTAGTGCAAAAGACAGGATTGGGTTGGTCTACTGCAACACAGAAGACAAAACAAAACAGTGCATGAGCAAAGCCTTAGCATAAAGGAGGGAACAAATCTCTAAATAGGCAATACATGGCAAGCAAGAGACTAGATCCTGGGACCAATACTAAAAGATTAGGACTAGACACCCAGTGCCCCAGCAGCAGAACTCAACTATGAAAATGAGCAAAAACCACCACCACAATAACAACAACAACAACAACCACAACAACAAACAACAGCAAAATCCCCAAACCAGTAACCACACAAAGCTAGTATTTGGTTAGGGATGACAAAACTGCCATCTCAGAAGAGAACAGCAGTGACAAAATGCCTACATGTGAAATTCTAAGGGAGTTTATGAATGGATCTCAAATCCAAAATGAACTTTTGGATTTTTAAAACCAACAAAGAGAGGAAGACAAAAAAGGAAAAAAAAAAAGAGAGTCAGGTAGGAGAATTGTGAAAAATTGACTAAAGAAATTAACTTCTTTAAAAGTAAAAATGAACAATGGGAAAAAAATGAAACAGAAAAAAAATCAACCAACTGGAAAAGGAAAGCATTAGAGTTAAATTAATCAATAAGAAGGAAACACAAAATCAAAATGAAGAAAATAAATACCTAATAATAAGAACTGGACAAATGGAAACTGATAACTCTGTGAGACACCAAGATTCTAACCAAACAAAAAGCCAAAAGACTGAAAAAAATAGAAGAAAATGTAAATTATCTCTTGGGAAAAATCACTGATATTGAAAATAGATGGCAAATTATTTGTCAAATTGAAAAACCTCATCAAAAAAAAAAGATTCTGTAAAATATCCAGGAAATTATCCTGTAAAATTTCCCTAATATGCTAGAAGACAAAATATTTGAAAAAATTTGAAAGAATCTGTCAATTAACTCCAGAAAGACATCTCAGAATAAAAGTTTCAAGAATGTTTTAGTCAAATTTCAGAATTCTTAGCTAAAAGAGAAAACAGTGCAAGCTGACTAAAAGAAGTAATTTAAATGCCAAGGGAACAACACTCAGGCATACCTGCATAGGACTTATCAGTTTCAATATTAAAGAATCAAAACACATCTAATATGTTATTTCAAAGGATCAATGCCCCTGAGAAATTAAGCATATTCTTTCAGGGGGAAAAGATGGATTTTCAACATAACAGAGGAATTACAAATTTTCTTATAGAAAGACCAGAAACTAACAGAAAATTTAATCTTCAGCTAATAGACTTGAAATGTATAAAAAGATTTTCCAAAATGGGAAAAAAATGTTAGCCAATAAAATTAAACTAGGTACATCCCTACATGTAAAGTCAATAATTGTGATTATAAAAGCAGAATATTAAGCTTTAGCAGAAGTAAAAAAAAAAGGTAAGGGTAGCAAATCTGATCTCAGACATAGTGAAAGCAAGAACAGATCTCATTACAAGTAATTACAAGTAATAAAGCAAGAAATTTCATTTGCTTAAAAGGCAACAGAGGCAATGAATAATCATTATTATTAAAGATATAGCATGAAGTGGTCTAACATCCACATTTTTAAAGGAGAAGCTCAACAAATTGGAGGGATACCTATTTGATGAAACTATAAAAGTGGGGGATCCCAACTTCTCTCTCTCAAAATTAAATTACTCTAACCACAAAAAAAAAGAAGTCAAGAAGATCAAAAGAATTTTGGAAAACTTAGGATATAAAAACTTCTGGGGAAAATTGAATGGGGATATAAAGGAATATACCCTTTTCTCTGCAATACAGAATCTACACCAAAGGTGACCATGTACTAGGTCACCAAAATCTCACAATTAAATGTAAAAAAAGCAGAAATATTAAATGTATCCTTTTCAGATATTGATGTCATAACAATTACATGTAAAAAAGGGCCATGGACAGATAAATAAAAATTAATTGAAAACTAAATAGCTTAATTTTAAAGAATGATTGGATCAAACAAAAAAATCATAGAAATACTCAAAATTTCATCCAAGACTATAATGATGATGAGACATCATATCAAACTTATGAAGTGCAGTCTAAACAGATTTTGGGGAAAATTTCATATCTCTAAATGAGTAAATGAATAAAATACAGAAAGATGAGATCAATGAATTGACATACAACTAAAAAGTCTAGAAAAAGAACAATTCATAATCTCCAATGAAATAACAAATGAGAAATTCTGAAAATTAAAGGATAAATTAATTAAAATAGAAAATAATAAAACCATTGAACTAGTAAATAAAATTGAATTCATTTTATGAAACAATAACCCCTGAGATAGGACTCTGTTGCTTCATCCTTTCTCAGATCTAGTTCCCAGTCTGAGATCTCAGTCTCAGAAAGAAGAGCATAAGGAAACAGTGTTCACTGTTTGGAGAGGAGAAGGAAACCTCTTCACAGTTCCAGGGCAGAAAAGATTGCTTGTGGTCATGTAAAGACCAGTGCACAGGCAAGAAGAGTAGACATAGACTCTTATAAAACTTTGGTGAATTTGAGAAATGACAGGTGCCTGGGGTGGGGGTGGAGGTCAGGAGGGGGTGCTATCCCTGCTAACAGCTGCAAAAACTCTCAAAAACTCTCCACCCTAGAAGCATAGCCCAACTTTAACAAAAAGTTAAAATCAAGTCATGAGCTAAGGAAATGAACAAAAGCAGAAGAAAAAAAATATCTGACCACAGAAAATTACTTGGGTGTTATGGAGGATCAAAATACACACTCAGAAGATAACAAAGTCAAAGCTTCTACAACCAAAACCTCCAAGGAAAATGTGAATTGATATCAAACTATGGAAGAATTGAAAAAATATTTTGAAAACCAAGTGAGGGAAGTAAAATAAAATTGGGAAAGTAAAAATGAGAGTGATGTGGGAAAATCCTGAAAACATAGCCAGTAGTGTGGTGAAGGGCATAACAAAAAGATACTGAATAAAATAAAACCTTTAAAAACCAGTTCAAATCCGACCTCAGACACTTAATAATTACCTAGCCATGTGTCCTTGGGCAAGTCATTTAACCCCATTGCCTTGAAAAAAAACATCTAAAAAAAACCCTGTAAGACTTAAATGGAAAATGTGGTCCAAATGGCCAAGGAGAAGAAGAATGCCTTAAAAACAAATTTGGTCAAATGGAAAAGAAGATGCAAAAGCTCTCTGAAGAAAATAATTCCTTAAAATCTTGAATAGATTTAAGGAAGCTGCGGACTGTGAGAAAAGAAGAAAAATAAAACAAAACCTAAAGAAAAAATAGAAGAAAATATGAAATATCTCATAGAAAAACAACTAACCCAGAAAAAATATTCAGGAGAGATAATTAAAAACATATTCAATTACCTGAAAGTCATGATAAAAACAAAAACAAAAAAACACAGAGCCTGGATCTCATCTTTCAAGAAATTCTTCAGGAAAATTGCCCTATATTCTAGAAGTAGAGGGTAAAATTAACAATTGAAAGAATCCACTGATTATTCAGAACTTCCAAGTCAAGGAGAAAATATGGCAAACAGGCAAAAAGAAACAATTCAAATATCATGGATCTACAGTCAGTTTAACACAAGATTTAGCAACTTAAACATTAAGGAATCATAGGACAAGGAATATAATATTCCCAAAGGTAAAAGGGTTTGGATTACAACCAAGAATCAACTATCCAGCAAAATTGAAGACACTTTTTCATGGGCAAAGATGGAGAGCTGATGAAATAGGGAATTTCAAACTTTCCTCATTAAATAAACAAAGCAAAAAAGAGAGTTTTATCTTCAAGTACGGAGCTCAAATGAATCATAGTGAAAGTGGATGAGAAGGGTAAATCATGAAGGACTTAATGGTGCTGAATTGTTTGCATTCCTATATAGGAAGATGATGTTGATAATTAATATAAACTGCTTCATTTTTAGGGCAGTTAGAAAGAGCATATTTAGATAAGGCACAGGAGGGAGTTAAATTCGAAGGCATAATATAGTAAAAAGATGGAATTAATGTAGGGGAAAGGAATATGCTGGAAGAAAGGCAAAGGAGATGTAGAATGAGTTAAGTTATTTCACATAAAACAGACAAGAAAAATGTTTTGAATTGGCATAGAAGAGGGGGAAGGTGAGGGGGGAATGAGTGACCCTTACTCTTATTGAATTGTCTCAGAGAAAGAATAACATACATACTTGATTCTTGTAGAAATCTATCTTACCCTAAGGGAAAATAGGAGAGGGAAGGGATGGGAGAAAGGGGACAGATGTGTGGGAGGTGGAGGCATGAAGAAAGGGGATGTAGGTGATGTAAGGAAGAGAAACTCAGATGTAACTCACTTTTGAGAAAGGAGAGGGTGTAAGGAAAGAGAGAATAGTATAAATGAGGGGGCAGAGCCAAGATGGCTGTGTGAAGGCAGGAATTCCAGGAAACCCCTCCCACAAAAACTCCAAAAGCTGTCAAATTATGACTCCAGCCAAAATTTAGAGGGGCAGAACCCACAGAAAGATGGAACAATACAATTACCCAGTCCAAGACAACTTAGAAGATAAATGAGGAAGGTCTATTTCACTGGGACTGAGGACTGGAAAGAACCATAACACAACCAAGCCAGAGCAAACCAACTTTAGTCATCTAGGAACAGCATGTGGGGTGCCTGGATCCTTGGGGGCACTTGGGCCCATGTCAGAGGGTGAGGTTTCCAGAACTCTTGTCCCAGAGATTGCCTGGGATAGCTTGAAGGGATGGTGAGAGAACTCTGCCACACCAGATTGAGCGTAGAGTCTGACCAGTTCCTGCCCTAGAGCAGCCAGCCCTGAGGCAGGAGACTGAGGAGCCACCCAGCACTTCCAGAATGTTCAAACCACAAATGGTAAGGGGCTGGTGAGAGACTGCAAAGGTCTTTCTGCTATTTCTGGGTTAAGACTCTGCTATTTGCTCACACTCAGATCCAGGTCGTGGTCTGTAGCCCCTACTGCTATAAAGGAGCAGGGATCCTCCTCACAGCTCCAGGGCAGCGGGGAGAATTGTAGTCATCCACAGATCAGAGCACAGGCAAGAGAGCAGTTAGAATCTCTCACAAGACCTTGGACCTTTGTGGGGTGTTCCAAAAAAAACCCCAAATCCTGGAAATATAGTAAATCAGTCATAAGCTAAGGAAATGAACAAACAACAGAAAAAAAAAACTTGGTCACAGAAAAATTACATTAGTCCTATGTAAGAATAAAATACACATTCAGAAGATGAAAAAATAGAAGCTTTTTTATCCAAAGCCTCCAAGAGATATAGGAAACAGTCTCAGGTTATAGATGAGCTCAGAAAAGACTTTGAAAAAGCAAGCAAGGGAGTTAGAGGAAAAATTGGGAAGCAAAATGAGAGAGATGTAGAAAAACCATGAAAACCAAGAAAATCATGAAAACCAAGTCAGCAAGTTGGTGAAAGAAATACAAAAAAAAATGGAAAAACTATCATGTTAAAAACCAGTTAAAAAACAGGCCAAATGGAACAAAAGCAACCCAAAAGGCAAATGATAAGAATGCCTTAAAAAGCAGAATTGGCCAATTGGAAAAGAAGATAAAAAAACTTCCTGAAAAAAATTATCCTTCAAATGTAGAATGTAACTAAAGGAAGCTGATGACTTTGTGAGAACTCAAGAAACAATAAAACAATTTCAAAAGAATGACAATTTTAAAGAAAATGTGAAATATCTCATTGGAAAAACAACTGACCTAGAAAACAGATCTAGTAGAAATAATTTAAAAATTATTGGGCTACCTGAATGTCACGACCAGCAAAAGAGCCTATTTTCAAGAAACAATACAGCAAAATTTACCTGAGATCTTAGAAGCAGAGAGTAAATAAAAATTGAGGGAATCCACTAATGACCTCCTGAAAAAGATCCCCCCCCATCAAAAAAAAGGACCAAAAAACACCTCCCAGGAAAATTATAGTCAAATTCCAAAACTCCCAAGTTGAAGAGAAAATACTAAAAACTGCCAGAATGAAACAATTCAACTACCATGGCACTAGTCAGTATTATACAAGATCTGGCAGCATCTACATTAAGGGTTCATAAGACTTGAAATATGATATTCTGACAGGCAAAAGAGCTTGGTTTACAACTGAAAATTACAACCTAGCTAAACTGAAGTTCCTCTTTCAGTAGAAAAGATGGATTTTCAATGAAACAGAGGTCTTTCAAACTTTCCTGTTGAAATGACCAGAGCTAAACAGAAAGTTTGATCTCCAAAATGAAGACTCAGGTGAATCACAGAGAAGATGGATAGGTAAGATTAATTATGATGAACTTAATGATATTGAACTGTGTGTATTCCTGCATGGGAAGAAGATACTTATAACACATTTGAACCATCTCATTTATGAGAAGAGTTAGAAGTAGCATATATAGAAAGACACAGGAGGTAACTGAATATAATGGTTGGCCCACTGATGCATTGTTGAGGGATTTGTGAAGTGAGCCAACCATTCTGTAGAATAATTTGGAACCATGCTCAAAAGGCAATAAAATCGTGCAAACCATTTTTTAAAAAATTATTTATTTATTTTCATCCATATGTATATGCATATGTCCAAGTTAAAAAATTTCCCTACACCCACCATTCCTAATCCCCTCCCCTCAGCAGGGAAGAGTTGGGTTAGCATATTATATAATATGTTGGTAAACATGTTTACAAATTAGAAATTTTTGGCATGAGGAATTGGGTTTAAGGAAGATACATAAGGGATAATTTTTTATAAAGCTTTAATCAAATTAAGAAGGGTTGCTTTTTTCTGTGTGTTTTGTTTTGTTTTGTTTTGTTTTTCTTCCTCTGATTGAGCATAATAGTCCATAGCCAGTCAAAAATTTCATTTGTGTTTTTCATTTCTTTCTCAGACTTGGTCCCAAACTTAGTTCTCCTTCCTCTTTCCCAACATATCTAAAAGGGAATCATGACAATCATAATTGTACATATACAATTTTTACCAGAATTTATACTGCCATGTGTAGTGGGGAAGGAAGGGAGAATCATAGAAAATTATGTAACTCATAAACTAGCAAATGGATGAATTTTGAAAACTAGATTTCCATGTAATTGGAAAAAAAATTAAAGTTTCAAAAAAAGAGATGTCTGAAACAACTGAAAACATTAAGACAAAAAACATGGGGGAAAGTACAAAGTCATGTTTCTTTCCATGGATGACTGGAAATGCATGGGAGTATGGTTAATCATGCACAATCCATGCAAGCATGACATTATGAAAATGGATTATAATATAAATGAAATTCTCTGACAACCAAAATTTCCATGATCTTTCTGAAGCCCTTGTGACTGACAGGATCAAAGATCTTGGTCAGATCAGTGAACATTGTGTAGGGATATCTGTTCTACTCCTAGAATTTCTCTTGAAGTTGTTTATCAGTAAATATCATTTCATCCATTCCTTCTTCCTTTCTCAGTCTAGGTAGGCTGTCAAGATTGCCATCTTTCTGTTGAAGAAACAGTCTATTAAGAATGAATCTAGGGGGCAGCTAGGTGGTGCAGTGGATAGAGCACCAGCCCTGGAGTCAGAGTTCAAATCCTGCCTCAGACACTTAATAATTATCTAGCTGTGTGTCCTTGGGCAAGCCATTTAACCCCATTGCCTTGCAAAAAACCCCTAAAAACAATGAATGAATCTAACAAGAATCTTGCCAGAAATAGCAGGAGGGAAATCTCTCATTGTCACACAATATTCAAACTCACTTTCTTTTATAGAACTGGACAAATGAAGACATATTTCATTTCCTTGGGAATAACCTCCTATTGGCATATAACACAGAAGATTTCAGTAATCTTTTGTATGAGTGGTGGATACTTTCTCATGTAAATATTAGTTGGAATGGAATCAACAACAGGTGATTTGTTACATAAGAGGAGCTTAATTGTATTCAAAAATCTCTACTTCATTTGGAAGTTTGACTAGAAACTTGACTTTAACCTAAGGTATATCATCAATGTTGTGGATAATGTTTGATGATAGTCTGCTGAGAATACTATGAAAATATTTAGCCCATCTCTCCAGAATCATATCCTTATCACTAATAAATTATTTATTAGCACTGAGTAGTTGAGATGTACTCTATCCATAAGTAGCATTCAGGAATCACAAAAACACTTTCAATTGTTGCTATCAGTGTCAAACTGAATTTCTTCTATCACTTTTTTATTTTCTTTTTTTTTTGAAGCCCATCAGAATTGCGTGACTTTCTCAAGTTCACACAGGAAATAAGTACCTGAAGCTGCATTTGAAGTCAAGTCCTTTTGCCTCCAGAGCCTTTAGTCTATCTATTGTGTCAGCTAGCTACCTAATATCTACTTTTCTTAATGAGTAAATAATCCTGCATTTTTTTTTTTTTGCTTTCCTCATACTTTGAGCTTATGAAGAGAAGCCAGGAACTTCCTTGAACTTTTCCTAGCTTCTGTCATAAACAACATTAAAACAAGCCTCTAAATGGGTTCTGGATTGACAAAATTCAGAAGAAGCAGAGTGTAGAATTTTCCAAATAAGGAAAGCTTGGAAGGACTTCAGGAAAGATCTGTCTCACTTGAGTGTAGGGGAAGCCCGGTCCAATAGCAGAGGTAGGATGCAGCAAGACCAATTGGAAGCTTTCTTGTACAGCCAAATCAGCAAACAAGTTCCCCAGGTCCAAGTTTAGCATGTTTAATCAGCTGTGAGAGCTCCTGTCACAGTGCAGAAGGCAAACGGCAAATCCATGCCCAGCTGGTGTGACTAGGTTGTGAAATCCCAGCACAAAAAGCCAGTCGAAAGCCTCTGTGGAAAATCAGTGACAGACTACAGACTCCCAGCAAAGGATATTTAGTAGCTCCAGGAGCAGAGTTCTATTTGAAATACCATAACTAACCTAAAAAATGAGCATGAAACAGGAAAAAAAAGCCTTGATCATAGACCATAGAAAACTACTATGGTGATAAGAAATAAAAAAAAAACAAAAAACAAACCTAACTCAGATAAGAACATTGGAAAAAGATCTAAATATGAAATTCTAGAAGGGATTTAAATTGATCTCAAGCTCAAACATACTATTGGAAGAACTCAGAATGTATTTTATTTTATTTATATTTTTATTAAAATGCTTTTTATTAAGATATCTTAACAAAATAGCACACTGCTTTCATGGTGGGAGAGAGGGGCAGGGAAATCCTAACATACAAGCTCTTTTGTGTACATTAAAGGACTTTGTTCCTGGTCATGACAATTTTAGGCTGGGGTTACAAATCTAATTGATACATTGGTTCCTGTACATTTCCCCACCCTGCTCATTATACTAATGAGCAAGAACATCTGGATCTCCATGAGCATAGCAAAGCAGAAGGAAAAGACTCTAGATTAAGTAAAAAGCAGGTGGGGCAGTCTCATCAATTTTTGATCAGATCCTAGGTTACCTTCCCATAAGGCAACAATAGGCAGAGCCCAATCTTTGTTATGTAAATTTACAATAATCCCTTCATTCTGGTGGAACCCAAACACCCACATTTTCCTCACAATTTTCCCATTTTCTTTTATAATAAAAATTTGGGTCCCACACCTTATTAGTGATTTCTTAAATCACAACCCTTATTACTGACATAATTACTTTCTTTTATCAAGATTTTTACTTTCTCATTATCAGAGACATGGACCCATCCTGGTTTCTAGGTTTGTGAAGGGAGCACATGTCAATTTTCTGATGTCTTTTGCTACTTACCTATTAACATATATCTTGATGGATTCAAATCAATAGATTTGATTGGATGGCTCAGCCAGCCAGCAAGTCCAGGCCCAAGCTGTCTAATTGGTAATGTTTTCACTATAGTTTAGAATCTAATAAGGATATAATTTGGGGTTCCATAACCCTAATTCTCATCCTGTGCCCAGGTAGAACCCCTCTTAAGTCTAGATAACAACTCCCTGACCAACTCTTTGGGCAAATGTATATAGCCCCACAAATCCAACAATTTTCCTTTAGTGCTGATTGGTTTTCCAGGAATATAATTTCCTAGTTTCCAATAATGGATAATACTGTTTGTCCTTACTTCCAAAGGACCCTCCTAAATAAGTTATATAATCATCATAATAATAGGTACATTTCCAAAGTTGCTGTACCCTCTTCCACTGGCAAGGTTTTATACCAATGACTTTAGATAGATCTTCCTGGCTCCAAAATTGATCAAAACAAATTCCTGATTTTATGCCATTGGACCAACCCCAAGAATAGCTAGTTTATCTAGTGATGTTTCTTAAATTATTTTTCTTGCAAATTGCTATTTCAGTACTTTCCTTGCAAGTCCACACTAATTCATAATCAGTTTCCCTTAACATGTCCCCCAGTTTTCACATCTTTACAAGGGATCCAGGTACCACTATTACATCTCACGTGAGTCTCTGTCACCTATCGCTTTAAGTGGTACAGTTCAGAATATATGTACCCTGCTTCTGGACATGTCCAATCAGGAAAATATCTTGGCCAGACCAGTGTAAACAATAGTCACCCTGAACTGACTCATTCATATGCTACTGGCGTTTCTGTCCTCTGGAGCCTGTGCCACAATATACCTCTGATCAGGACCTGAGAATCTAGGTTGGACCCAGGGGGACTGGCACCCAAGGTCCATTTTCAAATTTCTGTGGACTTTTCCATAAGGAGAAGGGCATAAGCAGGGGTGTCACACATACAGAATCAAGGGGAAGTTACAGGTACAGACCTCCTGACTACACAATACAGATATGGTAGAGATAAATTGGTTCAATATCTCTCCTTTGCTCTTCTCTTCTCCCCTGGAGACATCTGATGTCCTTCTGCATCTTCTGAATCTGTTCCAAAAAGTCCTCTCCAGCTCAGGTGACTAGTTGAGACTGTCTTCTGGTAAAGGAATTGCTTAACATTTTACTCAGATAAACACACATGTTTTCATCACAAAACAATGAGATTCTGGAGCTTGTTACAATTTACATTTTGCCTTATTGCCATATTGACACATATAATTCACTTTAACACAATAAGCTTCCATTAGTGTTTCACTACAGGAGCAAACTCCTAATGAGAATTATCATATTGACTTAAGCTTGTGATATATATATTCAACAATCATCTTAGTTCAAATAATACCCAGCATATTGTTTAAAAATAAAAACAATCTTAACCTTTTCTCATTACAATAATGACTCAAACATCCTTATCCAAAATGATTTTTTCCTCCAAAATATTCCCATACTTTCCTTTTCCTGGTATACTTATCTAACTTACATTCTTTTCCTTAAGCTAGACCTTGAAACTGTAATTATCCTAAGAATTTCCCATTCTTCTTCTAAATATCCCCTCTAAATAAAAATTATGGAAACTTAATTCCTATCTTAACATGTAGCTGATAGGAAGTGTCAGAGTTACATACCTAACCTACCTCTGGTTATTAGATCCAATTCATTTAAAACTTATTTTTCTGGTTTGCCTAGTAATTAACTCTAAAGATCCAGCACATTAAAGTAAAATTCCTTTATAGATAGAAGTATTGAATGTCAGTGTCCAGGCAGAAGTCATGTGGATAGTCAAATGTCTTAAGCCAGATTTATTCTTCTAGGTAAAGACATTATCCAAATGTCATTTTGGGGGAAATCAAGTCAAAAGGGTCCAACTCCAGGCCATACTGAGTAGCTACCCCTTTGGTTGCACATCCCTGTCACCTGATATCTATAGCCCATTGGCTTTCTTGGCTCCAAGAATATGACATTTACCCAGCATCATTTCCTTTTGAATGGGAAAAATTGATTAAAAGTCCCATGATCTAAAATAGTTGTTTTACCTAATTAGAAATTCCAGTTAATACAATTTACTGAGTTCCAATTATAATCTTAATAGGGTCCCAATTAATAACATCCCTACCTAAAGCTCAGAGTTTCCTTCCTGAATCTTTGCTAAAATTGGGTTTTCTAACTATAACTGGCCCTACAGGCCTCATCTCCTACCTCTTACTAGGGGCCTCTGATCTCCAGACCCACATCCTTTTGTCTGAAATCATATCTGTTCTAAAGATGTTATATCAAATTCCCCTTGGCTTAAGACCCCTCCTTCTACACACACACATATCCAAATATTTGGATATCTATATACACACATATTCAAAATATTCCCAATTCACTAGAAACTTTTTTATATAAATTTGTTGAGCTAAATAGCCATCCTCAATATAGAGGATGTTGGGAGGAATAATTTTTTTTTTGCTTTGGCAAGGCAATTGGAGTTAAGTGACTTACCCAAGGTCACACAACTAGGTAATCCTTAAGTGTCTGAGGCCCAGTTTGAACTCAGGTCCTCCTGTCTCCAAGAACAATGCTCTACCTACCTCACCACCTAGCTGCCTCCCCACAAAATACAAATTACTTTACAGATTTCTGTAAAACCATTAGAACGTCTTAGATGGCTGTAAATTCCCAACATGTGTTATTAATTTCAATATAACAGAATAGCAATAAGAACATCACAAATTACACGATTGAAAAAGCAATCCTTCCATTATTATATTATTCATGAACCCACAGATCTATCACAAGAGGGGTGATAATTTTTGATATTTCCCTTTATACCCTTCAAAGCATTCACAGGTTAATCCAAGACTTTAACAATATAGTATTTAAATAACATATTCACAAGAGATGACTAAATATAATCTCTTTGAAGTTACAAAAGAATATCACATAACTGATAAATACATCTTATTCATCAATATGTTACCTTATAGTAGGACCACACAATTGTTATTTGTTCAGAGCCCCCACCCCCCTATCAGCTGACTGCAGTTACCAGGAGAGAAGTCTACCTTCTTTACTTCTTTAAAACTGAACATACATTGTTAATATAAATTAATCATAAGATTCTTAAATATCTCATTCTCCTTAGAACAGCAAGGTTAATATCCCACTATCTTTACATTTGAGTCTCACAGACCTCTTTACCCAGATTTTCAGAATGCAAACTCATACATATGATACATTTAAAACCTCAATGCAATTACAATTAACTTCCTAACAGTTTAGTTTGATAAAATCTTTAGAATTCAACACTCACATTCCAAAAGCTCTATCCAAAATAAAAATACAGTTGTTATCATTATTAAGCTTAACATTAAAATTAATTAGAGCTTTTCCCAAAAGAAATAAGTAAATATCCCTGATAACATAGTTGTTTCTCCTCTTAGTAACACAACACCATTTTTCTTTAACCCAAGGATGTAACAGTAAAGTGTAAAATCCCAAACCACTTAGCTCCTTGCAATAGTTACAATAGTGTTAAAATAGTTTATGATCCAAAATTAATTTAACAATCTAGGTTATTTAATTCCTCCCATTCTGTACAAATTGTCAGAATGTAACAACTCCAATAACTCTCTTTTAAAATCTCAGTGTGCTTCCCAAAATTCTAGTTCAGAGGTCACGTTGCCAGAGCAGACATTCATTAAACATGATTTCCTTTCAGTAACTGTGTCTCCAATGCCTGATTTTATATTTTCTTTCTTTCCCAATCATATATCACACCTGTGGGGGAATCTCTTTCCCTTTAAGGCTCAAAATGTATTTTAAACATCAAAATTAGAGGTAGAAGAAAAATTGGCATAATAATAAAAAATAATAAAATAGTGAGAGTCATGCAGAAGAGAGTCAATACCTTGGAAAAAGAAGTGCAAAACTGAAGAACTCCTTAAAAAACATTTTTTTTCCAAATATCAGCAGAAAACTATAACTTCAAAGCTATAGTTGGCCAAATGGGAAAAAAAAAACTCTTTAAAAAGTAAAATTGGCCAAATGTAAAAAGATCCATTGAAAATAATAAGACCTTTAAAAACACAATTAACCAAATGAAAAATTAGATGCAAAAACAAACAAAAGAAAGTAATTCCTTAAAAATTTCAATTGGGCAACCAGAAGCTAATTACTTTATGAGAAATCAATATCAGTCAAACAAAATTTGAAAAAATTAAAATTACAAAAATGTAAAATGTCTCATTGGAAAAACAACTGACCTGAAAATAGATCAAGAAGAGATAATTTAAAAATTATTGGACTGTTTGAAAGCCAACATAATCATAATTTTAAAAAGAAAATGGACAACATATTTCAAGAAATTGTCAATGAAAACAGCCCCTATATTCCAGAACCAGAGATTAAAATAACCATTGAAAAAATCCACTAATCATTTCCTGAAAGGAATTCCAAAAGTGAAAATTCCCAGGAATATTTTAGGCAATATTTGACCAAAATTAAGAGGTCAAAATGAAAATTCTGCAGGGAGCCAGAAGCAGCCAAAAAACTACAGTCAGAATTTTGCTTGATTTAGTAATTACAACCTTAAAAACTGGAGGAACTGGAGTATGATATTGTGGAGAACAAAGAAGTATGGATGACAACAAAGAACCAACTACCCAGCAGAATCAAGTTTATTCTTCTGGAGAAAAGATAGGCATTCAATGAAGAAGGGAATTTACAAACTTTTCTGATGAAAACACTGGAGTTGAACAGAAAAGTTGATGTTCAAATAAAGAAATACATAAGGGCCGGCTAGGTGGCGTAGTGGATAAAGCACCAACCCTGGAGTCAGGAGTACCTGGGTTCAAATCCAGTTTCAGACACTTAATAATTACCTAGCTGTGTGGCCTTGGGCAAGCCACTTAACCCCGTTTGCCTTGCAAAAACCTAAAAAAAAAAAAAGAAATACATAAAAATGGTACACAGGAAAATGTTTTTCAAAGAGGTCAAACTGTTTACATCCATACATGGGAAAATAATATTTTTGAACATGAATTGATTGTAATGTGACAATATAAAAACAATTAAGAAAATGAAAAAGTATTATCCTATGAAAAGAGACAAAGAGAAGGCAGAATATGGTAAACTACATCAAATAAAGAGGTGCAGAGGAACAAGTACAATAGAGAGTAAGGAGGGAGTGAGAATTGCTTCAGTCTTAGTTTATTTCATTCACTCTTTGAGCCAAATCGGATGATCCTACCTTAAAAGTTGATGGGGGAAAGAAAAGGAAAGGAAGGGTTGATAGAAGGGAGAGAAATTTGAAGGAGACAGTTGTCCAGAGGAAAACACTGTTGAGGAGGGAAAGGAGAGGGAAAAGTATAAATATGGTAAAAGTGGAGGAAGAGAAATACAGAGTTAGTAATCATATTTGTGATGTGGATGACATGAACAATCCCATAAAACAGAAACACATAACAAAATGGATTAAGAAAACATAATATATTGTTTACAAAAAAAACTGAAGCACTGAAGCAGATACACACACACACACACACACCCACACCCACACACACACACACACACACACACACAAACACACACAAAGTAAACGTAATAGGCTGAAGCAGAATATATTACGTTTCAGCTAAAGTAAAAAAGGTGGAGTAACAGCAATCCTGATTTCAGTCAAAGCAAAATCAAAAATAAATTTAATTAAAATATTGTAAAAGTTACTACAGATAATGTAAATATAGTAAACATATTGGTTGGTTAGTTCTTATCCATTATCGAAGATGGCAAAAATGAGATAACTATGTTAGAAACAAGTTACAGTATATCCAACAGTAACTGATCAAATTAATATGAGCTCAGAATTCTCTTCAATTGGTAAGGCAAAAATAGTACATGTGAACATCTGTTATAGTATCCATATTCTTAGGGAAAAAAGTTAAATGAGTTATAGTAAGACATAGGCAGTAACACAATACTAGTGAGGGATCTCAACCTCCCTCTCTTAGAATAAGATAAATCTAATGACACAATAAACAAGAAAGAAGTCAAAGAGACTTTTAGAAAGGTAAGATGTGATAAAGCTCCAGAGACAACTGAATGAGAATAGAGAGGAATTTGTATTTTCTTTTTTTTTTAAGTTTTTTTTTTTTAATTTTTGTAAGGCAAACAGGGTTAAGTGGCTTGCCCAAGGCCACACAGCTAGGTAATTATTAAGTGTCTGAGACCGGATTTGAACCCAGGTACTCCTGACTTCAGGGCCGGTGCTTTATCCACTATGCCACCTAGCCACCCAAGAATTTGCATTTTCTCAGTAGTACATGGCACTTACAGAAAAATTGACCATGTATCAGGAACTAAACTCTCACAATCAAATGTAGAAAAGTATTTTTCATATCAATTCAATAAAAATTACTTGTAATAAATGGTCTTGGAAAGTTAGATTAATAATTAATTGGAAACAAAATAGTCTAATTTTAAAGGATAAGTTTGTCAAAAACAAATCATAAAAACAATAAATAATTAAATTCAAGAGAATGACAATAATGAGGCAATATAACAAAATGTAAGATATGCAACCAAAACAATTCTAAGGTTACATTTCATATCTAAAATGCTTATAAAAAGAAAATTTAGAAATGATTTTAGATAGCAACTGAAAAAGCTTGAAAAAGAACAAATTAAAAATCTCCAATTAAATATTAAATTATAAATTATGAAATTTAAAGAGATTAATGACATTGAAAGTAAGAAAACTATTAAATTCATTAATAAAATGAGTTAAAATTATAAAATAGATATATCTGTGGTTAATTTGATTTTAAAAAGCCTATATTATCAAAATCAAAAAATGGAAAGGGATAATTCACCACCAATGAAGAAAATTAAAATAGTAATTTATTTTGTTCAACTGTATGCCCATAAACCAAACCTGACAATCAAAGCAAAATGGATGAATATCTGCACAAATATCATTCTATATAAAGCATTTGGAAGAAAGAGAAAGCTGTCCTGTCAATTTTTAAAAATATTATTGAGGCAAATATGGGGATGCTAACTAAACCAGGAAGGGTCAAGCAGAAGAATATTATAGAACAATTTCCCTAATTAATATTAATGCAGAAATTAAAAATAAAATATTTGGGAAGAGAATGCAGAATGTTTTCTCTATGATAATACACTATGATAAGGTAGGATAAAGTATTAGGAATGCAGGACTATGTTCAATATAAGGAAAGCAATCAGCATAACTGAGCATATAAATAATGGAAACTAACAGAAAACCTGGTTCTCTCAATACTTGTTGAAAAAGTTTTTGACAAAATTCAGCTCCCCTTCCTATTAAAAACACTGGATAGCATAAGAATAAATGAAGTCTTCCTTAAAATAATAGGCAGTATCCAACAAAAACCAACAAGCATTGTATGTAATGGAGATATACTAAAATTATTCCCAATATGATCATGACTGAAACAAACATGGTTGTTGTCATGACTATTATTCAGCACTAAAAAAGTTATTTTTTAACAAGAAAAGAAGAAAAATAAATGGATTCATTTAGAATTGACAATAAGGAAACAAAACTCTCATTTTTTTCAGTTAATATTATTATATACTTACAATTTTCTAGAAAATCAATTTAAAAGCTGCTTGCCAGGTGGCTAGGTGACACAGTGGATAAAGTACCGGCCCTGGAGTCAGGAGTACCTGCGTTCAAATTCGTTCTCAGACACTTAATAATAACCCAGCTGTGTGGCCTTGGGCAAGCCACTTAACCCCATTTGCCTTGCAAAAAACCTAAAAAACAAAAAAGCTGCTTGAAATAATTGATAACTTTAGCAAAGATGCAGGGCAAAAATAAATTCACAGAAATCATCAGCATTTCTATATATCACCAACAAAGTCCAGAAGAATTAGAAGAGTAATTTCATTTAAACTAACTATAGATAACATAAAGTAATTGAAAGTCTATTTACCAAGACAAACCCAAGAACATATTGTAACATAAATATGAACAATATTCATAGAAATAAAGTCAGATCTAAACAACTGGAAAAATATCAATTACTCATGGGTAGGTGAAGCTAATATAATAAAACTGACAATTCTAAGTAAATTTATCTACTTATTCATTTGCAGGCCATTCAAATTACCAAAAAATGTTTTATAGAGCTAGAAAGGAAGAAAAGGTCAAGCATGTCAAAAGAATATGGGGCAGCTAGGTGGCTCAGTGGATAGAGCATTGGCCCTGGCATTAGGAGGATCTGAGTTCAATCCAGCCTCAGATGCTTAATTATTGCTTATCTGTGTGGCCTTGGGAAGTCACTCTTAACCCCATTGTCTTAAATAAATAAATGTTTTAAAAATATCAAAAGAATAACAAAAAATTGCAAAAGAAGGTTACCTAGCTATACGAGATCTAAAATTGTTTTAAAGCAGCAGCCATCGAAACTGATGCTGGTTTAGGAAGTGGAGCATCAGTGAAATAGATTAGGTACAGAAGATATAATAATAAATTAGTATAGTAATCTATTCTTTGATAAATGCAAAGGCTCCAGATTCTGGAATAATAATTCATATTTTTACAAAAACTTGGATATAGAATGGCAGAAACATGGGTAGACATGTATCTACATTCCATACCATATACCACAAAATGTGATATTAAAGGTCAATTATAAGAAGGACAATTTAGCTATCAAGATCTGTGGAGTCTGGAACAATTTATGATTAAGCAAGAAATAACATAATGAAATGCAAAATGTACAATTTTGAGTACATTAGATTAAGTAGTTTTTGCGAAACACTTCTGGGATGGAACCAAGATGGAACTGTGAAGCTAACATGCTGTGGGAGCTTTTTCTTACCAAAGCTAAATGAAGCCTCTGCACAGACATTTTAGTTATAGATCCCATCACGAAAAAGAGATTATCCAAAGAAGTTTTTCACCATAAACATTGTGGAGGATCTTCAGTAAACATCAGTCTTTCAGGGGGAAAAGGGAAGCAAATTCTAGCAAGGCAGGAGAGCAGGAAAGCCAGTGGGAGGCTTTTAGCCACAGTGCAATCAATCAAGGTCCCAACAACTCCACAACACCATAGATTCTGGCAGCTAGATAGCAAGCCAGCAAGGACACTACCAACCCCAAATAAAGTCTGAACCCTGGGAACACTGCAACAAAACATAGGACTGGGAGATTACAACCAAGAATTTACTAATGTGCAAAATTCAAAATTTACTCTCAGGGGAAAAGATGGATGTTAAATGAAATAGAGGATTTCCAAAATTTCCTGATTAAAAAACAAACCAGAACTGAAAAGAAAATTCAATCACCAAATACATGACTCAAGAGATGCTTTAAAAAGGTAAGTGAAAAGGGGATTGAAAATGCAAAACAAATAAAACAAACATTAGTCAAGGCCATCAAATTGTATACAACCTTGTAAAGGAAGACATAAATCTTGTTAACTTTTGAGAAGTTAACAATTTGAGAAGTTAACAATTCTATTTCTCTTAGAATAGTCAAAGGGTTGAATATATTGAAGAGATTGGACTGAGAAGATATGGGTTTGGTTGGTTTTTTTTCCTCTCCATTGAGGAGGACCAAGATAAAATCACTATACTTGAGACAAAAAGCCCTGATGAAAAGCAGGGTTATTTTACTCTAAACTTGTGTCTCAGTTTCCTTTGAGAAACTTTAATTCTACTTTGCTCACAAAGCTTAGCACATTCTTTGATGAGGGCATTCTTTGATGAGAGCTCACAAAACTTAGCATGTTCTTTGATGAGGGCTTGAGTATCTCTCATACTTTACAATTAATTGTAAAGTTCTTAAGACAGAATTTCAGAGTGCCCCAGTTAGAACACTTGGAGATTCTAGTGTTAATTAAATCAGAAGTGACTTTAGAAACAGAGGGTAAGAATTTACCTAGAAAGGTTGAACTTAATCCACACTTTAGTTAACAAGGATATAAGTACTCTGGGTAGGGAGTCAAGGAGGGGACTGTGGGAGAAAGGATGCTTGGGGGGAGGGGTTCAAATGATTCATGAAATGATTTGGCTTTGGAAGATACTTTGACTGAATAGGATTACATGTCCTTGAAAGGTGCTTGGAAAGGGGTAAGGGTAAAAAAAAATGATTATAGCTGGATGAAATTCAAGACTCTTGAGAAGTTTATTTTATTTTATTTTATTTTCGTTTTTGCAAGGCAAATGGGGTTAAGTGGCTTGCCCAAGGCCACACAGCTAGGTAATTATTAAATATCTGAGGCTGGATTTGAACTCAGGTAATCCTGACTCTGGGCACTTTGATAGTACTTCCAGCTAATGAATCATTCAATCAGATTTGATTGATGGTACCTGATTCATAGTACTTGATTGATAAAAGACACTGGATGAAGGGGCACAAATATCTATAATTTTAGAGGTTAAATAAAAGGGATGTTGCGAACACTGAATAAATTCTATTCAATTGATTTGAACCAGAGAGGGGAAAAGATATACTTTCACATTGGTTTGATAATCTATCCTCTACAGAGAAACAGAGAAGGGGGGGGGAGTAATAGGAAGAAGGACTTATAAAAGTGAAGGTAAAGGTATAAGTGAAAATAAACTGAAAGTTAAGTTTTAAAAGAAAAGTTAAAGGGCAAAGGAAGTAAAACTGCTGAGGAGGAATAAATGGAAAGCAAAGAGGATGATATAAAGGTGGAAAGATGGCATGAAGGGAAATGCAAAAATATAACTCTTAATTGTAAGTATGAATGGAATTAGTGGTCTCATAAAACAGAAATGCATAGCAGATTGGAATAAAAATCAGAATTCTACAATATATTGTTTACAAGAAATACATTTGAAGTAGAGAGATACACAGAGGGTAAAGGTCAAATGCTGGAGCAAAATAAATTATACTTCAACAGAAGTAAAAAAAAATTCAGGGGTAGCAATTTTGATCTCAGGTAAAGCAAAAGCATAATTTGATCTCATTAAGAAGGATAAGGAAGGAAACTACCTCTTCTTAAAAGGCACCACAGGCAATAAATCTCTAACATTATTAAACTTGTATACAGGTAGTGGTACAACATGCAAATGCCCAGAGAGAAATAAAAAAAGACAGAGATAGCAAAACCTTAATAATGGGTGACCTCAACTTCCCTCTCTAGGGTGGAGACTCTTTCTGGGCACCCCGCAGCAACATGGCAGGCTCCGCGCACCGGTAGCCACCCGGTTGGGGTTTTGGTTGTAGTGGGTTGGTGCCGGTTGCTTTTCAGTAAATTCTTCCCTCTCAGACCAGGGTGGAGCCCACAGGGGAGGCAAAAGGGAGAGATGAGAGGCGGCAGGGACCGGCTCTGGAAGAAGATGGCAGAGAGCGGGTGCCAGCCGCTGGCAGACTCCTTGGAGGAGGCCCCTCCTACTACTCATAACTTCATGATTCCAAAGAAGGAGATAAATACAGTTCCTGACATGGAAAGTGGAAACGGTCCCAGGCATATGCAGATTACATTGGTTTCATCCTTACCTTAAATGAAGGGGTAAAGGGAAAGAAGTTTACCTGTGAATACAAAGTCTCTGAGCCTATTAATAAGCTTGTCTCTCTCCTCAACACATTAGACAGATGGATTGATGAGACCCCTCCCATGGATCAGCCTTCCAGATTTGGGAACAAAGCCTTCAGGACTTGGTATGCTAAACTTGACCAAGAAGCTGAAAACCTAGTGGCCACAGTGATCCCTAGCCATCTGGCAGGTGCTGTACCTGAGGTGGCCCTTTACCTAAAGGAAGCAGTGGGAAACCCTACACGAATTGATTATGGCACAGGTCACGAAGCAGCCTTTGCTGCCTTCCTTTGCTGTCTCTGCAAGATTGGGGTCCTCAGAGTAGATGATCAAATGGCCATTGTATTCAAAGTATTTAACTGGTACCTTGAGGTTATGAGGAAACTTCAGAAAACCTACAGGATGGAGCCAGCTGGAAGCCAGGGAGTGTGGGGTCTAGATGACTTCCAGTTTTTGCCCTTCATGTGGGGCAGTTCTCAGTTTATAGAACACCCACACTTGGAGCCTAGGCACTTCGTGGATGAGAAGGCAGTAAATGAGAATCACGAGGACTATATATGTTCCTGGAATGCATACTATTTATTAATGAGATGAAGACCGGCCCCTTTGCTGAGCACTCCAACCAGCTATGGAACATCAGTGCTGTACCTTCCTGGTCCAAAGTGAACCAGGGCCTCATCCGCATGTATAAAGCTGAGTGCCTGGAGAAGTTTCCCATGATCCAGAACTTTAAGTTTGGTAGCCTGCTGACGATCCAACCTGTCATATCATCATAGAAGAGGTGGGGGAACAACCACCTCTATCCTGGAGGTCACCAGCTCCCTCACCCTGCTCCCCTCACTTTTCCAATACTACTTCCTTGCTGATCTCTCTGGTCCTTGAGACAATTTTCCAAGATATGTGAACACCCCCCAGTGCAAATGCTGAAGGACCCAGAATGGGAAGAATGACCAAAGCGTGGCCAGTCTCCTGCCTTTTCCCCAGAGGCGAGATGAGGGAAGCAGGGTCCTTATGGCTACCTGACCCCTACCCCACCTCTGTCCTTACCCCTCCCAAATTCCCTGTCCCATTTACATGCTAAATCTGCTCTGTACCATCATATATGTGGGGGATTGATATGTTTTACTGTTTCCATTGGAGGAGATTAGGAGGAAAGAGAGCCCTGGCTGTTTCCTGGCTGTTTTTTTTTTTTTTTTTTGTGAGTTTCCTCCTCTTTCCAAAGCCCTTCTTTTAAGAGCCTTGTGTTGATTGCAGGGCTCAGTTTCCTTATTTGATCTTCTGAGGCCTGAGAAGAGGGCTTTGCGCAACGGGTCAGTGAAGATACCAGGCTAGAGGCAATGCCCATGCATCCTGGCTGTGGTGAGGAAATGAACAATTGTAGCCAACACTCATTCTAGTTCTTTTTTGTTGTGGTGCTCAGGTCTGCAATCCTCCCTGGGTGTAATATAATATATGGTTATATATTGCTTCACTTTTTTTTTTTACAGCTGCTGTAAATTTCTAGGATAATCCAGTCCAATTCTCAGCACTGGCTGTCCTCTGGTTGTCCTTTGGGTGGGTACTAGGCTTTTGGGGGTTGAGGACAAAGTTCCCTGTTAAATGGTTTTATCAGTTCTGTTGTACGAAACCTTTCCCCTCAATGAATGGTAAGTGAGATATACTGGTGGGATCTGGGGCTAATTTAGTGGAAATCTTGGCTCTTGGATTCTTGCGATTAAAGCCAGCTCTAAGGTTAGACTCATACCATCATACCATTTGTAACACTGTGCTGGCTACAGGTAGGCCACTGTAGGGCCATGAAAAAGAGGAACTGGTTATCTCAACTCCCTCTTTCCTTTGGAAAGCAATTGCATGTCACTGGGATTTTCCTAGGTTCAAGGGCAAAACATAGAGGAGGTAGCATAAACTTCCTTTGGGAAAGCTGGTCTTACACTATTAGAGCTATTTGAGGCTGAGGTAAGTGACTTGCTTGAGGGCTAAGTTGTAGCACTCTAGCTCTTGGACATTTGGATTTAAAAATGGGGGTGGTGAACTGAGATAGGAATGATGCTGTTAGCACTTAAGTTCCAAGTTTTCTTCAATACAGCAAACATTTATTGAGCTCTTCCAGAGGTGTTAGCAGGATCTGGGTTTTGCAGGTTTTACCTATAGAAGTCCCTTTTCCATTAAGTGTTCCTTTCTCTGCTCTTGATATCAGGGTTGTATTTTTCTTTTCCTTTAAAAAAAGCTTTATTTGCTGCCCTGGCCCATCTCTTCAGATCTTTCACATATCCCCAGATCTGAGTACCACTCCTTTTGGTTTAGGGGAAATGCCCTGACAAGCACAATATGTTGGATTTCCTCTCTGATCTGTGGTCCCATTATCATCTCTGTGGATGTGGGCTGGAATGTCATCCAGGGCCACTCACTCGGAGCAGTTTCAGGTCTTGAGCTGGGGAGAAGATATGAGTTACATAAAGTTTTCCAAAGGGAGGCCAAATGTCTTCCACCAGGGGCCCTCATGGAGTTAGGTAGACTGTGACCTTCCTGGCCTCTCATGCAAGGGCCTGCCCACTATGTGCCAACACCACTCCATTTTGAGGCTGCTTCACCCTAACCCCTTGCTCTTTCATTGCTGTTCTGATTAAAAATCTGTTTTGCACCTGGAAAAAAAAAAGAACTAAATAAATCTTACCACAAAATAAACAAGAAGGAAATTAAGAAGGTGAATAAAATCTTAGATATTATAGACCTCTGAAGAAAAACCTAATGGGGATAGCAAAGAATGTAACTTTTTCTCAGCAGTACATGACACATAGATCAAAATTGCCCATGTACTAGGGCTTTAAAACCTCATAAGTAAATATAGAAAGGCAGAATTATAGAAAGATAAACCAAAAATCAATTGAAAACCAAGAAACTTAATTTTAAATAATGAGATCAAACAAAAAATCATAGAAATAATCAATAATTATATCCAAGAAAATGATAACAATGAAACATCATACAAAATATATGGGATGCATCCAAGATAGTTTAGAGGGTAAATTCTGTATCTCTAAATGTTTATATAAGTAAAACAGAAAAAAAGAAGATGAATGAATTGGGTATGCAACTAGAAAAAACAGAAAAAAATAATAAAGATCCCCAATTAAATACTAAATTAAAAATTCTGAAAATCAAGAGAGAGATTAATAAAACTG
This sequence comes from Macrotis lagotis, assembly GCF_037893015.1. NCBI lineage: Eukaryota > Metazoa > Chordata > Mammalia > Peramelemorphia > Peramelidae > Macrotis > Macrotis lagotis. The sequence goes on along the minus strand of NC_133658.1, from coordinate 106,320,571 downwards.
AAAGCAAGAAAATCATTGATCTCATAAATAAAACTAATAGTTGATTTTATGAAAAAGTCAATAAAATAGACAAATCTTTGGCTAATCTGATTTTTAAAAAAAAGAAAGATGATAACCAAATTACCAGTATCAAAAATGAAAAGGGTGAACTAACTACCAATGAGGAAAAAATTAAAGAAATAATTCAGAGCTACTTTTCCAAACTGTATGTCAATAAATTGAATAACTTTAGTGAAATGTATGAATATTTACAAAAATACAAATTCCCCAGATTAGCAGAAGAGGAAATAAATTACTTAAATGACATCTTTTCAGAAGAAGAAGAAATTGAAGAAACCATCAATAAACTCCCTAAGAAAAAGTCTCCAGATGCAGATGGATTTACAAGTGAATTCTCCCAAATATTTAAGGAACAATTAATTCTTATTCTATATAAACTATTTTAAAAAATAGGAGTGGAAGGAGTTCAGGCCAACTCCTTTTATGGCACCAACTTGGTGCTGATAACTAAACCAGTAAGAAACAAAACAGACATAGAAAATTATAGATCAAACTCTCTAATGAATATTGATGCAGAAATCTTAAATACAATTTTAACAATGAGGCTACAGCAAATACTAATACTCCATGATCAGGTAGGATTTATAGCAGCTAGTCAATACTAGGAAAACATGCAACATAATTGAACATGTCAATAACAAAAATAACAATAACAAAACCAACTGAATTTATATGAATTCCTCAACAGATGTTGAAAAAGTATTGATGAAATACAACATCCGATCCTATTAAAAACACTAGGAAAAAACAGGAACAAATGGAGTTTTCCTTAAAATATTAATATCTATCCGAAACCATCCACAAATATTGTAATGAGATATCCTCAGAGCATTTCCAATAAGATCAGGGGTGAAACAAGGATGCCTATTATCACAATTTATTATTCAATATACCATTAAAAATGTTAGTTTTAGCAATAAGAAAAGAAAAAGAAATTGAAGCATTCAGAAATGGCAATGAGGAAAGAAAATTTCACTCTTTGCAGATGATATGATGGTATACTTAGAGAACCTGAGAAAATTATCTAAAAAACTCCTTGAAACAATTAACAAATTCAGCAAAGTATCAGGGTATAAAATAAACCCACATAAATCATCAGCATTTCTATACATGAAAAACAAAGTACAAGAGCAAGAAAGATAAATTCCATTTTAAACATTTGTAGACAACAGTAAATACTTTGGAATCTACCTTGAAGACAAACCCAGAAACTGTTTGAATACAATCACACAGCACTTCTCACTGAAATAAAGTCAGATCTGGGCAATTGCGAAAATGCCAATTGCTCACTGTCAGGTTGAGCTAATATAATAAAAGTGACAATTCTACCCCAATTAAAGTACTTATTCAGTGCCCTACCAATCAAACCAACAAATGGTTATTTTACTAATCTAGAAAAAGTAATATCAAAATCCATCTGTTGAAATGAAAGAACAAGAATAGCAAGGGAACTGATGAAGAAAAATTAAAGGAAAAAAGGTCTAGCTCTACCAGATATAAAAGTATACTATAAAGTGGCAGTCATTACAACTGCCTTCTGGTTAAGAAATATAATAATGGATTAGGGGATTAGGATAGGTTCAAAAGAAACAGTAGTAAATGACTACCGTAATCTATTATTTGATAAACCCATGGACATTAGCTTCTGGGATAAAAACTATTTGCCAAAAAAATTGGGGGGAAATTTGGAAAGTAATATAGCAAAAACCAGACATAGAGCCACATCTCACATCCTCTAACAAAAGGTCAAAATGGGTACAGGATTTAGATATAAAGGGCAACACCACAGTTAAATTAATAGACCAAGAAATACTTTATCAGATCTAGGGGAAGAGAAGAAATGTATGACCAAGTAAGGAATATAGTACACAATGGATTATTTTGACTATATCAGATTTAAGGAAAAATTGCACCAATGAATTCAATGCTGTCAAAATGAGAAAGAAAGCAGAAATCTGTGAAAGAATTTTCACAGCTATGGTTTCTGATAAGGGTGTTATTTATAAAATATATGAAGAATTGCCTCAAATTTATAAGATTGCTAGTCATTTCCCCAGATGATAAATGGTCAAAGGATATGGATATACAATTTTCAAATGAAGAAATTAAAACTATATATAGTCATATGAAAAAATGTTCCAAATCATTATAGATTAGAGAAATACAAATTAATACCACTATGAGGTAACACTTCACCTGACAGATTGGCTAAGATGAGTAAAAAAGGGAAAATGATCAATGTTGGAGAGTTTGTGGGAAGATTGGGACTTTAATTCATTACTGGTGGAGTTGTGAACTAATCCAAACATTCTGGAGAACAATATTAAACCATGCCCAAAGAGCAATAAAACTGATCATACCCTTTGACCCAGCAATTCCTCTACTAAGTCTATATCCAGAAGAAATCATTAAAAAATGGGAAAAGTCCCAATATTTCAAAATATTCATAGCAGCTCTTTTTGTAGTGGCAAAGGATTGGAAATTTAGGCTATGTCCATCAATTGGGGAATGGTTGCACAAGTTATGGTATATGAATGCTATAGAATATTATTGTTCTGAAAGAAGCCATAAATGGTCATACTCTAGAGAAGCATGGAATGAATTACATGGAATGATCTGATGTTGATTGAAAGGAGCAGAACAAAAAATTGTGAGTTGATCAACCTTGATGGACATAGCTCCTCTCAGCAGTTCAGAGATCTAGGATAACCCTATTTGATGGGCTATGGAAAATGTTATCCCAATGCACAGGAAAACAAAACAAAACAAAAAAAACCCTTCAGAATCTGATGAAAAAATATATTCACTTTTTAAAAAAAATTGCTCTTCTGATCTTTCCTTTAATCTTATTTCCTCATACTGAAAATGACTAATCTGTAAACATGTTTAACACAAATGTAGATATATAATATTCATCTGATTGTTCTTTGCTGAGAGGAGAAGGGTGGATAGGGAGCATAGAAGGAAATTATCTAACCTAAAAAATATACATATGTATATGGATGAATGTTGAAAAACTTTCATAGTATATATTTGGAAAAATAAAATATTAATTTAAAAATTTTCACAAACAAAAGCAATGTTGTCAATATTAGAAGGAAAGCAGAAAGTTGCAAAACAATTTTGATAGTCAACATTTCTGATTAAGGCCTCATTGCTTATATATACAAATAATTGAATCAAATTTATAAGAATGTAAGTTAGTCATTTTTTAATTGATAGTCAAATTATGTACAGACAGTTTTCAGAGGAAGAAATTTATGCTATCAATAGTCACAGGAAAAATAAGATCTTCTAAATCACTCTTGATTACAGGAATGCAAATGAAAACAATTTTGAGGTATTTACCCACTCCTATCGGGTTGGATAATGAGGTTTTTAAAAGGAAACTGATAAGTGTTGGAAGGGATGTGGGAAAACTGGAGCATTGCTACACTGTTTGTAGCATTTTGAATTGATTCAGTCATTCAGCAGAGCAATTTGGAACTATTGCCAAAAGGATATATAGCTGTGCATCCCCTTTGATTCAGCAATATTTCTATCAGATCTGTATTTCAAAGAGATTTTATAAAAGAGAAAAGGACAAAAATATTTATGTCAGCTTAATTTTGTGGGGTAAATTATTGGAAACTTAGGGAATGTCCATCAATTTGAGAAGGACTGAACAAGTTGTGATATATGAATGTAATGAAATACTATTTTTTCTGAAAGAAATCATGAGTAGGTAGAGCTAAGAAAAATCTGGAAAGGAAAAAGTTGGAAAGACTTATATGGACTTATGTTAAGTAAAGTGAGCAGATCTAGAATAACATTGTACATAGTAAGAGCAACATTGTGTGATGACCAACTGTGATAGACTTAGCTCTTCTCAGCAATATAGTCATCAAAGACAATTCCAAAGAGCTTGCTGTGGAAAATGTCATCCACATCCAAAGTAATAAATGTGGAGTCTGAATGCAAACTGAAACATAATATATTCAGTTTTTCAATTGGTTTCCTCTTTGTTTTTTCCTCATGATTTTTTCCCTCTTTGTTCTGTCTTCTTTCAAAATTTATTAAATGAGAAAATATTTTATCATAATTGTACATGTATAACATATATCAGATTACTTGTACTTTTGCAGGGGTGGGGGGAGGATGGGAAGGGAGGGAGAAAGAAAAGTGTGAAATTCAAAATCTTACAACAGATAAATATTGAAAACTATCTTTATGTGGAATTGAACACAGCTGCCTTTGAGGTAAATTAATTATCTTGATGGTAAACCCTGTGGAATTAGAATATTTCGCTGAATTGCTTATCTTCCTTCCCAAAGAAATTGTGATTTTGATGAGCATTCTGATCCAAAGGAGTAAATGTGGTACTGAATACAAAAACTGAAAGCTATCCTTTTCTACTCTTTTGTGTTAATGGTATGCAGACTTAGCTTTCCCTCTGAGTTATCAGCAAATTTCACTCTGGGAAAAGTGCTGTAACCTGTAGACCTGAAGTCTTCTGGAGTTTTTTTCTTGTTTGGGGGCTATCACTCTTTTTTAAATGAAAATATTTAGCTTGGAGAAGGTAAATCTATGTTCAGTTCAGTGCTCTGTGTCACATTTTATCTTCATTATTCTATATTCTGTCTGTCCTTTCACATCTGCTATTAAATGTCAATGTTAGTTGAGAGAGTTTAGTCATGAAGTTTTATTGAATTAGGTAAATGGAAGATGGTGTTGTGATGAGGTTATCACATACACAAGCCTTAAGTAGTAAGATACTAAAAGATTGCTTATAGTATTTCTAACTCCATGTCTCCCAATGATTCCATTCCATGTTTGAAAGTCATCTGTGTCTACTTTGTAATTCACTCAGAATTACATTATTTTCTCTCAGTTTATTGATAATGAGGATTTCTAAGTCTTCATAACATTTTTTCTTAACTTTATCAGGATTCTTTATGGTGGGATCATATGTTTTGATGATGGTGGTATGATGACTTTCATATAAGTAGTAATCAAATTGTCATGAGCTTGTCATTCATGCTTTTTGGCTGGCATATAAATAAAATAGATTAGTTTTAATTTCAAAATCTATGTCATCTTCACTACACTCCAGAAAAATGTTTATCCAGCTCCAGTTTTAGTAAGGTTGCCTACATTTGTCAGCCATATTTCATTCAGGGTCTCCATTTAGATGAATTGCCTCCTGAGGTCTTTTGCAGGCAGGGTAATTCTTTCAGGTCAACTGAAATTCATGTTTTTTATGAGTGGGTACATCCATTCTACAGTAAGCAGGCCTAGGTTGTATGAAGTAGACAATTTTTAGGCAACTTTATTTAATACTTTCTTCATGCCAGCTGACCAGTAGTGTGGTCATTAGACTGCTCAGATATACAGGGGATTGCCAAATTTCTCTGCTGCTTTAGTCTAGTAAAAAGATGATCCTATGGCCTGGGTCACTTGTATGCAGGTTTGTGAATACAGCTCCCAGTATATCTGTCCCTGCTGTTTTATCACTTGTCCATCACCAGAGAACTTTGAGGGAGGTAAAAATGGTAAAATGATATGGAACAAATCTGAATCATGCATAAATTATATTTAAGTGAGACAGATTTCTATGAAGTCATTAGAATCACTCTTCTTAAGGAGTCATTGAAGTCTAGTGGCAAAAGAAAAATCAATCAAGCTATTGTCTATTGAAGCTCTAAACATTCCTACTTCATCCACCTTCATGAATGTTAGAAGAACTTGTTCTCATCCATCTACCCATTCCACCAGGGGAAATTTTAGCATGCTTCAATTTGATACCCCCTACCTCACTGAAAGAAGACCCTATCACCAGGAGGTAATGTCAAAACAAGCAGTTGAATTGGATTTTGAGTGAGGGAGTGCTGTGCTCAGTCACACGTCTCACTTTCTCTTCCAGAGTCATCTAGGTCCAGTGACCAAAAATAATCAGGACAACTGGATATGACTCTGAATGTGGGGCAATCAGAGTTAAGTGATATGCCCCGTGTCACACTACTAGTAAGTGTCAGGTGTCTGGGGCTGGATTTGAACTCCTGTCTTCTTGATTCCAAGGTCAGTGCTCTGCACCACCTAGTTGATTTTATCAGTTTGATTTACTGGATCTACTTAAATGTTTTATTAGGTGTGGCCACTACACATTGAAGCTTCTTGGTGTCATAAGTGAAAATTGGGTGATCAATTGAACACCAGAGATAGACAGTTGCCCTGAAATAGTCTGACTACCCACACAGCAGAGAGGTTAGCATTTTCTTACTACCTGTCCATCCCTTTTAAATTTTCAGAACATGTATGAAACATTTGTCTACAGGAAAAACCCAGAACATAATGAAAAAAGGGTAGGACTTACAGTCAGGTAATGTAGAATCAAATATCTACTCTTACACTAGATATATGATTTTACTAACAATTCATCTTTCAAATCAGTTCAATATTTGAACTTTGAATCTCACAGAAATGAAAAAGCTATAGTCTTTTGGACTTCAATAAATGTGAACCCCTATCAAGCAAAATGCTTTTCCTCAGCTGTAAGAAATGTTGAAAATGAAAAATTGAGAATCTATCCGGAGTGAAGTGAGTAGAAATCCAGAGTAAAGTAGTAGAAAATTATGTACATATATATATGAATATCCACATACACACACACACACATATGACAACAAAATATAAATTAGAACATACAGCAATAACAGCAAAAATGAATTCTTTTTTTTAATATGATGATTAACTTTAGCCCTGGAGAAAAAAATGACAAAAAATACTTTCCTTATGATGCCCAAAGGGCAACAAAAATGAGCATACCCTTTGATCCAACAATACCACTACTGGGTCTATACCCTGAAGAGATGATGAAAAGGGGTTAAAACATCGCTTGTAGAAAAAAATATTTATAGCAGCCCTGTTTGTGGTGGCAAAGAATTGGAAATCAAGTAAATGTCTTCAGTTGGGGAATGGCTTAGCAAACTGTGGTATATATATGTATGTATGTCGTAGAACACTTTTGTTCTATTAGAAACCAGGAGGGATGGGAATTGAGGGAAGCCTAGAAGGATTTGTATGAGCTGATGCTGAGTGAGATGAGCAGAACCAGAAAAACCCTGTACACCCTAACAGCACCATGAGCCTGATGATCAACCTTGATGGACTTGCTCATTCCATCAGTGCAACAATAGGGGACAATTTTGGGCTGTCTGCAATGAAGAGTGCCATCTGTATCCAGATAAAGAGCTGTGGAGTTTGAACAAAGTTCAAGGACTATTCCCTTTAATTTAGAAAAAAACAGATATCTTATTGTCTGATCTTGTTATCTCTTAGGCTTTTTGTCTCTTCCTTAAGGATATGATTTCTCTCTCATCACACTCAATTTGGATCAATGTACAATATATAAACAAAGTAAACACTGACAGATTCCTTTCTGTGGCGGGGGGAGTAAGATGGGGGGGATTGTAAAACTCAAATAATATCTTTAATAAAAAAATACAGTTATAGCCCTTGAGGGTTAAAAAAAAGTTGTCCATCTGCACAAGTGAATAAAGAATACTACATGTCAAAAAAAATACTTTCCTTGATTCTTCATAGAGGTGCGGAACTTATGTTGGAAAGTGTTGCATATATTGTTAAACTCCATTGATTTATTTATTCATTTTTCTTAAATCATTTCTTATTTTTAATTTTTTTATTATTTTAAAATGTTTTTTGTTTTTTATCCTTCATTCTCAAAAGAGATCAAAACATCAGGAATATGATACCATGACATGAAAGTGAATTGAATTTAAGTAAGGGAAGACTGTACAAAGTCACCAGCCTTACTTTCACATCTGGAGTTACTGGGGTTCAGTGGCCAGATATGGATCAAGATAACTGAAGATAGAAATGGAGGCAGTGGAAGAGCTTGGCTTTTTAAGTTAGGGTTTTAAAGAATTTTCAGTTTGACTGAGGTAATGCCTATTCTTTGATTAAGGCTAGATAAGAAAGGAATGAGGCAGAAGTGGACCTCTTTAACCTAGACCTTTAACCTATAAATCTAAGAGGGAAAAACCTCAGATACACTGACTAGAAAAGAAGCTTTAGTTATTTACATTACTCTTTGCCAATTGGGACCCAAACAAAGACCAAGGTGAGTCCTGGTAGGGGCATCTAAGTGGCACAGTGGATGGAGTATTGTCCTTGGCATCAGGAGGATGGGAGTTTGAATCCAATCTCATAAAACTGAGAATTACTAGCTGTGTGACCTTCAGTAAGTCACTTAAACCTGATTGCTTTTCCTTCTAGGTATCTCCAGTCCTTTTGATTCATATCTTTTCATTGGATCCAGATGACTCTACAAGAGAAAGTAAGGCTGTTGACTTAGTACAGCACTCCACTCAAATCCAATTCATGTGCTTGTCATGCCATTACCTTCCTGATGTCATGGTCTTCTTCAAGAATGGACACATTGGGGTGGCTAGGTGACACAGTGGATCCTGGAGTCTGGAATACCTGAGTTCAAATCCAGCCTCAGACTCTTAATAATTACCTAGCCGTGTGGCATTAGGCAATCCATTTACATCACTGCCCTGTAAAAAAAAAAATCCTAGAAAAAAATGAAGGACACACATCATCTTTATCATAGCTGACTGTATCGATGAGGTTAGTAAATCCTAAGATAATTTTCCAGACTTTTGGAATCAAAAATTTACAATAATTTTGCAGAATTCCCTCAGGCAAAAGTGTGATGCCCAATGTGGAAAAGGAGGAGAGAACAAAAAAAAAAAAAAAAAAAAAAAAGAGGAGAGGAAAAGAGTAGAAAAAAAGGGAGGAAAGATTCAACATCAATAACAACAACCAACTAACCATTATTCACTGAGAAGGGATGGAAGAGTGATATATTTAAAAGTTAAGAAGATAAAAAATGTATAAAAATCATTTTAATTGACATTTCTATATCTGAACAACAAAGTCCAAGAGCAAGAGATAGATAGAGAAATTCCATTTAAAGTAACTTTAGACAACATTAAATACTTGGGAATCTATTTTCCAAGATAAACCCCAGAAACTGTATGAATATAATTATAAAACACTCCTCATCCAAATAAAGTCAGATTTGAATAATTGGAAAAATATCAAATGCTCAAGGTTAAGTCAAGCTAATACAATAAAAATGAAATTTCTACCCAAATTAAATTACTTATTCAGTGCAATACCAAACATACTACTTTACTGAACTAGGAAAAAATAGTAACAAAATTCATCTGGAGCAAAAAAGGGCAAGAATAGCAAGGGGACTGAAGAAAAAGAAATGTAAAGGAAGGTGGCCTAGCTCTACCAGATCTAAAACTATACAAAGCAGCAGTCATCAAAACTGCCTGGTGCTGGTTAAGAAATAGAGTAATGGATCTGTGAATTAGGATAGGTTCAAAAGAAGCTGCAGTAAATGACTACAGTAATCTGCTATTTAACAAACCAAAAGATTCTTGGATAAGAACTCACTATTTGATAAAAATTGTTGAGAAAACTAGAAAAAAGTATGGCCAAAACTAGACATAGATCCACATCTCACATCCTATACCAAAATGAGGTCAAAATGGGTCCAGGTTTGGACATTAAGAGGAATACCATATATAAATTAATAGACCAAAAAATATTCTATCTATCCGATGTATGGAAAAGGGATAATTTTATGGTCAAACAAGAATCAATAAATAAACTGTAAAATGAATGATCTTGACTATATTAAATTAAAAAGGTTTTGCACTAATAAAATCCATGCTGCCAAAATTAGAAGAAAAACAGAAAGCTGGGAAGCAATCTTCACAACCAGGAGTTCTGATAAGGGTCTCATTTCTAAAATATATAGAAAATTAAATCAAATTTATAAGATACCAAGACATTCCCCAATTGATAAATGGTCAAAGTATATGAACAGACAATCTTCAAATAAAGAAATTAAAGCTAAATATAATCATATGAAAAAAATTCTCCAAATCACTATTGATTAGAGAAATGCAAAGTAAAACAACAATGAGGTATCATCTCACACCTTATTAGATTAGCCAAGATGAGAAAAAAGGAAGAGGAACAATGTTGGAGAGGTTTTGCGAGCATTGGATATTGATGCATTGCTGGTGGAGTTGCAAATGGATTCAACCTTTCTGGAGAGCAATTTGAAATTATGCCCAAAGAACAACAAAGCTGTTCATACCCTATTTTTTCAAGATGGTCAGGTCAGAATTTACTTTAATTTCTGCCATTAAAGATCCTGATGAGGTCACATATGCATCAGAATATTGGAGTCCACACGGGTTCCCATTAACCACCATGAACTTTTCTTAGGACTGGGTTCTCAGTCCTAAAACCCAGCTATTGTTGAAGGTGCAGCCCTTAGTGTAAACTAGGTTGGGGAAAGACAATTCATTGTATTTCAGCAAGATGAGCCTCCCAAAGGATAATAACATTCAGTAGCTTGCTGAATTGATAAAAAATGCAGAAGTATTCAGTCAACTATTTTTAATTCTTTGAATGAAGTGCATCTTCTGAATTACAGAAATCACACAGAGCAGGGAAACAGAATATCCGGACTTTGGAAACAAAACAGAGTTCTTATCCTATTTTTAAAAAAAAAAAAGATTATTTGTTTATTTTGAATTTTACAATTTTTCCCCTAATCTCACTTCCTTCCCCCCAACGTCTACAGAAGGCAGTCTGTTATTCTTTACATTGTTTCCATGATATACATTGATCTAAGTTGAATGTGATGAGAGAGAAATCATATCTTTAAGGAAGAAAAATAAAGTATGATAGCAAAATTAAATAATAAGATAATACTTTTTTGTCTTCAGTCATTGTTCAAGTTCCACAATTCTTTCTCGCTACAGATGATATTCTCCATCACAGATATCTGTGCCTGATTGTTGCACTGTAAGTTTGGTCATCAGCCCCATGTTGCTGTTACTGTGTTCAATGATATTCTGATTCTGCTAATCTCACTCAGCATCAGTTCATGCAAATCTTTCCATGCTTCCCTGAATTCCCGTTCCTCCTGTTTTCAAATAGAAGAATAGTGTTCCATCACATGCATATGTCATCAGAAAGTACAATGATCAATGTTGGAAGGGATGTGGGAAATCTGGGACACTAACACATTATTGGTAGAGACTATCCATGAGCAGTTGATGTTTGCCCAGTTATTTAAATCTGATTTTATTTGTGTGAGAAGTGTATTGTAATTGTTTTCAAAAAGTTTTTGAGTCTGCCTTGGCAGGTAGACTCCAAAATATTTTATATTGTCTGAGGTTACTTTGAATGGGATTTCTCTTTCTAGCTCGTTCTGCTGTATCTTGCTAGTTATAAGTAGAAATGTTGAAGATTTATGAGGGTTTATTTTATATCTTGCAACTTTGCTAAAGTTGCTAATTATTTCTAGTACTTTTTAAGATGATTTTTTTTGGGGGGTTGCTCTAGGTATACCATCATGTCATCTGCAAAGAATAAGAGGTTTTTCTCTTCCTTCCCAATCCTAATTCTTTCAATGTCTCTTTCTTTTCTTATTGCAGAAGCTTGCATTTCTATACAATATTGAATAGTAGTGGTGATACTGGGCATCCTTGTTTCACCTATGATCTTATTGGGAATGACTCTAAGACTATCCCCATTGCACATAATGCTTGTTGATAGTTTAGGAAGGATACTGCTTATTATTCTAAGGAACTATGCATTTATTCCTACATTCCAGTGTTTTTAGTAGGATTGGGTGCTGTGTTTTTTCAAAAGTTTTTTCAGCATCTATAGACATAATCATATGATTTCTGATAGATTTTTATTGATATAATTAATTATATTAACAGTTTTCCTAATATTGAACCATCCCTAAATTCTTGTCATAAATCCTACTTGGTCATAATGTATTATCCTAGTGATAACTTGTAATCATTTTGCTAAGATTTTATTTAAGATTTTTGTATCTATATTCATCAGAGAGATGTCTATAATTTTCTTTCTCTATTTTAACTCTTCCTGGTATAGGTATCAGTACCATATTGGTGTCATAGAAAGATTTAGGCAGACTTCCTTCTTCACCTATTTTTCTAAAGTATTTATATAGAATTGGAACCTGTTGTTCCTTAAATGTTTGATAGAATTCACTTGTGAATCCATCTGGCCCTGGGGATTTTTTCATAGGGAGTTTAATAATGGCTTGTTGAATTTCTTATTCTGAGATAGGGTTGTTTAGGTATTTAATTTCTTCTTCATTTAACCTATTTAACATATGTTTTGTAAATATGCATCCATTTCACTTAGATTATCAAATTTATTAGTATAGAGTCGGGCAAAATAATTCCAAATTATTACTTTATTTTTTTTCTCATTGGTGGTGAGTTCAGATTTTTTATTTATGATACTAGCATTTTGGTTTTCTTCTTTCTTTTTTTAAATAAAATTGACTAGAGGTTTATCAATTTTATTGGGTTAATTCATAAAAAGAGCGCTTTGTTTTATTTATTACTTCAATAGTTTTCTTGCTTTCAATTTTATTAATTTCTCCTTAAATTTTTAGAATTTATAATTTGGTATTTAATTTGGGGTTTTTAATTTGTTCTTTCTCTAATTTTTTAGTTACATATTTATTCATTGATTTCCTCATTCTCGAATTTATTCATATAAGCATGTAAAGATATAATATACACCATGACAGCCGCCTTGAATGAATCCTCTAGGCTTTGATATGTTGTTTCATTATTGTCATTTTCTAGGATGAAATAATTAATTCCTGCTATAGTTTGTTGTTTGATCCACTCTTTCTTTTAAATGAGGTTATTTAGTTACAATTAGTTCTGGGTATATATCTACCTGGTCCAATATTGCATATGATACTATTGCATTATGATCTGAGAATGATGTATTCACTATTTCTGCCTTTCTGCAACTGATCATTAGTTTTTTTTATGCCGTAGTAAAAGGTCAATTTTTGTGCAAATGCCATGTACTGCAGAAAAAAAAACAGTATATTCTTTTCTATTCCCATTCAATTTCATCCATATGTCAACCATATCTAGGTTTTCTAATAATCTATTTACCTCCTTAATCTCCTTCTTGTTTATTTTATGATTAGATTTATCTAAATCTGAGAGTGGGAAATTGAGGTCCCCCCAGTAGTGTTTTGCTGTCTGTGTCTTCCTGTAGGTCCTTCAACTCCTCCTCTAAGAATCTGAATGCTATACCATTCGGTGCATACATATTTAATATTGAAATTATTTTCTATGGTACCTTTTAGGAAGATATACTTTCCTTCTTAATCTCTTTTAATGATATCTATTTTTGCAGCTGCTTTATCTGAGATAAGGATTGCTATCCTTGCTTTTTTCAATTCACATTTTACCTTTACTCAATATGTATCTTTCTGCTTCAAATGAGTTTCTTGTAAGAAGCATATTGTAGGATACTGGTTTTATAATCCATTCGGCTATTTGCTTTCATTTTAAGGGATAGTTCATCCCATTTACATTCAAAACTATAATTATTAACTCTTTATTGCCCAATATGCTATCTTCCCCCATTTGTATTCCCCCCTTTTAACTTTGTCCATATTCCCCAGTATTTTGTTTCTGAATATCACCACCTTCAGTGTGTTTCCCCTCCTACATCCGAAAAATATGGAATGCTTCATGAATTTGCATGCCATACTTGCACAGGGGCCATGCTAATCTACTCTGTATCATTCCAGTTTTAGTAAATGTGCTGCTAAACCAAGCACTGTTCATACCCTTTGACCCAACAATTCCAATCTTGGTATATATCCAGAAGAAATGATTAAAAAATGGGAAAAGTCCTACATGTTCTAAAATATTCACAGCAGCTCTTTTTTTAGTGGCAAACAACTGAAAATTGAAGGATATCCATCAGTAGGGGAATGGCTAAACAAGTTATCGTACATGAAAACTATGGAATAATAAAGCTCTATAAGAAAAAATAAAAGATTGAACTCTAGAGAAGTATGGAATGACTTATGGCATCTGATGCTGAGCGAAGGGTGTAGAACAAGAGAACAATGTATACACCAACAACAGCATAATGGGATGAATAACTTTTTGTTTTCGGATGAATAACTTTGAGGGAACCAACTCCTGTCAACAGTCCAAAGTGTTACGACAACTTTATTCAACTGGTTATGGACTATATTGTCCCCAAAAAGAGGAAGAAAAACCAAACCAAACACAGACACACACACACACACACACACACACACACACACACACACACACACAACCTTCTGAATCTGATGAATACTTTATAAAAATTATCTCTTATTAATCTCCCTTAATCCTACTTCCTCATGCCCGAAATTACTAATTTGTAAACAATTTTAACAATATATCTTTGTAAAATGGTAACCTGACTTTTCCCTGCTGAGGGAAGGATAGATGGAGGTAAATTTTGTAATTTGGAATTATGCATATGCAAATGGATGAAAACCAATTAATTATTTAATAAAAATCATTTTTTAAAAGACCAATATCTTTCAAACAATGGTCCAATGGAAATAGAAACCATTCAATAATATGCAAGCAAAATGGAATAAAATTATTTTTTGTTATCCATTTCTTGTTTTGACAGATTCTTTTCTTTCATCAATAAGAACCTGTTTTAGCCACGATCACATCTAATCCTTCAAAATACAGGGTAGGCTTAAGGAAAAATGGTATTTATCTTTCCCTTTCATTCTTTGCTTGCTCCCTAAAAATAGCACACAAGATTTTTTAATAGAGAAAGTATTAATATATCAATGTGAAATTATTTTTCTATTAAGGATTCAATTGTTGCAGTAGAATGTCTTGAGTGATGTGCCATGGAAATGGCATAGAGGACACTGTTGCATTTAAAAAAAATTATTTTTGTTTTTGTTCATATTTGAACTTTTTTGGACAAGATCATATGCCAACTATAATGCCCACCTCACTTTCTTTGTCTTACTAACTGCATAGAAAAATATGGTTCAAGGGGCAGCTAGGTGGCGTAGTAGATAGAGCCTTGGAGTCAGGAGTACCTGAGATCAAATCTAACCTCAGACACTTAATAATTACCTAGCTGTGTGGCCTTGGGCAAGCCACTTAAGCCCATTGCCTTGAAAAAACAAAAAGAAAAATATGGTTCATGTGAGGTAGTGTAGTATATAGAAAGAGAATTAACAATGGAATGGAATCGCTCGGTCCTATCGCTTACACTATTTGTATTCTTGGGCAATTTGCTCAAATTGCTCAGATCTCATTTTCCTTATCTATAAACTGTCTAAAATTCCTTCTTTTTATGAATCTATGATCCTAAAAATACTTACCTAAATTATAAATCCTAACAATCAAATACTTTTACTTGTTGCTTGGAATAGCAGCTACAGATAATCATCACAATTGGTTTACACTTACTATCTTGTTTTCTGGAAGTTGCCTTTTATGTTTTGCTTAGTCACTTTCTTGTTCATCCCCTTTTTTTCCTCTCTTATCTTACCTATCTCTTTGACAATGCTAAAGGATAATAGATCTCCCTATTATATATAGCAGTGAGCAGTTCCCAGCTACCACTCTATGATACTGTTAGTGGAAAGAATCAATAGCTATTATTTGTTTGTGAGCTGCAATTTGCTGCTCCACTTAATGGAGAGAAAACCTTGCATGGGAGACATGAATAACCCAACCTATGTCTGTGCTCATTATCACTTGCCAATCAGTTCTCTAATATTTGTTAAAGTACAAAAAATATAGGCCATTATTGACTTGAGTCATTTCCTCAAATTGTCTTCTGTGTGTTAATGTTAGCATTATGTCACTCTCTCCATTAGGAGAAGGATTTACTTGCACGATTGTGACATTCTGATATTCTTCTGGATGGACATGTAATGTTTTAAGGATCTGTGGTTATCCTATTCAGCAGTTAGAAGGAAATAAAAAAAGTAGCACAGAGAGAAAACCTAATCTGCTCTATGATCAGAACATGCTGAGTGTGCCAGCTTGTGCCAATCTTCCTCTTTGGCCTTTGGTTCTCTGAGTTCTTCTGTCAGTTTAAATCTAGAGCACCTGCCTCTTAGTCCCCAACTAGCTGATCTTTTTGCCCCAATCCTTTCAGTGCTATCTACTCTTAAAGATAGATTCAGTTAACTCTGAAAGCTCTTGCAGGATTGATAACTTGATACAGAACTAAAAGCTCTCTTTTAATTAGCACAGGCTTCAGAATGTTACTCCAGGTAATCAGATATCAAGTTGTTAGAAAACAAACAGGACTGTAACTTTTGTTTTAAAGGAAAAAGAAAATGGTTCCTATTTCCAGGCCCTAGAGATATCCAGTTTATATCATTTTTTGCATGAATATAGGAAAGTATGCTTTATTGGAATGAGATCCTATTTAATATAGGATTCTGGGCCTGACACTCACTCCTGAAGTAAGATTGAACCAAATCCTAGATCATCAAATTGTTACACAGTTTTCTATCTGGGGATAATGATACTTCTTTAACTGTTAAGGTATTAATAGATGAGATAATGAATTATTGAAAGAGGAAAAATACTGGACAGAAAAATATTTTTTTTTAAATCTATTCCCTCTGAACTGACCATGTACCCAGTGGTGGGATTCAATTAAATTACTAACCAGTTCTCTGTTTAATGATCATTTCAAGCTTGCAAAAAGATATTCTGAAAGTTAGTTTAGTATTTCATGCATTTACTACTCAAATAAGAGCAATAGAAAAGGTATACAAAATGAGATTATGTTATATTACTCACAGTAAACAAACATAATTTAAGAACTGAAAGTAGCCATGTGACCACAGCAGCAATGTTGGAACATAATAAGCAAAACTAATTCTACCTACTTTTCTTTTTTGTCTACTTCCATGACATCCAAAATGATTGATAAGATAATCCTTGAAATTTATATTTCTATTGGTTCATTTTTGTAGCAGATTCCTATTGATTTCACCATTCAGGAAACTCCCATGCACTTATAATATTGGGGGGGGGTGTATTTTGAGTATAACACAAAGCAGAAATAAATGATAGTTTGTCTCCCCCCGGTTATTTGACAATTTTTCTCTTTAAGTTATATGTTTGTTTATTGAAGTAACAAAAATGAGAGAATTAATATGTAGCATTTCATGACAAGTATTATGACTTTCAAGAAATAATTAAATAGGAGACTTCTGAGTGGTAGCCAATATGCCAGCGTGAAGCTAGCATGTTATAAGAGATTTACCCTAAACAAGGCTAAATGAAGCCTTTTCACAGACAATAATGCTAAAGATCCCATCAAAAAAAGACACAATCTAAAGAAGTTTCCAATAGTAGACAACATGGAGGAGTTTCAGTGAAAATCTGTCATTTGTGGGGGGAGGGGAAGCAAAGGCCAGCTAGGAAGGAGAGCAGGAAAGTCAGTGAGAGAGTTTTAGCCATAGTACAGCCCATGTCTTGACACTTTGACAGCAGCATAGATCCAGGCAGATAGATAGCAAGTCAGCAGGGAGGGTACCAAACAAAGTCTGAGCCCTGGCTTAAAAGACTGGACTGGGTTTGGAACAAACCACTGCATAGCCAGAGCCTGGACATAAAGAAGGAAACAAACCTCCACAAAGGCAATGCCTAGACTGCATTAGCAACATATTTACCAACAGCAAGCCAGGGAGACCCCAATTCCAGCACAAAAATTTGGGTCTATACCCATCCCCCAGACCCCAGGATTAGAGCTCAGGCAATCAAGAAGAGTAAAATTAGCTAAAACAGCACTCACTATACAAGCTATGATGCAGATAATATGCAACTTCCGAAGAAGAAAACAGAGAAACATTAACTAGAGGGGAGGTCTCAAAAGAGTTGATAATTGAACTCACATTATGAAACATTGACCTGAGATATCAATTCCCTTAAAAGTAAAAGTAACCAACTGGAAAAATAATGTAACTTCAAAAAACAAATGATTTAGAAAATAGATCAAGGAGAGATGATTTATGAATGATTGAACTCCCAGAAATCTTAGATCACAAAAGGAACCTGGAAAACATCTTGCAGGAAATTATGAAGGCAAGCTGTTCAAATTTGCTAGAGTAAGAAGACAAAATAAGCATTGGAAGAATACACATAGCTCCTCCAAAAAGAGACCCCAGGTTGAAAATTCCCAGCGTTATAATAGCCAAATTACATAATTCTCAAATAAAGGAGAAAATACTGGAAGCATCAAATAAAAAAAGAAGCAATTTAAATAAAAAAAACATAATTAGACTTACACAGGATTTATCAGCTTCAAAAACTGGAAGACCTGGAATACAATATTTCTGAGGGCAAAGGACCTAGGATTAGAAATAAGAGTTTATGACCCTGCAAAATTCAGCATATAATGTCAGAGGGAAATGATGGATGTTCAATGAAATAGAGGACAATCAAAATTTCCTGATTAAAAGACCAGAACAGAACAGAGAATTCATACTCCAAATACAAGACTCAAGACATGCACTAAAAGGTAAATGAGAATGGGAATAAAAAGTAAAACAAAACAAAACAAATGTTAATCCAGATCAACAAATTTTATACAACTCTATGAGGGAAGACATAAGACTTGTACCTCTTTAGAATTATATTTTTTGTAGGATAGTTGATTTAGATGATATGGGTAGGGTTGCTTCTTGTCTTTCCACTGAAGAGGAGCAAGATTACTTTACCATGTTTGAGACAAAAATCTGGATGAAAAACTGGGCTGTTTCCTTTAAACATATGTGTCTCAGTTTCCTTTGACCTGCTTTAATTCTGTTGTGCTTATAAAGTTTAGCACTTTCTCTGATGAGGGCATCCTGTTATGGGCAGTTCCAGAGTCAGTGTTTTATCCCTTACAATCAGTTTTAAAGTTCTTAAAAGAGACATTTAGAGTGTTCTAGTACTTAGAGCACTTAAAAATTCTATAGTTAATTAAATCAAAAATAACTTTTGGGGTAGAGGGTGAGACTTAGAAGGATGGGACTTAGTTCACACTTCAGTTAGCAAGACTTTATGTGTCTTGGTTGGAAAGCTAAAGTGGGGGAATATGGGAAAGAGAGTATGCTTGGGGTGGGTACAAATGGTCATAGAAACGATTTGACTTTGCATGATGCTTTGGCCTAAGAGAATTGTGTGTCCATACTTGAAAAGGGGGTAAGGTAAAAAAATGATTATATAACTTGATGTTATTCATGCTTCTTGAGACATGATTGGATATTTCTAGAAGAGGGGAGTGTATTTAGTGTCTATGAGGCAATGTTAGTTATTAAAAATTAAGCAGTATCAATCAGCTTGTGATTGTACTTTGTTTATATTTTGAGTTTATCAATCAATTAATTTGATTGAATTTACTTTGATTGATAATACTTGATTGATATTACTTCTATCCATAAATAATAACAGATGAAGAGGTACAAAGATCTATTATAGTAGAGATAAAGAAGAGAGGGAGAAAACACTGAGTAAATTCTATTTAACAGATTTGTCCCAGAGAAGGAAAAAGATATATTCCCAATTGGGTTTAAAAATCTATCCTATTATACAGGCAAATGGAGATTGGAAAGGGAAAGAAAAGGGTAGAAGGGGCTGATAATTGGGCAGGCAAAGATATAAGTGAAAATAAACTGAAAGTTAAAAATAAAGTTAAAGTAGGAAGGTAGTAAAACTGTGTTAAGGAGGAATAAGACAAAAGGAAAGATAAAAATATAAATAGGGAAGATAACATGGACAGAGAAACAGATTTAGTAATCTTAGCTGTAAATGTGAAAGGGATGATTCTCTTATAACAAAATGGATAGCAAAATGGATTAAAAAAAGATAATCCCATAGTATGCTGTTTGCAAGAAACACATTTGAAGCAGAGAGATACATACAGGGTAAAGGTAAAAAGGCTGGAGAAAATATATAATGTTTAAACTCAAGTAAAAAAAATCAGGTACAGTAGTTTCTAATCTCAGATAAAACAAAAGCAAAAATTGATATCACTAAAAGGGTTAAGGAAGGAAACTACATCTTCTTAACAGGCACCATAGGAAAGGAAATGATATCCTTATTAATCATGTATGCCCCTAATGGTTAACAACCATATTCATATAGGAAAAGCTAAGTGATTTTCAATGAGACATAGAGAGCATAACTTTAATAATAGGGGATCTCAACTTCTTTCTTTCTCAGAACTAGATAAATCTAAACACAAAATAAACAAGAAGGAAGTTAAGAAGATGAATAAAATCTTAGAAAAGATAGATATGATAGACCTCTGGAGAAAACTTAAAAGTTACAGAAAGGGGAGAGAAAACTCTATAACTTTTTCTATACCAAAACCAACCATGTATGAGACCATAAAAATCTTACAATCAAATGCAGAAAGGCAGAAATAATAAATGCTTTCTTTTCTTATCATGATACAATAAAAATTATATAGAATTAAAGACCATGGAAAGATAAACAAAAAATAATTAGAAACTAAATAACAATTTTAAAGAACAAATGAATCAAAAAAACAAATCATAGATATAATGATTAATTATATCCAAGAAAAAGATCATAATAAAACATCATACCAAAGTTCATGGCTTGAAACCAAGGCAGTTTTTAGGGGAAACTTCATATCTTTAAATCTTTATATGAATAAAGACTGGAAAGAGAAATAAAATAATTGGTTACGTAACTGAAAATAACTAGAAGAACAAATTTAAGATCCCCAATTAAACATAAATTACAAAGTCTCAAAAATCAAGGCAAGAAAATTATTAATCTAATAAATGAAATGAAGAGTTGGTTCTATAATAAAACCAATAAAATAGATAAACCTTTGGTTAATCTGATTAAAAAAAGAAAGATAACCAAATTACTAGTAAAATGAAGATTGAATTAACCACCAAAGAGTAGGAAAGTGACAAGATAATTTGGAGCTATTTTGCCAAACTGTTTTCCTATACATTTGATAACCTGAATGAAATGGATGAATATTTACAAAAATACAAACTTCCTAGATTAACAGAAGAGGAAATAAAATCATTAAATAATCCCATTTCGTGAAAATAAATTGAAGAAATCATCAATAAACTCCCTAAGAAAAGTTTCCAGTTTCAAATGGATTTATAAATGAATTTTACCAAATATTTAAGGAACAGTTAATTCTTATTCTACAGAAGGATTTCTGTCAAATTCCTTTTATGACACCAAATATGGTCTTGATACCTAAACCAGGAAAAAACAAACAAAAAAATAATTAAAGATTAATCTTCTTAATGAGCATTGATGCAAAAATCTGAAATAAAATTTTAGCAAAGAAATCATATCAAGTTATTCTTCAGATAATATGCTACAATCAGGTAGAATTAACAGCAGCTAGTTAGGAATGGTTCAATATTAGGAAAACACTCAATATAATAATTCAACATATCAATAAGAAAAACAACAAAAATCATGATTATCTCAATGGATGTTGCAAAAGTCCTTGACCAAATACAATATCATTCTTATAAAAACACTAGAAAGTATAGTAATGAATGGAGTTTTCTTCAAAATAACAAGTAGTATCTATCTAAAATTGTCAATAAATATTATAAATAATGGGGATAAAGTAGGAGCATTTCCAGTAAGATCAGGAGTGAATAAAGGAAGCCCATTATACCATTGCTATGCAACATAGTATTAAAAATGTTAGTTTTAGCAATAAGAAAAAGAAATTGAAGGATCAGAATTGGCAAGGAGGAAGCTATACTTTCACTCTTCACAGATGATATGATGGCATACTTAGGGAACCTGAAAAAAAATATATAAAAACTCCTTGAAACAATTAACAAATTCAGCAAAGTAACAGATATCTATTAATTGACAAACCTGAGGACATTAACTTCTGGTATAAGAGCTCACTAATTGATAAAAATGATTGAGAAAACTGGAAAATAATATGCCAAAAATTAGGCATAGACCCACATCTCACACCTTATAGCAAAATAAGATCAAAATGGGTACAGGATTTGGACATAAAGTGTGATATTACAGACCAATTAATAGACCAAGAAATATACTCTCTGTTAGATTTATGGAAAGGGGAGAAATTTATGACCTAGAAAGAAATAGCATACATCACAAATTACAAAATGTATGATTTTGACTACAATAAATTAAAAATTCTTAGTACTAACAAAAAATGCTGCCAAAATAGAAGGAAAACAGAAAACTGAGAAACAATTTTCATATCTAGGGGATCTGATAAAGGTCTCATTTCATTACAGAATCGAATCAGATTAATAAGGTTTCAATCATTCCCCAATCGATAAATGGTCAAAAGATATGAACAATTTTCAAGTGAAGAAATTAAAGCTATATACAATATATAGCTTTATATATATGCTTCATATATAAATGCTCCAAATCATTATTGACTAGAGAAATGCAAATTAAAACAACAATGAGATACCACCTCACACCTATCAAGATAAGAAAAAGGAAAAATAATCAAGGTTGGAGAGGATGTGGGAGGACTGGGACATTGATGCATTGTTGGAGGAGTTGTGAACTGATCCATCCTTTCTGGAGAGCAATATGCAACTATGCCCAAAGTGCAATACTATTTCCCCTACCCTTTGGGCCAGGAATTCAAATACTAGGTCTATATCTAGAAGGAAAAAATTAAAAAAAATGGAATCTCACTTGTTCCAAAATATTCATTACATCTTTTTTTGTAGTGGAAAAGAATTGGAAATTGAAGGGATGCCCATTAATTGGGGAATGGCTAGAGAAATTATGGTACATGAATATTATGGAAAGCCATTGTTATATAAGAAACCATAAATGGTCAGACTCTAGAGATGCAGGGATTGACTTACAGGAACAGATGCTGATCAAAGGGAACCTAACTAAAAGAATATTCTACACATTAACAATAAAATTGTGAGTTGATCAGCCTTGAAGGAGGCAACTCTTCTCAGCAGTTCAGAGAGCTAGGACAACCCTAGGATACTGGCTATGGACAAAGCTATCCTCTTCAAAAGGAAGAATAACAAAGCAAAACAAAACCAAACCAGACAGAATCTGAATGAACACTACATTCACTTTTTAAAAATCGCTGTTACGTATTTCTTTCTTTCCCTTAATCCTAATTCCTCATACTGAAAATCACTAATCTACAAACATATTAAACACAAATGTGTATATACAATATTCACCCATTTGCTACTGAGGGGAGTCAGGTGAGAATGGAGGATGGAAGGAAATTATATAACTTTAAAATATGCTTATGCATATGGGTGGATGTTTAAAAACTTTCATAATATGTAATTAGAAATGTAATATATCAATTAAAAAAGAAATGAATAAATATTTCAAAAAGTTCCATCAATTTTTTTAACCTATAGATGGAACGAACATTACTACAGCTGCTTAGAAAACACTGTTGTTCAGATGAAAGTTATAAAAGAGGAAGGAATGCAAATTTGTTGTTTCCACATTGGACAGCTGCCTAGGCACCCGCTTTAAGGAGACCCTTGCTTTCAAGTACAATTTCAACAATCTGTTCCCTTGAACTCAATATAAAATTAAGTACTACTGCTGCTGATTTGTTTCTCAGGTTAGGTTTTGCCTGCGAAGAATTGTGACTCTGACTCAGGAATGCAGGTTTGGGAAAGAAAATAGAGATTTATTCAATACAGCATATTAAGATCATAATAAGAAAGTTAAAAAGAATTTAAAGAGAAGATCATGTGGATTGCTGATTGAATTGGCTAGGCCAGCTGGCCAGGGTTCAGCAGGAGACTGGAAGGTAAAAAGGGTCAAGCCTCCCTTCTTCTCCTTAAATTCTCTTCCAGAGTCCATGGGAGGGGGTGGTGACCTGAAAATGACCCAAGTTCCTCATTGGAAAATTTGCCTTTGTGGGAGAAGTCTCTTTTGGGTGGTCTTCCAGGGCCTGTGTTTCCAGTTTGCACTCCAGAAAAAGAATGTAATCCAAATAAGGTTGAAGTTCAGGCCCTCAGGTGTGGAAGAAAGAAGGAAGATTCCCATTACAATGCAAACAAAAGATTTACATTTTGTCTCCAATTGATCTCATCACTCCCATACCCAGATTTCTCTGCATCATTCTCTGCATCTGCAAAACCCATGTGAACCAGCTGAATCCCACCTCTGCATGTACCTTACATTAACACTGCTTCCTCTCCCCCCATCCCATTGTCCAAGCTATTGGATGAGGTCAATGTACTTTTAGTAAAGTATCTTGCCCTGCCTGGCAAGGATTCTCATAAATCCCTTCCCTCAGGCACAAAATATGCCTCTATTAACAAAACAATAGCATGAAAAGATTAAGTCTAGGTTCTACTACCCCTTATCAACATATCCCTAATAAACTTTTCTCTGCTCTTTGAGCTACCACCCTTCATCTACTTATGCCTAAATTATTTCATCTTTCTCCCCTTTAAAAACTCATTCACTGCTCAGTTAAGTTGCTCATCTTCCTTTTGGTAGCATTCTTGGGGAGTATGTTCTGCAACATAAACTTTCATACCCCTATGCTCTTCTTTACAACTTATCCCCTGATTGCTTATATCACTTTAGGAAGGCAGTCTGCTCTGGGGGGAGTGTGATCTTTCAAAATTATCCTTTCACCACTCCCTGTGCCCTTCTTTACTTTTTATTCCCTGATTACTTCTATTCCTTTGGGAGGCTGCCATTTTCTGGAGGTGCATGACTGCCCAAAATAATCTCTTACTCCTATGTATCCTTTTCAATTTCTCTCCTGAGTTCTTCTCTTCCTTTGGAAGGCTAGCTCTTGAGGAACATGATTTCTTTATGTAATCTCTCACATTCCCATACCTTTCTAGGTTGCTCATTCTCTCAAAGGGGTTTAGGTTGCTTAGATGGGTTGGTTGGTTGTTTCTTGTCCTTCCTTATTGAAAAAGACCAAAATGACATCACTATATTTGAGAAAA
Organism: Macrotis lagotis; assembly: GCF_037893015.1. NCBI lineage: Eukaryota > Metazoa > Chordata > Mammalia > Peramelemorphia > Peramelidae > Macrotis > Macrotis lagotis. The sequence continues at coordinate 106,295,589 of NC_133658.1, read as the reverse complement.
ATCAGTGTGTCTGCCTGTGACTGATCAGACCAATAAAAGCCTGGAATGCTCTACCATGAGTTGGGCAAAAATAGTCCATGTGAACACCTGGAGTAGGTACTCCAAACTTACATATACCACATTTCTTTTCAGTTGCTTCAATTCTGCTTTCTTCATAGAGTGCAGCACCCTCACTGATGTGGACATGCCATGCTGGGTGGTCTAATACCAATGTCTCCCAAACTGACAGGAAAATCTATTCCCTTTGCCTTTATATATGTGGACTTCTACAAAGATGAGAGGGGTGTAGCAGTTTCCCTCCCTAACCTAACCTAACCTATTTGGGGTCCATTTGGAGAGGGAACATTCTGTAGATGAAACTTGATTGAAGTAGCATCCAAGGGGTATATGCAATCAGGATCAGATAGAGACTGATGTTTGCTTAAGGTCACTAGCTGTAGGTCTGTTGCTTAAATCCTTTGGAGCTCACCAGTGGGACTAGATCCAGCTTCTCAGTCTGGGCAGAGAGCATCCCTTTGTAGATCACCAAAACATCGCTGCTGACTTGTTTCTTGGGTTTGGTTCTGCCCCACGAAGAATTGTGACTCAGATTCAGGAATGCAGGTTTTGAAAAGAAAATAGAGATTTATTCAAGGAAGTTGCAGCATTTTAAGAAAGTAATAGGAAATTCGGTGTGGCTAGGTTGCACAGTGGATAGAGCACTGGCCCTGGAGTCAGGAGTACCTGGGTTCAAATCTGGGCTCAGACACTTAATAATTACCTGTGTTTGGCCTTGGGCAAGCCACTTAACCCCATTTGCCTTGCCAAAAAAAAAAAAATGTAAAAAAAAAAAAAGAAAGTAATAGGAAAGTTAAAGAGTCTAAAGAGAAGACCACATGGATTGCTGATTGAATTGGCCAGGCCAGCTGGCCAGGTTTCAGCAGGAGACTGGAAGGTAAAAGGCACTTTCTCCTTCCTCAGATCTCCTTAAATTCTCTCCCAGAGTCCATGGGAGGGGGTGGTGATCTGGGAATGACTTAAGTCCCTCATTGGAGATTTTGCCTCTTGGGGAAGGGTCTCTTTTGGGTGGTCTTCCAAGACCTGTGCTCCTTGCCTGCCCCACCAAAAACAATGTAATCCAAATCAGGTTGAAGGTCATGCCCTCAGGTGAGGAAGGACAAGGAAGATTCTCTTTATAATGTAAACAAAAGATTTACCAAGTTTGTCTCCAATTTAGCTCATCACTCCCATGCCCAGGTTTCTCTGTATCAAATGGAGGCAAGCTTGAAATCTTGGGGGATAACCTCTTCATGCCAAATGACCTAGAACATTTCAGTTAGTTTTTGGATGAGCAATAGACCACCACCACCACCACCTTGGAGATCTAAGCTGGAATAGAATCAGCACCAGGTGTTTTGCCACTTGCAAAGCAGCCTAATGACATTCAAAACATTTATTTCAATTGGAAATTCAATTAGAGACTGATTGCCTACAACTTGAGGTAAAAGATCAATGGCTTCTGCACTGATTGATGATAGTCTGTTAAGAACACAATGGAAGTGATCATCCCATTTCTCTAGGATCTAGTCCCTATATTTAACCAATGTGCATCCATCAAAACTGAGTAACTGAGATGGGACCTATGTCTTGGTCCATAAATAGCTTTCAGGTCATCATAAAAGCATTTTGATTTGTTCCTATCTGAATAAAATTGAATTTCATCTGCCTTCTTACTGAGCCAACAATCTTGCCTGTCTCCAAACTTTACTTGGATTTTACTTTTAATGGGATTAAATGCTGCCTTCTTAGAGACTGATGAACTATCTTGCTGTTAAACCCTGTGGAGTTCTCATTTTTCATTTAGCAGTTTCTGTATTTCCCCATCTTTTCATCAAGCCAGTCTTAAGTTGTTTAGTTCCTTGGTAATATAAGGGCTTTCTGCACTTTAGTCTCTCTTTCCTTTTAGCATCTACTAAATATTGCAATATTTAAATAAATGTTTTCTTCCTTAAAATTTCTTCTGTGTCACAATACATTTTACATGTATTTTTTTTGTGTTTCCCCTGAATTTTTAGTCTACTACATTTCCCCCCAAGCATCATTATTAAACAGTCATTCCAAAATCCCAGATTTTATTTTTATTCTGACTTCAAGCTTCCTTTGTCTGTTTATGCATTTAACAAGTCATTTAAATTCTATGAGAAATATCTTCTCTTGTTTATTCCATTTCAATTTGTCTTTTCAAAGTTCTGAATGGTTCAATTTATCTATTTAGTTTCATCACCCTAATGTTACCTTTTGCTTTCCTTTGGAAAACAGCTTTTTAAATATAGCTTAACAATTATTTAAAATGAATATTTTGAGAAAGGTTATCAACCACTGAAGATTATAACTTATATTTTAAAACATTATTCAAAACATTTTGTGGGAAAATCCACAGATCTTGTATTAAACAAACAATTATTAATAAATAAGGAATGCCATGATGTTGATAATTGTTATTAAATGAAATGTTAGAGAAATAATAGATTCACTTAATAGCTCTGGTGATGGGCGACTAGGTGGCACAATGAATAAAGCACCTGCCCTGGAGTCAGGAGTACCTGGGTTCAAATCAGGTCTCAGAAACTTAATAATTACCTAGCTGTGTGGCCTTGGGCAAGCCACTTAACCCCATTTGCCTTGCAAAAAACCTAAAAAAAATAGCTCTGGTGGTGCTACTAAATTAAAATTTAGGGTTAAACTATTTTTCAATTAAATATATAACAAATGATTTAGAATGACAAATCTAATATATGTATAAATTATATATAAATATGTATGTGTGCACATAAATCTATATAGATCTCTCTCATTATATATATGTATATATATATATATATATATATATATATATATATATATATATATATATGTTCTGATGTACCTTTTGTTCAGCTCTATGTCTGAGAATCCTCAGCTTCTTTCAAGTTTCAACTCAGCACTTCATAAAAGAAGAATCTCCTATTCATCCTAAATGTATGGGTTATATTTCTCTACTCAATTTGTCTTTGATCTTTTTATATGATATATCCCTAAGCACAATATAAGCTTTTCCAGCACAGGTACCATTTTTTTTCCTGGTGAGTTATTTACTTAAAATAGAGAGGAGAGAGGGAATAAGCATTTAAAAGGTAGATCTTGTGTATCACCCACTTTGCTAAATGCTTTTGAAATATCTCATTTAATTCTTATAACAATAGATGTTATTATACCTATTTTAAGAAAACTCCTATAAAATGACTTTAATAGATCAGTCACATGGTTAAGTATCTGATTTCAGATTTGAACTCAGGTCTTTTTCACTCCTTGCCCAATGCTTTATCCACTGTGACCCTTAGATACTTCATTAAGTACTTAACAAACATCTGTGAAATTGAGCTGAATTGCAAGAAAAGAAAAAACATTTACTGAATCAGGTATGTTTTCAGATAATATCTAAGAAGCATCTATTTTATCCATATCCATTCCTGTTATTTATTCCTTTTTAAAGGTTTTTTTAAAATACTTTATTCAGTTCATATATATATATATATATATATATATATATATATATATCTCACAATTATTGCTTTTCCCTTTACTAATAAAAAATAATAATAATTCCATCAAAACACCTACTACAGAAACCATATCTAACAATGTACATAGAAGTTTATATGGAAATCTCTTACCACTCTGTTGTAATTGAGGTAGCTTCCATTATTCATTCTTTAGGACTGTCATTTGTTTTTTGCTTTATTCTTAAATTCTTGAGTTTTTCTTTTTAATTTTGTGTTTTTTGTCCTATTGTGAATAATATTCTATTAATTTTGCTTATTATGAAAAAATGTTCCAAATTATTATTGATTTGAGATATATATTTAAACACCAATTAGGTTTCACTTCACACTTATCAGATTTTTTAAAAATTGAATATTTTATATTTTGGTCTTTAGTCAGGCTCCATGGTTCCTTCTCTGGATGTGGATGATATTTTCCATCACAAGTCACTTAGAATTGTCTTTGAATATTGTACTGGCTTAGAATGTCAAGTCCTTCATAGTTGATCATCATAAATGTTACCTGTTAATATGCACAGTGTTGTTCTGGTTCTTTTGACTTCACTCAGCATCAGTTCATGTAAGTCCAGGATTTTCTAAAGTCTGATCACGCATGATTTCTTACACAATAATAATAGTACACCACATTAACAATTTTCTCAGCCATTCCTCAATTAATGGACGTCCCTTCAATTCCCAATTCTTTGCTATACAAAAAGAGTTGCTATCATATTTTTGTACATGTGAACTTCTTACCTTTTTTATGATCTCTTTGGGATACAGACCTTGCAATGTATCCAACAATCTGTTTATTATCCTTTTTTTGCTCTCCAGAATGGTTGGATCAGTTTACAACTCTGCCAGCAATATATTAGTGTCCCAGTTTTCCCACATTCCCATATTGACTACTTTCCTTTTTTTTGCCATTTTGGCCAATATGAAATGTTTGAGGTAGAACCATTTATTTAACTTGCATTCCTCTAATAAATAATGTTTTAAAGGGTTTTTTTTTTTAACATAACTATAGATAACTTCAATTTCTTCAGCTGAGAACTGCCTGCACAAATCCTTTGACCATTCATTTGAAAAATGACTGTATTCATTGACTTATGACTTATTCTTATATATATGTATATTAAAAAATGAGTCCTTTATCAGAAACACTGTTACAAATGTTTGCCAGCTTGTTGTATTCTTTTAAATCTTGTTTGCATTGTTTTAGTTTTGCAAGAACTTTAATGTAGTCAAAAATCATACATTTTAAAATTTGTTGTATTACCTATCTCTTCTTTGATCATAAACTTTTCAAAACATCTATCAAATAAACTATACCATGTTCTCCTAACTGACATAGGGCATCACTTTATCAGTATTTTATTTTTTGGTTTTTGCAAGGCAAGGAAATTAAGGGACATGCCCATGGTCATACAGCTAGGTGATAATTAAGTATCTGTGGACAGATTTGAATTCTCCTAATTCCAGGGATGGTACCCCATCCACTGAACCACCTAGCTGTCCCAGGGATATCACTTTTCAATGTCTACATCCTGCATCCTTTTCAACCTTTTTCTTGATAAAGGGATGAGATATGGGCCCATGCCTAGTTTCTGTCATCCTACTTTCCAGTTTTCCTAGCAGTTTTTGTTAAGGAGTGGGTTCTTATTCCAGAAACTTTAGTCTTTAGGATTATCAAAAAGTAGGTTCCTATATTAATTTACTACTATTTATTTTGTACCTAATCTATTCCACTGATTCAACAACATATTTCTTATCTAGTACAAAACAATTTTGATAATTGCTTCTTATTAATACAATATTAGATTTGCTATGGCTGGACCACCTTCCTTTATATTTTTTTCATTAATTCCCTAGATGTTCATTATATTTCGTTCCTCTGGATGAATTTTGTTGCTACTTTTTCTAGTTCTGTAAAATATTTTTGATAGCTTGATATGGCATTGAATAAATAATCTAATTAAATAAAATTGCCATTTTTATTATATTAGCTTGGTGTACTCATGATCAATTGACATTTTTCCAATTATATCTTCTAGATTATCCCCATTACATATAATGCTTGTTGATTGTTTTAGGAAGATACTGCTTGTAGGGAAAATTCCATTCATTCCTCTTCTCTCTAGAATTCTTACTAGGAACTAGTACAGCATTTTGTCAAAAACTTTTTCAGCATATATCGAGACAATCATATGATTTCTGTCAGTTAAGTTATGGTTATGCTCAATTATACTAATTGTTTTCCTTATATTGAACTAATCTTGCATTTCTGGTATACATCTTACTTTATCACTGTTTATTATCCTTGAAATAACTTGCTATTATCTTTTTACTAATACTTTATTTAAAATTTTGACATCAATATTCATTAGGCAAATCAGTCTTTAGTTTTCTTTGATTGTTTTGACTTTTCTGGTTTAGGTGTCAGCCTAATATTTTTTAATAGAAGAAATTTAATACAACACCTTTTCCACCTGTTTTTCCAAGTAGTTTATATAGAATAAGAATAAATTGTTCTTTAAATATTTGAAAAATTCACTTGTAAATACATCTGAGCCTGAAGAGTTTTTTCTTAAGAAGTACATGGACTTTTTTAATTTCTTTTTTTGAAATGGATTTATTGTTTATTTCTTCTTCTATTATCTGGACAATTTATAATTTTATAAATATTGATCCATTTCACCTAGATTTCTAAGACTTATTGGCATACAGCTGAAGAAAATAACTCTGAATTATACTTTAATTTCCTCCCCATTTGGTGTTGAAGTCACCCTTTTCATTTTTGATCCTGGTAATTTTGCTTTCTTCTTAATTTTTTCAATCAAATTAACCAAAGTCTTATCTATTTAATTGTTTTTTAATAAAATCAGCTATTAATTTTTATTATTTCAACAGTCTTACTATTTTCAATTTTATCAAACTTTCCTTTGATTTTCAGAATGTATTTGACATTTAATTGAGATTTTTTTATTTGTTCATTTTCTAGCTTTTTAAGATACATGCCAAATTGACAGATCTTTGTTATCATCTTTCAGCCCAAAGCCATGAAATTTAAATACCAAAAAAGATCAAATCAATATGAGAAGATATTTGTCATTTAAATTTCATATGGTCAATTAAATACTATCTTTGAAAATACAAAAATAAAGCTAAAATCTATGTAATTGTAATGAACATTCTTAATATTGAAGAAGAGATAATTAAATACATTTCCCTCTTTTATGAAAGGTAAGGGGCTAGTATTTAAGTTGGTTGGCTACAGGATCAGATATGTTGAATTTATTAATTGATTTTATTTAATAGATTTTTCTTACTAGTATAGAGTACACTGTAGCAGGCTTGTCCTCTTCCCCATAAATGACTGAGAAAACTTTTGAGAATCCCTTGGAGAGCAAGAGACAGCAAACAAGTATATACTTAAAGAAAATAATTCAGACTATTCACTGAATGTTCAGATACTGATGCTTTAACTTTAATACTTTGACTACACAAGGATAATATGGAACTCTTTAGAAAAGACGAAAGAAAAGGAATTGACAGAGAATAAGATGGATACTATGATGTAACCAATGAGTATGAGTTTGGATAGATTTGGGGATATTGTGGAGGATCAAAGGACCAGAATGCTATGGTCTATGGGATGACAACTAAATAAATAAATAAAAATAAAAACACAAGCAGCAACAACAGATACACACAGCTTAATTTGCTTCAATTTATATGTTTAAGTCAACAAATTAGGTTCTGGGAGTGAAGTGTATACGTAAAAGGTAAATACAGTATGAAATTTGTAGACAGAATAACCCAAAAACCTTACAAATAAAGACATAAGAATTATCCAACAACCAAAGAGGACAGATTGATCCAAAATGTAAAATTTCCATGTTTTAATATTCTAAATTATAGATGGCTGGGTTTATTTGTTCTAATTCAATGTTTTAACCAATAATGCAAAATAATTTGAAAGATCTTAGAATGATAAATAAAACTATATTAGATGTTCCAAGTTATCGAATTCATCTCTCTCATTTTATAATGTCTAAATTGAAGCCGAGATAAATTGACTAAATTGCTTGATATAAAATGGCAGAGCCAGGACATTAATTCAAGTTCAAGTTGTATGCTATTTATATTGTATAAAGCTTCAATAGTTTATGTTAAACATGTTGTTGTTTTAGTAGTGTCAATTACACACTTAATATTTCCTATATGCTATTATGCAAAGGTCTTTAGGCTGAATAGAAGTTATGATAGAATCTGGTCATGCTTTACTGAAAGCAACTTCTACTGTTTTTATATCATATAACGTGTGTTTCTAACAGCAAGAAACTTTTGATCCTAATCCTATGAATAAGCTGGGATTAATGGAACATAGCTAAATGCCTCCTATCTCTAATCACAATTAGAATTAAGAATGTTCTTCTTTTAAAGAGTTATCTTGCACTTCTCCCAGAAGTCAGTTGTATTTTTAAAAAAAGCTGCCAATCCATTTACTGCCATTTGTCAATATAAAATCAAAACTACCTTATTTGCTCAAGAATTTTTTTTGAAAATTGAAGTTTGTTTTTCTAAGGCACACTTCATGTGCTACTGTGAGTTGAAGATTTAGTCATGAAGAATGATGACTATCAAAATTAACCCTTTCAAAGTTTAAACCATCATCTATTCTATCTATACATATGTATGAATAGATGAATACACATCTATATTATATAGACACATCAAGAATTAGAAATAATTATGACAACCAAAATAATTGTATAATAAATTGACTTTTTTCAGGAAAATGCTGTAGGAATGAATGAGTATTAATAGTAGTAGAAGTTGTAGTAGTAATAGTAAACTAAATAGCAAATAGAAAAGCAAAATGCTTTAAATATGTTAGCTCATTTCATCCTCACAACAAACATGTGAAATAGATACCATTATTATAAATTTTAAATTTGAATACTCCTGATAATAATTTCATGACCATGGGGAAACTGTTTAACCCCTTTATGATGCAATTTCTGATCTGCAAAATGGTAATAATATTAGTGATCTCATAGAGTTATTGTGAAGATCAAATAAGATAATCTTTGTTTACTATTATTATTACTGCATTATTTATTGGCATCAATATTATTGAGATGAATTCATTAATTCCAGGAGAATTTTCCTATGCATTTGAATTCCTTTCTAGATGAAGTCTATTGCTATTGTCATTATTGTTTCTTAAATCTTCAGTTCTCAATGGGATTTCCTTTTGGAAGTCTATGGCATATCATGGAAGAACCTTATTTATTACTAGATGGTAAAGAAAAACATCAATATAACCACCTGACTCCATAGAGCACAAATAGATAATGAAGAGATTTGGGAGCAAAAGTAGTCAAAAATAGGTAAGAGAAAATATACACACAAACGAATGTATACATACACATATACACACATACAATACACACACATACACATATAAACACACACATACAATGCACATGTATACACACATGCATATATACATATAGACATACACATACATATACATACACCTACATATGCACAAACCTACATTTACACATACATGCACATAAACATGCATATACACACATATACATAAAACCTATGCATACAGACATGCAAATGCATATATATTCGTGTGTGTGTGTGTGTGTGTGTGTGTGTGTGTGTGTGTGTGTGTGTTTGGAGACATCAGTACCAAAGTTTAGATATTTAGTTAAAGGCACAAAAGTTATGATCTTAAAAGTTCACTGAGTCATTTAAAAAAAATGTTGACAGTTCTACCAAGCTCCTTTTATGACACCAACATGGTACTGATACTTAAACCAGGAAGAACCAAAACAGGCAAAGAAAATTATAGACCAATCTCCCTAGTGAATATTGATGCAAAAATCTTAAATTAAAAAAATTTTAGATTTTTAGCAATGAAATGACAGAAAGTTATGACCAGGATAATAAACCATGATCAGGTTGGTTTTATATCAGGCAAGAAGGGTTGGTTCAACATTAGGAAAATGTTGAACATAATGAAGCATATCAACAGTAAAACCAACAGAAACCATATGATTTTCTCAATAGATGTTGAAAAATCCTTTGATAAAATTCAACATCCATTCTTATTAAAAACACTAGAAAGTATTGGAATAAATGGATTTTTTCCTTAAAATAATAAATATTATCTCTCTAAAACCATCAACAAGTATTCTATGCAATGGGAATAAACACAGAATATTTCCAATAAGATCAGGGATGAAACAGGGATGCCCACTATCACCATTACTATTCAATATAGTTTTGGAAATGCTACCAGTTATAATAACAGAAGAAAGAGAAATTGAAGGAATCAGAATTGGCAATGAGGAAGCAAAACTTTCACTCATTGCAGATGATATGATGGTATACTTAGAGAACCCAAGAAAATCATCTGAATGAAGAAATTAAATATATATATATATATATATATATATTCTTATGAAAAATTGTTTCAAATAATTATTGATTAGAGAAATACAAATTAAAACAACAATGAGGTATCACTTCACATGTATCAGATTGGCCAAGATGAGAAAAAAGGAAAATGATCAATTTTGGAGAGATTATAGGAGGATTGGAACTTGAATATATTGCTGGTAGTCTTGTGACTGGATCCAACCTTTCTGGAGAGCAATATGGAACTATGCCCAAAGAGAAATAAAACTATTCCCTTTGACACAGCAATTCCAATTCTAGGTCTTTATCTTTAGTAGAAATTGTAAAAAAAGGGAAAAGTCCTACATGTTCCAAAATATCCACAGCAGTCATTTTTGTAGTGGCAAAGAATTGGAAGTTGAGGGAATGTCCATCAATTGTGGAATGGCAAAACAAGTTATTCCCAGTACACAAATACTATGGAAAGCATATTCAAAAGTTGGAATTATCAAAATTTGGGTAAAATAGAAATAATGAAGCTCAATTACCCAGAGTTTGATAAATAAGAAAACAATTTTTTTAGGAATTTACTCCTTATCTGATTAAGAAACAAAAACTACCATTTGAGATGGAAGATGGCCTATTTCATATATGTAAACCATACAGTACAATACATTTTAAATGTATGTTATTTTAAATTTAAAGATATTAAAGTAGAGAAATCTTCAATGTGAAAGAGATATATTCTTAGCCAAACAAGAGCTAAATACTAAGTGCAAAGTACATAACTTTGATTTTTAGAAAATGAAAAATTTCTGTACATACAAAATTAATACATGTAGTAAATTAATAGAAGTAGTCAAATAGTTATATTTTTAATTGTTTTGTGCATTTTGGGGGGTTGTTTGTTTTGGGAAGCAATCTGGATTAAGTGACTTGTCTAGACATATAAACTAATAAATGTCAATTGTCTGATTTAGTATTTCAATTCAAATTGTCAAACTCCATGACCCATTTTTCAGACTATGCTACTTATTTATTCCTAATGGTAGTTTTAAAAAATCAAATCCTCCATTAATATTTTTGTGCACTAGTTAAATGTCTTTAGATACATGTGTACTTAAATATATATTCTCAAATATGCATATGAATAAATGTGTTTATATACATGTACATACACACATATATGCACAAGTGTGACTATACAGAAATATATAAACATACATAATCTCTTAAGGTATTCCCTCAATATTTAAATACCCCAAACTATGAACATTTTTCAGCAAACCACAAATAATAACGTAAATGAAAACACCAATAATCTAATGTTTTAATTCACATCCTGAAAATTTTCAAAAGTCAGAATTGGAAGAATTAGGTGAACTTTGGTACTCTGGAATATTGTTATTGAAACTGTGATACAATTTAGAAAGCAGTTTAGAACTAAACAATTAAAGGGCCTACATATGTATAACTTTGACACAAAGATTCCATTCTTAATCTTATAACATAAGAAAGTCATTGATAAAAAGAAAATTTTATGTAACCCAGAATTTAAAATAGTACTTTTTGTGATACCAAATTATTGTAAATAATAGGTTACTAGGCAATAGATTATTGGACCTAAAGAAGAGCTAAAAATAATAATGATAATAATGGCTGTCTTTCATTCTTAAAGATGACCACAACATCAGGGAGGTGATTATATGACAAGCACATGTACTGGATATTAATGAGGGGGTGTTGTGCTAAGTCACTATCCTCACTTTCTCCTCCCAAGTCATCTGGTTCCAGTAACAAGATAGCTAGAGTAGAATTAAATTACAATCTATCCATAGCTTTGTAATAGATTTGAGACCTCAATCATCAATTTTCTTCGTTCTTATATGTGGATCAAAAGGACAAGAGGTCCTGGCTCGTAATTGGTCCTTAATAAAGGCTTACAATAACTCTTTTACATTAGAAAAGGATCCAGTGATATCCCTTATAGGGCATGTTAAAGAAAGAATAGTATCTCTGGTGTGAGGGTTCCTGAGCCCTTTTCAAGGTTTTCCACCTTTGATGTCCAAATAATTCTCATCTGTGGCTCCAAGAAATTGCAAAATGCAGAGTGACCACACCCTGATAAACTGTTTTGACACACATACTAAACCTTTAGTGGGTATCTATCCCAAGCATGTGAAGACTTCCCTTGGTAAATGGGTGGAAGAGAATGATCCATTTAAATTTTCATGAAAGCAGCTTGAACAGGTACTCTGGAGCACTGAGTGCTTAGCTGGATGTCAAAAACAGACATCCACTATATCTTGAGCCTTCACCAGTTGTTTTCATTCTATCTTGTCAATGGACTTTGATGACTTTCAAAGAGAGAGGGTGAGTCCTAAGATTTTGTGCTACTCTGCCTCACTAAAGTTAAATTTACAAAGGAGTTAAATAGACATAGTCATTTTGCATTCCTCTCTTAACACCTGGTGAAGATACACTGGGAGCTGTGATCACAACCCTGCATGCAGGCAACCCAGGCCATAGGGTCTGGTGGCAGCATCAGTGGCATACAGAGAACCCGGGCCATAGGGTCTGAGTAAAAGCGTCAGTGGCATTCAGCAGCCCCGTGCCTGTCTGAAAAGTCTTTTAACCATAACATTGCTCACATTGTGGTCTTAGTAGGGAGTTAAAAAAAAGTTGCCATAAAAATTGTCTTTTTACCTAACTCTAGTCTGATTACTGGGGCAGGTAATGATCCTATCCTGAAGCTGAAACAGAAAAGCTTCTTAAAAGAGGATTTCACTATCCATCAATACACTCAGAGACAACACAAAATCTAATAGATCTGAAAGATATATGGCTCTTGAAGCAGGAGAACTCATCACATAACACATTCAAAGAGCAGCCCTGAGGGAAATAAGGTGGGCAAATACAGATCAGATTTTTGAAGTAGGAGATGAATAAACATTTTTATGCAATGCCCATAATGAAGGGGAGCAATGTGAAGTAGATTCTGCAATTTAAACTAGCCTGCAAAAGGAGTGAGTGACAAGTTCTCACGATGTTATAGCCACTTGAAAGAAAACACTGTGACATCACTATCGGCGCCTATGCTTCCACCAAGGCAAACCTTGTTGATGTCACAGAAAAATGTTATGAAGACCTGAAGACCATTATCAGTGATGGACAAAAAGAGGATAGGTTTATAATTCTGGGTGACATTAATACTAAAATTATCTGAGACTAACAAACATGGTAGAGAGTCCTTGTGATGAATGGGATTGGAAATAGCAACAGCAATGGTAACTTATTATTGAAGAGTTAAGCAGCTTATGATCTTCTCATATGACCAGTGTATTTTGTTTGCCTAAACACAATAAAACTTCCAGTATGTACTCTCACAGCAAATAATAGCATCTAATAAACTATGGGATTATTAGAAGAAACAGACAGAATATGAAAGTGACAAAAACAATGTATAGTGGAGAATTCTGGACTGATCACAGCTCTCTCCATGTTATATATTCACAATCAACCAAAGTAGTGGCCCCAAGGCAAAATGGCTTCCTGAATAATGAATTTCAAGTGATTAGGAACACAAAGTTGGAAACAATGGAACAAAAAAAAAATGGCAAACTTTTAGAGATTTGGGGCCCAGTGCTATATCTGTTCATCTGCGTCAGGACACTCAGAAACATCATGAAAGAAGGTGAAATACAGAATCTGCTAAAAGAAAAACAAGAACTCTACAGGGTTAAGCAGCAGAATAGTTCATCAATTTCTAAGACTGTAACATTTAATTCCATCAAAAGTAAAGTACAATTGAAGCATACCTAGATGCAAGATTCTTGTCTCAGTAAGAAGGCAGATGAAATTTAGTCTTATGCAGATAGAAACAATTCAAAGTGGTTTTATGAAACTCATTCGACTGTTTATGGGGCAAAGATATATGGTACATTTCAACTACTCAATGCTAAGGAAGCACATTGATTAGTGATAGGGACATGATCCTAGAGAGGTGGAATGAACACTTCCACAGAGTTTTTAACAGATCATCATCAATCAATTAGGAACTATTTATCTGAAGTTGAAGTCAATTCCTCCCTAGGTTATATTCCAACTGAAGAAGAAAATTTACTAAGCTCCTTTCATGTGGCAAAGTATCAGGTGCTGATTCTATTACAGTTAAGATTTATACGGTATGTTAAGTGTGTGGGAAGGAATCTCATACAAAAACTGGTTGAAATTTTCCAACTTATATAGCATGTGGAGTTATCCCCCAGAAGTTTAAGAATGCCTCCATTATTCTGCTCTTTTAATGTAAAAGAAATAGATTGTCCTGTGGCAATCAGAGGCATGTTTCTCTCATTCACTGCTGTCAATATTTTTGCCAGACTTTTAATAGACTGATCCTTCACCTTGAAGATGGTGACCTATCTGAGAGCTAATGTGGCTTCAGAAAGTGCTAAGGAACAATCAATTTGGTATATATATATATGTATATATATGATAAAGATATGACCAAGTCCTTTGATACTGTCAGTTGTGAGGGCTTGTGGAAAATGATGTCAACATTTGCTTGTCTGGAGAAGTTCATTAGAATTATATGTAAACTTCATGATGGCATGCTTACACAACTTCTGGATAGTGGGTGATAGCCTTACAAGTTTCCAGTCACTAATGGAATAGAACAATACTTTGCCCCTGCTCTCATGCTTTTTTAGCATGATTCTTTTCGGTCATGTTATCAAATACCTTCATTGATGATAAATATGAAATCAAGGTCAATTATCTCACTGATAGTAAATTCTTCAACTTGAAAAAGCTAGAAGACAAGATCAAAGTGGAAGGGAGTGTTGGTGCATGATCTGTTTGTAGATGACTGTGCACTCAAGGCAACCTCAGAAGCTGAAATGCAACAAAGTATGGATGGATCCTCTGCTTCTTGTGCTAATTTTGATCTAATGATTAATACCAGGAAAACTCAGGTATTCTGACAGTCAGCACCACACCATCCATATGTGAAATCATTGGTTACAGCAAATGGGGTAGTTTTGGATACAGTGAACAGGTTAAGTTACCTTGCAGTATAGTTTCCTAGGACGTACCTGACAGAATTTTGACAATGAGATTGACACATGCAATGCCATAGTTAGCTCTATTTTGGGGAGGTTCTCAAGGAAGGTTTTAGAGAGAGGAGGTATTAGATTGACTACCAAATGGACAGTCTACCAAGTCATTAGGCTGACCTTACTGTTTTATGACTGTGTAACTTGGTCAGTCTACCAGCAACATGCCAAGAAACTGAATCACTTCTATATTCTAGGAAGTTTCTGAAGATCACCTGGTAGGATTTATCCAGACACTTCTTTTGCAAGCTAAACTGTCAAGCACTCAAATGTTACTACAGAGTGCAACTTTGATAGGTTGACCACACTTTTCATTAGTCAAGTATACACTTGTAAAAGATAATTTTATGGAGATCAGCCACAGTTGGACACATGGTATCTTCTCTCTAACATAATAATTCATTTTGGTCTTCTTTGAGTGTAAAGGATAAGAACCAGTCAAATTTCTTTCTATTTGTCTGTCTGTCTGTCTATCTATCTATCTATCTATCTATCTATCTATCTTTATCCATCTATCTATCATCTACTTGTCTATTTGTCTATATATATGTCTGTGAGTCTGTGAGTTTATCTGTCTGTCTAATATATTCATCTCTGCATTTAGCAATAGCAGCAGTAAGATTAGTAGTAGTATTAGTAGTCATGGTGGTGGTGATAGTACTAACAATAGTTTAAAAAGTAATTGTTTGTAAAATGTTTAAACAAATGTTGGTACATGTACATAATATGACCTTAATATAGTATAAGAAATGATGATGTCATCTATACTGAGGCACTAAAGTGAAAAAGTACCTTCTCCAAATTTGACTGTTCCTGTTATATAGGATTAAGACATTTTGCTATGAACCCTACTCACTGCAATGTTCAGTGCTTTGTCCACCATTGCTCAATTATCTGTAAATAAATCCTTCCCATTTTCTTCTTTTAAATTCACCACATGTTCTCCAGATCTATGTAGCTGTCATCTTTGGAACTTTATCACATTTTCTCTCCACCCTAGTAATTTAAACACCTGACTCACAACTTTCTTCTCCAACCTGAATCTGGCTCCTTTGCAGACCAGTTCTCCCAACTGAGTAGTCTCATTAATACCCATGATTTCTTTCTTTTTTTTTAAGGTTTTTGCAAGGCAAATGGGGTTAAGTGGCTTGCCCAAGGCCACACAGCTAGGTAATTATTAGGTATCTGAGACCGGATTTGAACCCAGGTACTCCTGACTCCAAGGCGGTGCTTTATCCACTACACCACCTAGCCACCCCAATACCCATGATTTCTTTAACAAGTTTACCTTAGCACCAGAGGGATGTAGGTATCAAAATGGATTAAGTGCTGGATCTGGAGTCAGGAAAACCTAAGTTCAAATCCATGCTCTACTATTTAACTTTGTATCCCTGGTGAAGTCACTTGATCTGTTTAACTCAGTTTCCTCATTTATAAAATGCTAATCATAATAGCACCTATTTATCACTGTAGTTGTAAGAATAAACTGAAGTGTAATGCATAAAACACTATGCAGATCTTAAAGTGCTCTAAAATACTAGGTACCACTGTTTTAATGCTTGTTCAACTTAAATGATTCATTCCAAGGTTTTGAACTGGTCCTTAGAAGCATATATTGCTCATAATGGTTCAAAGCCTTTGCTCTATCCCAAAGCAGTTATCTCAGTTTGGGAAATCACTTTTACATTTGAATGTCATTGAAGAACTTGTAAAATGAGGAAGTTTGACTTTGATAATCTCTAATCCCCATTTCTAGTTCACATGTTCATGAGTTGCACTGTTCATCTTAATGTCCCAATGAAATGTTTGACCCTTAGGTATTTCAACTATGTACTGTTTCCTTTGAATGATCTGCAATTATCAGGTGACCTGACAAATAACTCATTATATATTGCTTTTGAATATGTTACATGATCTTTAGAGTGAGTCACATCATTTCTTATAACTCAACGTACAGAGAAGTCTCTACTAGTTTGTTTTCTCCTTAAGAACCTAATCTGAACCATTCCCTACCTAGTTAAATCTTTGCATTCATCAATATAAACCAAATTCCTTGTGCTAAACCTTTTAAAAGAAGAATCTAGATCCTGACACTGCTTACATAGCAAAATACAAAATGAGAAAAAATAAATGAATCTGGTGACCTTCTACCCATGTACTCAGGTTGTCAGGAAAGATTTGACTAGCTTCTCTTTCCCACACCTTACTAACTTCAGAAATTCAGGTGAAATAGAATTTATGATAAACAGTGAGGTGTCCTGTCCATTTTTATCTCATAGATACCTCCTGGGAATAACAAATATGACAGGGACAGAGGGAACTGATACTGTAGGTAAAAATATAATTGTAGAAGCTTCTGGTGTTGACTACATTTAAATAAATGGCAATTCTTTTATTTTTTTTATTGAGTTTTAAAAGCTGGGTTGCCTTTTTATGAGTTTCTGTTATATGAAGTATAGTAATTATTAATCTATACAGCAATTATTTTCCTATAACAGATTTTTAAAGCATATTAATATTATAAAATCATAGAATCATAAAATGTTACAGAGAGGAGGATGTGAACTTAGTTTTCATTGTTTAATTCTGACATTTAAAATAAGGTAATTAATTAAAAAATTAAAAAGTAAAAATTCAAACTCATTCATAGAGAATGAGTGATTTACTGGTAGGACTGGGATATTTGAAAGTATCTGTCCCCAAAACAATATGATTATCTCTGTTCCCAAACACACCTATCTAAATCTTTCAAGAACACTATCATTCTTATTTCCAAAGGTGGAACCAAGATGGCAAAACAAAGCTAGGAAGCACAAGTTCTTAACTCAAAATATCATGGAAGAACCTCAGAAAATGTTTGATTTGCTGGAGTAAAAGAAGAGTACAGCCAAGTAGCAAAAGTGGGATGTCAGCAGGAAGAGTTTATGACCAAACAAGAGATAGAGAACATATAACTTCCAAAATGGATAATTTTGATTACATTAAATTAAAAAAAGTTTTGCAGAAACAAAACCAATGCAGCCAAAATAAAAACAATGTACTAAACAGGGAAACAATTTTTTGACAGTGTTTCTGTTAAAACACTCATCTCTAAAATATATAGAGACCTGAGCCAAATTTGTAACAATACAAGTCATTGTTCATTTGATAAATGGAGAAAGGATATGAACAGGAAGTCTTCAGATGAGGAGAGATCAAAGCTATCTATAGTACTATAAATCATTATGGATTAGAAAAATTAAAATTAAAATAGTTCTGGGCTACCACTTCCTACCTATTAGATTAGTCAGAATGACAGAAAAGATAGATGATAACTGTTGGAAGAGATATAGGAAAATTGGATAATAATGCATTGTGGATGGAGTTGATCTGGATATTAATTTGGAATTACACCCAAAAGGCAATAAAACTGCATATCCTTTGATCCATCAATACCACTATTAGGTTTGCATCCCAAAAAGATAATAAGGGAAAAAGGCACACGCATGTACAAAAAAATATTTCTGGCAGCTATTTTTGAAGAGGCAAAGAACTGGAAACTGAAAGGATACCCATCAATTGGGGAATCATTGAATAAGTTGTGGTATATGAAAAAGATTATATACTATTGTTTTGTAAGAAACCATGAGTAGCTGGACCTCAGAAAATTCTGGAAAGACTTACATGAACTGATACTGAGTGAAGTGAGCAGAACCAGAAGAACATCTTACACATTTACAGTAAAGTTGTGTGATGATCAACTCTGATGGAATTGCTCTTCTCAGTGATTCTAAAGAACTTGAAATGGAAAATGCCATCCACACCCAAAGAAGGAAATATGGTGTCTGAAGGAAAACAAAAGCCTGTTATTTTTCAATTTTTAAAATTAGTTTTATGTTTTATTTTTCCCTCTCGTGAATTTTTCCCTTTGGTTATGATTCTTCTGTCAGAAAATGATCAAAATGAAAATGTTAAATACAGTTCTATTTGTAAATATATATGAGATTATTCACTGACATTGAGAATCTCTGAATTCAAATTCATACTCAGAAACTTACCAGCTATACAAGCAAAAGTAAGTCAGTAAACCTATGTCTGCCCGAATTTCCTCATCTGTAACTACATCTCAAAGTTGAAGTGAAATGAGATATTTGTAAAGTACTTGAAAATCATAGAATATTATGTAATTGATTGAATGATATTGTTATTATTGTTATTATTTACCCTTGTGACAAAGAGTCACACAATTTCATGGTTGAAGGAGATATCAGCAGCCACTTAATTCAGTCAGTTCCTGAAAGAGAATCTTGTTTTTATTTTTAAGGGTTTTTTTTGGCAAGGCAATGGGGTTAAGTGAGTTGCACAAGGTCACACAGCTAGGTAATTATTAAGTGTCTGAGGCTGGATTTGAACTCAGGTCTTCCCAGCTGCCCCCTGAAAGAGAATTTTAAATAACAGGTCTTTCAAATTATCCTCCATAATTTCTTTAAAGAATGCAAGATGCAATCTTTAGGCTACTTATTTTCATATCTGTATAGCTCTGATTGTTAGAAAACCTTTGTGATATAATTTCTACCTATTCTACTTACTGGCTTCTGAGGAAAAAGATAGTGCATCAAAAACCTCTTGCACATGATGATAGCCCTTTTAAGGACTTGAATCAGGTTATCATCCTAAATGAGTCTTTTCTTCTGCAGGTTGAATTTCTCTAGTTCCATCAATCTATCTTCCTATGGTAAGAACCTATGAATCACCACTATTCTTGTTTTTCACTCTCATTGCATTTTTCAAGCTTTTTTTCTCCTTCCCCTTCTTTTTAGGTTGATTTTTTTTTTGCAAGGCAAATGGGGTTAAGTGGCTTGCCCAAGGCCACACAGCTAGGTAATTATTAAGTGTCTGAGACTGGATTTCAACCCAGGTACTCCTGTCTCCAAGACCGGTGCTTTATCCACTATGCCACCTAGCCACCCCCGTCTCCTTCCTCTTCTTTGAACTACATCCTCTCTTTTCATGTACCTTCCAGATCTAGACTCAATATGCTAAATGTGACCTGTTAAAGATAGAACACAATAATACTGCTACCTCCCTAAATCCATGCCTCCCCATATCGAAGCAAAGAACATATTAATTTAATTTTTTGTCCCTATAAAGACCCTTCACTTTGAGATCCTAAATTTATTTTTTAATATATATGATCTCTGCCAACTATATATTTTCTTACTTGTTCAGGAAAGAGATTTTTTTAAAATCAATAAAGTATGGGATCAAGCAATACAATTCATAGTATCAGGAGACTATGTGAATATGTGCGCAGGATAAAAGGAAACAAATTAAATATTAATACAAATAGGCACATTTTAACTCAAAATAACAGCTGGCTTTTATGCTATTATTTTTAAATTTTCAAAATGTTTTCAACTATTATCAGATGATTCTAAAATGAAAATTTTAAAGTAATATCACTAAAATGAAGAACATTTTACAAATGAGGAAAAAGAAAATATCCTGTAACTGGTACATGTTTACACAACTAAAGAATGTCTGTGAAATGATATGAGTTTATATCTTTTCTGACTCCAAGCCTATCTATGATAAAGCAAATAATCTCCCTTATTCATTTTATCATGATGGAATGAAATTTGAATATTCCTCTGGTAGAATGTACATTATTCAACAGGAAAAGAATAGGTAGAGGAAGCATAGTAAATATCATTGTCTATTAAGATTACTTTATCTGAAATGCAGGGTAGAGTAGTAGATAGAATAATGGACTTTAAATTAGAATGTCCTAAATTTGAATTTCTGCTCTGACTTTTTTTCCCTAGGACTATGACCCCAGGCAATTCACATAAACTCTCTGGATATCAGTTGCATCATCTTAAGTTGAAGTAAGGCTTTATCTGAAATATTTTGAGGACCAAAAAATACTATGTATATAAAACATTTAGTAAAGTTTTAAGTGGTAGGCCAAGGTTAGATTTAACTGGTATTTAAGGAAATCTAAGATCAAAAGGAAAAAATGAGAGATAGAAGATTTGGATGAAGGTCAACAGAGGCAGAAGTAGAAGTGATAAGACCAGTGGAATTTATTATAAACCATTTCTCTGGAAAGAAGATAAACAATGAGATTATGAAATAGAAGGAAAATATAACAGAGGTATGAGGGGAAGCTTCAATTATCTAAACATCTGATAGAATTGTATCTAATGAAATTAGAGTAGTTAATATTGCTAGATTATTTTCATAAATTAATTCTTCTTAAAGAGAGGAGCTAGTGAAAAAAATTTCTATTCTACTCTAATTCTTAATCTAGAATTAGTGCAATCTCATTCTTATAAACCAGAACTATTTGACCAAATGAAAATGATAGGAACCTTGGGGAAAAGTGATCATTTCAAGTTAGAATTTGTATGAGGAAAAGAGAAAAGAAAATTGAATATAGCCTAACATATCTTTAGGTGTCAGAAGAATCTTGTTTTAGTGCTCCATCTTTAGAGTTTTTTGTTTCCCATAGTACAAGCCAAATTTCTATAAAATCAGTTTTCTTACTTCCACTATTTTTTTCCTGCTCCATCTTTAGAGTTTTTTGTTTCCCATAGTACAAGCCAAATTTCTATAAAATCAGTTTTCTTACTTCCAGTATTTTTTTCCTCTGTGGCATCTTAATATTTTCCTCCAGGTTGACCCCCCACCCTTTCCTTTATTCTTTCTCTTTGTCTCTCTGACTCTCTGACTCTCTGTCTCTCTGTTTCTCTGTCTCTCTGTTTCTGTCTCGATCTCTGTCTCTCTCTCTCTCTGTCTCTCTCTAAACATTTGGACAAAGTATTTATCTTCTAGGGAGTCTTGGAGGTTGACATAATTAGTGCATGAACATAAGTTTTACTATGGACAAAGTTGAGTTTATCTTTGCTGATACCTGACCAACCCATTTCAGATTTCTTGCTAATTTTTATTCCTTTGGAATTTGAGAACAGGGATTTAATTATGATAAAAACTGTCAGAGTAATAGAGAATAATTATGGATTGATTCTTTGAATAAAATCTAGTCTTTAACATTAAAGCATGTTTGACCAGATTGACCAGATTTACATGGATCTAAGCTTCTCTTCTCTGCTGGATTCCCTACCATTTCTTTCACCCTTCTTTTCTCTAAGTTTCTTTCCTCAGCCTATGTGAATCTCTCTCTCTCTGTCTCTGTCTCTCTGTCTCTCTGTCTCTCTCTCTCTCTGTCTCTGTCTCTCTCTCTCTCTGTCTCTCTCTCTCTCTGTCTCTCTCTCTCTCTCTCTCTCTCTCTCTCTCGGAGACTACTTCTTTATTTCAAAATTTTCATTCATTCATTCATTCATTCATTCATTCATTCATTTATTTATTTCTTTATTTGTTTGTTTATTTGTTTTCATCCATATGCACATGCATATCTCCAAGTTGCAAAATTTCCCTCCACCCTCCCTTCCCACCACCCTCCAGTCAGCAGGGTACAGTCAGATTGGCACTTTACTTAGATATTTTGATAAACATGTTTAAAATTAGTAATTATCTGCATGAGGTACTAAGATTAAAGGAAAGAGATACATAAGAGATAATTTTTATAAAGTGTTCATCTGATTTGGAAGGGTTTTTTCCCTATGTGTTTTGTTTTATTTTGTTTTTCTTACACTGTAGAGGGATAATATAGTATGCAGACAGTCAAATGCAATTGACCTAGGTCTCTGGACTGCCAAGAGGTGCTGCTTCCATGTAAGTTGTTCATCTCATAATGCTATTCTTGATGTGTACATTGTTTTCTTGGTTTTACTCCCTTCACTCGTATCAGATTCCAAAAGAAATTCCATGCTTCTCTAAAGTGCAACATTAGTATTCCATAGTATTCATGTACCATAACTTGATTAGCCATTCCCCAATTGAATGGCATCCCCTCAACTTCCAACTCTTTGCCACTACAAAAAAGAACTTCTATGAAGATTTTGAGACATGTAGGATGATTTCCCAATTTTCATAACTTCTTCTAGATCTAGACCTAGAGTTGGAATTGTTAGGTCAAAAGGTATGAACAGTTTTATTGCCTTTTGGGCATAGTTCCTAATTACTCTCCAGAAAGGTTGGATCCATTTATAACTTCACCAGCAAAGCAAAAAATGTCCCAATCGTCTCACAACCTCTCCAACACTGATCATCTTCCCGTTCTCTCATGTTGGCTAATCTAATAGGTGTGAGATAATACTTCATTGTTGTTTTAACTTGCAGTGATTTGGAGCATTTTTCCATATTATTATATATAGGTTTAATTTCTTCATTTGAAAACTTACTGTTCATATCCTTTGACCATTTATCAATTGGGAAATGACTTGTGCTTTTATGAATTTGATGCAATTCTCTATATATTTTGAAAGCTAGACCTTTATCAGAACTCCTAATTATGAAAATTATTTCCCAGCAATTGGCTTTCCTTCTAATTTTGGCAGCATTGATTTTATTAGTGCAAAACTTCTTAATTTAATATAGCCAAAATCATTCATTTTGCAGTTAATAATGTACTCTAATTCTTGCTTGGACATAAATTTATCCCCTTTTTCACAGATCAGAATGATAGAGTATTCATTGGTCTATTAATTGATCTATGGTGTCAATCTGTATGTTTAAATCTTGAAAACATTTTGATCTTATTTTAGTATAGGGTGTAAAATAGCAGATAGCCATAGTCATTTACTACAATTTCTTTTGAACCTATCCTAATCCACAGATTCATTACTCTATTTCTTTTTTTTTGGGGGGGGGGGAGGTTTGCAAGGCAATGTGGTTAGGTGACTTGGCCAAGGTCATATGGTTAGGTAATTATTAAGTGACTGAGGCTGGATTTGAACTCTGGTCCTCCTGATTCCAGGGCCAGTACTCTATCTACTCTATACACCTAGCTGTCCCCCTTACTTTATTTCTTAACAATACCAGGCAATTTTGATGACTGCTGCTTTAAGAGCTAGGCCACTTTCCTTTACATTTTTTTTTCATCAGTTCCCTTGTTCTTCTTCCCCTTTTTGCTGCTCCAGATGAATTTTCTTGCTATTTTTTTCTAATTTGGTAAAGTAGTTATTCAATAGTTTCATTGGTATGTCACAGAATAAGTAATTTAATTTGGATAGAATTTTCATTTTTACTATATTTTTTAGCACTACTGAACTGTGAACAATTGACATTTCCCACTTCTTTAGATATGACTTTATTTGTATGAGAAGTATTTTGTAATTGTGTTCCTATTGTTTTTGGCTTTGTCATGGGAAATTTATAACTAAGTACTTATTGTTGTCTAAATTTATTTTAAATAAAGCTCTTTTTCTATCTCTTGCTCTTGGGCTTTGTTATTTATACATAGAATGCTGATAATTTATGTGGGTTTATTTTATATCCTGTTACTGTGCTGAATTTATAATTTTCTCAAGGAGTTTTATAGATGATTTTCTCAGGTTCTCTAGGCACCATCATATTATAGGCAAAGAGTGAAAATTTTACTTCCTCATCGCCATTTCTGATTCTTTCAATTTATCTTTCTCCTCTTATTGTTAATGCTAGCATTTCTAACCCTATATTGAATAGTAATGGTGATAATGGGCATTCTTGTTTCACCTCTGATTTTATTGGAAATACTCCAATTTTATTACCATTACTTATAATACTTGTTGATCCTTTTAGATTGGTACTATTTATTACTTTGAGGAATACTCCATTTATTCCTAAATTTTCTAGTGGTTTTAAAAGGAATGGATGTTGTATTTTAACAAAGGCTTTTTCAACAGCTATTGAGATAATCATATGATTTCTGTTGGTTTTGCCATTGATATGTTTAACTATGTTGAGTGTTTTCCTAATGTTAAACCATCACTACCTGCCTGGTATTAATCCAACCCAAAGATGGTATATTATCTTCGTAATAATTTGCTACAGTCACATTGGTAAAATTTTATTTAAGATTTTTGCTTCAATATTTATTAGGGAGATTGGTCTATAATTTTCTGCCTCTATTTTGTTTCTTCCTGATTTAGGTATCACTATGTTGGTGTCATAAAAGGAGTTTGCCAGAACTACTTCCTCTCCTATTTTTAAAAATAGTTTATGTAAAATAGAAATTATTTATTCTTTAAATGTTTGGTAGAATTCACTTGTAAATCCATCTAGACCTGGAGACTTTTTCTTGGGAAGTTTATTCATGGTTTCTTCAATTTCTTTTTTCTTAAATGAGTTTATTTAAGCCATTAATTTCCTCCTCAGTTAATCTGGGCAGTTTATACTTTTGTAAATATTCATTCATTTCACTCAAGTTATCCAATTTATTTGAATACAGTTTGGCAAAATGGTTCTGAAATATCTCATTAATTTCCTCCTCTTTGGTGGCAAATTCACCTTTTTCATTTTTGATACTGGTAATCTGGTTATCTTCTTTCTTTTTTAAAAACTCAGATTAACCAAAGACTTGTCTATTTTATTGGCTGTTTCCTAAAATCAATTCAATTTTATTTGTGAGATCGATGGCTTTCTTGCTTTCCATTTCATTAATCTCTCTCCTGATTTTGAAAATTTCTAATTGGGGATGTCTAATTTGTTCTTTTTCTATCTTTTTTATCATATACTCAATTCATTGATCTCCTCTTTCTCTATTTTATTCATATAGGCAGTTAGAGATAAAAAAATTTCCCCTCAAAACTGCTTTGGCTACATGCCACAAATTTTGGTATTGTAATTTTTCTTGGATATAATCATTGGCTATTTCTTGCAGTTTATGATCCTTCATCAGGCAAGATGCTAAACACAGTGGGATTAAAGTGAGTCAAAGGATAATGAGACACTTAAATTTACAGATAATACCCCCGTTTTTTCTTCAAGAGATTTTTTGTCTTAAACATAGTGACATCATCTTGGACCCCATCAATTGAGAGATAAGACCCAATTATACCCATATCCTTTAGGTTTATTCTCTTCAATTATGTTCTACCATTCAATTATCCTAAGAGAAGTAAAGTTCTAAAGAATAAAAAAGTGTTATATCTTTCATTATAGTTTTGTGTACAATTTGAAAATTGTGACCAACATTTGTTTTGTTTTGTTTTTGCTTCCACCTTTTCATTCATTTACCTTTTTAATGCAACTCTTGAATTTTGTATTTGGCAATTGAATTAATTCTCTGTTCAGTTCTGGTCTTTGTGACAGGACATTCTGGCAGTCCTCTATTTCATTGAACATTTATCTTTCCCCCTGACAGTATATGTTGAATTTTGCAGAGTAATACAATTTGGGCTGTAATCCCAGTTCCTTTCCGTATTGAAATATGCTTTTCCAGTCCTTCAGTGTTGGGGTTGTGAGAGTCTGATTCTGTTTCCTTTATATTTGAATTATTTTCTTAAGGCTGCTTGAAATATTCTCTCCTTTCTTTGAGAGTTATGGAATTTGTCTATTACAGCCCTTGGAGTTATCTCCACCCCCACCCCCACCCCCATCTCTTTCTAGAGGGGTTCTGTGGATTCTTTCAATGGTTATATTATTATCTTGTTCTACTAAATTTGGACAGTTTTCCCTTATAATTCCCTGCATGATATTTTCACTTATAATTTTCCCTTATAATTTCCTACATGATGCAGCTTTTTGGTAGTCTGATGATTTGTAAATTGTCTCTCTTGCATGCATTTTCCAGGTCATTCATTTCCCCCAAAAGGTACTTCACATTTTCTTCAGTTTTTTAAGCTTTTTATTTTGTTTGATGGAATCTTGTAGTCTTGTAGATTCATTGGTTTCTATTTCTTCAATTCTAATTTTTAGGGTTAAATTTTCCTCAATTAGTTTGTCTTTCTTTTTCCCAGTTGGTTATTTTACTTTTAACAGACTTGATTTCTTTTGTCAATTTTTCACCATTTTCCTACATGACTTTCATTTCTATTTTCCATTTTTCTTCTTCCTCCCTTTTTTGGTTTTTAAATTCTTTTTTAAGCTCTTCAATGATTTTTTGCATTTCAGTCCAATTCATAGAATGTTTTGATATTTCCCCTGTGAGTGATTGTTTCATTGCTTTCTTCTTCAGATGGCATTTCTCTCATCTTTGTCTATAAAGTAGTTTTATTTAGTGAATGCTCTTTCAGTTTTTTTGGTTCATCTTTGCTGTTTTAGCTCTGTTCCTAGGGAATATAGATCCAGGTTTTTTTTTTTTTCTGGGACTGAGGTCTGAAACCTGTCTTGCCCTTGACCAAGATGTAACTATGAAGTCCAGGCCTTGCCTTTGCAGAGATACTTTTTCTTTTTTTATATACAAGTGCTCACTTAAAAGCCATTTGTTCTGGACCCAGTCTTGTCATTTACCCCTGTGAACTCAGGGTTCGGACTTTGTTCCAGCCTGGAGTCCTCCCTGCTGGCTTGCTTTCTATCTGCCAGAACCACTGCAGTTGTTAAACTGTTGGATCCTGGAATGCACTGTGTTTAAAAGCTGGCTGCTGGCTTTCCTCCTGGTCTCATGCTTCCTGGCCTTTACTTCCACTTTCCCCCCATAGAGACAGATCTTCACTAAAGAGAGACTACTTCTTTCCAGGTCTATGACTAAAAATATGGACGCAGTTTCATGGTGAACTCTCTAGGATGTAAGCCCAGTCATTTCTTATGACTTCTTTCCTTTCCTATTTCCCTCAGGCATTCTTGCCTCAACCTTTGTCATTCAACCTGTCCTCAATAATTTATTGTCTCTCCAAATAATTAAATCTGTGAATTGTTTGTGGATTGTAATATTTGCAGTTTTGTGAATAAAAAAAATCTGAGCTTTTACATCTCTGGGGTCAGAATCTTCAGTTCTTTTGGACTTAAATAGCTCTGATCTTTGGAACCCACTGCCAAAATTCCTGTTATTCAAAGGAACTTAGCATCTGGATCACAATCTTTCTCTTCTGAATCCCTTTATACTCAGCAATTTCAGCATCTGTACTAATGCTTCCTCAAATTCTCTAATTAACCAGTTCTTTAGTTTTCTTAAATTCTCTGACATACTGTATCACTCAACTGCAGTCAAAATCAGGGGCAATCATTGCCTGGATCTCACTACTACTTGGGAGAATTATGCTTCCTTAATTAAAAGAAAGCAAAAAAAACAACAAAGAAAAACAATAAAAAAATTAGCATTATCATATCAGACCAAGATCTTACAAGATTTCTTTTTCACTGATTGGTAATCCTCTACTCCTTATGATTATTTCAATTGTGTCCACCCTTTAAAATTTTCTCAGGTCATTATTCTTCCTTAGTTCATTTTCCTCATTTCCACATTCAACCTATATTTAACCAAAGTCAACTCTGTACTTTTCTCTATTCTCTAACTGAGGATCTCTTATTCCCTTTGTTCTATAATCATCCATCTTTTCTAAACTCCAGCCTTGTTTTATGCACTTTGTGATTTAATGATATTCATGCTTTTTCCAGAGAACATATGTCAGACAAAACTTAGATTTTGCTCATTTGTAAGTTTTTCTTAATAAAGTATCAACTTTTTTTCAAAAAGAGGAATGAATGTACATATTATGTTTCAAGTATAGGGTAGACATTTTTCTCTCTTTTGCTTTCACACATAAGATTTATATCTAAAAAATATATAATTCCACTAACATATTCTTAAATGGTCAAAGGTCAATGAACATTTATTAAGGACTCATTATTTTCCAGGTACTATGCTGACTATAAAAAGAGGTAAAAATCTCTGCCTGTAAGAAATTCACAATCTAATGGGTGCAATAGCTCTCTCTCTCTCTCTCTCTCTCTCTCTCTCTCTCTCTCTCTCTCTCTTTGTATATATATATATATACAACGACACATATGTATACACACATACTAAGAAGTTAATAAGAAATTTGAAGAGAGGAAAGGCATTGAAATTAGGACAATTTAGACAAATCTTCTTAAAGAATAAGAAGTTTAGTTGAAAGTTAACAGAAAAAGAGTATCACTCATTTAGGCATGGCTGATAGTCATAGAAACTACCTAAAGTTTAGAAATGGAGTATTTTGTTTGTGAAATAGTTAGGAAGTCAGTCTCATTTGATTTATAAGTACATGGAGGAAAAATAGAAATGTAGAAAGATTTAAATACCAAACAGAGGATTTTGAATTTATCCTAGAGAAGACAGAAAGTCATTAGTCCTTACTGTATGTCTGTGTGTGTGTGTGTGTGTGTGTATGTTACTTTTTTTAACTCCACTTTAAGAAAATTACTTCAGTAAAAAATGGAGAGTAGATTGAATAGAAAAATATTTGAAGCAGGAAGATTCATCAGTAGGCTATTTCAATACTTCAATTGTGAGGTAATGAGTAATACATCAGAGTAATGACAGTGTAAAAGGAGAGAAGGGCAAGGATTTGAAAGCTGTTGTAAAGAATGAAATCAACAGACCTTGGTATGAGATTAAAAAATGAGGAAGGATGAGATAGTAAAAAGTTGAGGAATTGATCTAAATTGAGAGTTTGAAGGACTATAAAAAACATTATAATGACATCATCATTTTTCTTAATTTACCTGGTAAGTAAATTATCTCAGAGACAGAGACAGAGTGAAAAAAGAAAGACATGAAGATAAGAAAGAGACAGAGAGATAGATAGTAGAAAAGGAGGGAGGAGAGAGGGAGGAAGATAATGTGAGAGTGAGGTAGAGAAGGAAGATGGGATGGAAGGAGAAAGAAAAATGGAGGAAAGGAAGGAGGAAAGAAGAGAGGAAGTGGAAGGCAGGGTGAAAAGGAGGGAGAGAGGGAGAGAGAGAGTGAGAGAGAGAGAGAGAGAGAGGAGGTTGGAGCAGATATTTGGATGAATAGTTCATATTTACTTAGGATATGTCTGTCTGGATAAAATCTATATTTTCTGACTATTTAGGCATTCATCATTCTTGATTCATGATCTAGGTAGTAATAATCTCCTCTGAAGATTACATTAGCAGCAACTCTGACTGGGCAATCAGCAACCAAATAAATTGCTCCAGACATCTGAAACTTATAACATAGCTGCTAAGACTAGAAAAAGGTCATTTCTTCAGAAAACTGTTCAGTTTCCTTTGATTAGGAAAAAAAAACACAAAACAGAAACTTATAGTTATCAGACTCACTTAGGTAATCACATATTCTCATTTCATGTTCATTTTGACTGAGTTAATATAGCTTTTCATAATTTCATGGATAAATAATAGTTCCTTTTTACATTTAAATATTATTTTCATTGATTCTCAAGTTTATGGACACATTTAATTAATTGCTCCCCAAACAAGATAAAAATACTTTTGTAGATATTTGCTTAAAACTAATCCCTCCCTTAATGTGCCCTCCCTCAAATTTCCCCTTCCCTCTTCTCTTTCCCTGGGGTAGGAAATACATTTCTATCTTCAATTATCTATGAGTTTTTGCATGTAGTCTGTTCCTTAATCAGTTAAGTTCCTGTTTAGTCATTTCCCCACACACAATCTCTAACTTCCTATGTTTTGCTTGATTTCACAATTTCGCAACCTAATTGGATGAGATAATTTCTCTTGTCTTTTTCTTCAGTTTCATGAAAGTATATTTTTCTTTCCATATTTCTTCAATTTTTCTTTTAAGATTTTCAAGATATAACAGTACCACATTCAAACCTTGTTTAATTAGTTACATTTTATGACTTTTCATGATACCTTGCAAAATATACACAAGTATCAAATTTCAGTGGAAATAGTTTATCTTCCTATAATCCTTTATCATTGTTCACTTTTGTTTCCTTTTTCTATTTTTCTTCACTCCTGAATTGAACTTCAAAAATTTTCAACAGCACAGGTCTTTTCATCAGGAATGTGTGGAAGTCTATTTCACTAAAATTTCATTTTTTTTCCCTAACTGGAGCTTTGTACTCCATTATTTTTAGGGTTTTGCAAGGCAAATGGGATTAATTGGCTTGCCCAAGGCCACACAGCTAGGTAATTATAAGTGTCTGAGGCTGGATTTGAACTCTAGTACTCCTGACTCCAGGGCTGGTGCCACCTAGCCACCCCTAATCATGATATTTTTTGATGATTCTATAGATTCTCTTCTCAGTGTCTATTTTGAGATTCTTCCCCAGTATACCATTGCCATCAGAATTTCATTGCCATTTGAAAGCACTGTAGAAGAGATAAATTATATTCAAGATTCCTTGGCTTACCTTAAAGTTATCCAGTGAATTGTAATAATCTCTTCAATTGATTATTTATGTAAAACTAAAACTGGTGATTTCTTATTATATATGTTATTTATACATATTAATGTATTATTATGTATTTTCATCCCCATATTTTCTAAATTGATAAGCAACAGGTTGAAAGTAGATCCCTTTCACTTTGTAGTCCAGATTGGATTGAAATCAATGTAGAGTGAGCATATTAGTACTTGCATTGGACTGTAGTGATTCTCTTGAACCATGTAAATGTGTGAAAATTTCATATTTTAAAATTCAAGCAGATTTGCTCTGTGGTAAAAAATTTAAAAGATTGGGGTAGAGTGACATTCAAAATCCAATTTCCTGTTGAAATCTGATACCCACAAGCAAATGAGAAAAAAATTTAATATTATTTTAAACTACCACAAAACCATTATTTTCCTTATGCTATTAAATAGATTTATATTTTTTAAAAATACAATTTCATTTGTTCTTAAGAAAAATGCACATCTTTTCAATGTAGCAAGATCAATTCAGAAACCTTTTACTGAATGTATCCTTTGGTAAAAGCTCTGCATTATAGGGGTGATATACTTTTTAAATTCTTTTTTATTATAAAGTAATTCATAAGTAATATAAAAATATGAATTTATATAATCCAAATGATACCATATTAAATGAAGAGGGGGTAGCAACAAAATTTCCCTTTTTATTTGTGCATTTGAAATGATTTTCACCCTTAAAAAAACCCTTACTAAAATATTTTAAAATTTTTTTTACATTTTATTTTTCCAGTATACATTTAAAAATTTTTCAAAACTCATCCATATGACTATGTATATTTATAAGTTACAAAATTTCCTTCCCCCCTCCTCTAAGTGGCAAATAGGTTAATATTGTACATACACATTTGTATTAAATATCATTACAGATTAATCATTTTTGGTATGAGGAATTAGAAATAAGGGAAAGAAATACATAAAATATTTTTTAAAAAGTGAATATGGTTTTTATCAGATTCTGAAGGATTATTGTTTTGTCTTGCTTTTTTCCTTTTGTTTTTCTTCCTCTCGATGGGAATAGAAATGTCCACAGTCAGGCTAATAGGGTTATCCTAACTCTCCGAATTACTGAGAGCAACTGCATCCATCAGGGTTGATCATCTCACAATGTTGATATTAAGGTGGACTTTGTTTTCTTGATTCTGCTCCTTTCACTCAGAAGCAGATCAGATAATTCATTCAGTGTTTCTCTAGAGTCCAACCATTTATGGCTTCTTATAGAACAATAATATCCATAATATTCATGTATCATAACTTGTTTAACCATTCTTCATTTTATAGTCATCACATCAATTTCCAAATCTTTGCCACCACAAAAAGAGTGGCTATGAATATTTTGGAACATGTAAGACTTTCCCCATTTTTTAACTAATTTCTTCTGAATATATGCCTGGAATTGGAATTGCTCAGTCAAAGGGTATGAACAGTTTGATTGCTTTTTAGGCATAGTTCTATATTGCTCTCAAGAAATGTTGGATCTGTTCACAACTCCACCAGCAATTCATCAATATCCATTCCTCCCACAATCTCTCCAATGTTGATCATCTTCCCTTTTTCTCATCTTGGCTAATCTAATAGGTGTGAGATGATTACCTCATTGTTGCTTTAATTTTCATTTCTATAATCAATAGTGATTTAGAGCATTTTTCATATCATTATATATAGCTTTAATTTCTTCATTTGAAAACCATCTGTTCATATCCTTTGACTATTTAATATTTTGGATATGACTTTTGATCTTACAAATTTGATTCAATTCTCCATATATTTTAGAAATGAGACTTTTATCAGAACTCCTAGTTGTGAAGAATCTTTCCCAGCTTTCTGCTTTTCTTCTAATTTTGGCAGCATTGATTTTATTGATACAAAACCTTTTTAATTTAAGATAATAAAACTCATTCATGTTGGAATTTATAATGTACCCTATTTCTTTTTTGATCATAAAATTATCCCCTTTATATTGATTTCATAGATTATTTCTTTGTCTATTAGTTTAGATATAGGGTCACCTTTTATGTCTAAATCCTGTACCCATTTTGATGTTATTTTGGTATAGGGTGTGAGATGTGGGTCTATGCTTCATTTGTGCCATACCATTTGCCAGTTTTCCCAATAATTTTTGTCAAATAGTGAGTTCTTATGCCAGAAGCTATTGTCTTTGTATTTGTCATATTGTAGATTACTGTAGTCATTTACTATTCTTTTTTTTGAAGTTATGCTAATCTGCAGATCCCTAAATCAATTTCTTAATGAGCATCAGGCAACTTTGATGACTGCAACTTTATAGTACAATTTTAGATCTGGTAGAACTAGGCTACCTTTCTTTACAATTTTTTTTTCATTAGTTCCCTTGCTATTCTTGCCCTTTTGTTGTTCCAGATGAATTTTGTTACTATTTTTTCTAGCTCAGCAAAGTAGTTATTTGGTATGACATTAAATAAGTAATTTAATTTGGGTAGAATTATCAATTTTATTATATTAGTTTGACCTAGCCATGAGATTTGACATTTTTTTTCAATTATTTAGATCTGACTTTATTTGGGTGAAGAGTGCTTTATAAATTGTGCTCATACAGCTTCTGGGTTTGTCTTATGAGATAGATTCCCAAGTATTTAATGGTGTCTACAGTTAAGTTAAATGGAATTTTTCTTTCTATCTCTTGCTCTTGGGTTTTGATGTTCATATATAGAAATGCTGATGATTTATATGGTATATTTACCCTGCTTTGTTGCTGGATTTTATTGTTTCAAGGTTTTTAGATGATTTTCTCAAGTTCTCCAAGTATACCATTATATCATCTGCAGAGTGAAAACTTTGATTCTTCATTGCCAATTCTGATTCCCTCAAATTCTTTTTCTTCTCTAATTGCTAAAGCTCAAAACTTTTTT
This sequence comes from Macrotis lagotis, assembly GCF_037893015.1. Taxonomy (NCBI): domain Eukaryota; kingdom Metazoa; phylum Chordata; class Mammalia; order Peramelemorphia; family Peramelidae; genus Macrotis; species Macrotis lagotis. The sequence continues at coordinate 106,261,406 of NC_133658.1, read as the reverse complement.
TTTCACAATATAACAAAAATGTGTTCCTTTCACATGATGATTGTGAGCATGTCATCCTTTCTTTCTTACTCCCTCTTGTCTTTCTTCCTTTCTCTCTCTCTCTCTCTCTCTCTCTCTCTCTCTCCCTCTCTCTTTCTCTTTTCCTTCCTTCTTCCTTCCTTCCTTCCTTCCTTCCTTCCTTCCTTCCTTCCTTCCTTCCTTCCTTCCTTTCTTTCTTTCCTTTCTCTCTCTCTCTCTCTCTCTCTCTCTCTCTCTCCCTTCCTTTCTTCCTTTCTTTCTTTCTTTTTCTTCTTTCCTTCCTATCCTTGTTAGTACTCCATTCAAAGAGCTAGTATGTTTTCTTGGTGTTTACAAGCACTGAAATCACTCTGATTCTTCTTCAGTGTCCAACTATGGTCTCAGGCTAAGCCTAGTTAGTCATTATCTTTCCATTATTCATTCACAGTGAATAAACAAGATAATTGTTTTTCCTTTGACCAAAAACCCTGAGGGTCTTCCCCTCCTGGATTGAGACTTTTCTGGCTTCTTTTATTTCTTATTTGCTTTAAGTCAGTGAGAAACTTTAAGGGTCTCATCCAATTCCTTTTTTTTTTTGAAAGGTCATTCTTAGTCTCTTTACCACAATGGACATTGCTTCAGTCAAACTGTGACATAGGAAAGACCTAACTTTAAAAGGTTGAGATCTCATCAGGCAACTAGGTACTATAGTGGATAGTTCAAATCCAACCCTAGACACTTAATAATTACCTAGCTGTGAGACTCTGGACAAGTCATTTAATTCCATTGCCTTACAAAGCTAAGATCTTCCATTGACTCCAAGGTCATTTTCAGTCATTTTCAGAACTCTGCCCCAGAGCTTTTCTCTACCAAAGATAAATGAAGCTTATGTAAAAACATTAAAGCTACAAAGAAAAGAGAAGAACCAAAGACATTTTCAACAGTAGACACTGTGGAGGATATCTAGCAAAGGGCTGTTTGTTTGTGGGAAAAGAGCAAATAAAGCCAAGAGAGGCTGGAGAAGGGCAAAGCAAGCAGGAGGCTTTAAGTCACAGGGCAGTCCTGGTCCCCACAGTTTGACAACAGCAGAGGTCCCTGTAGTTAAATAACAACCTAGCAGGGAGAATCTCAAACCCAAACAAAATCTGAACCCTTGGAACACAGGGCAAAATATGGACTGAATTGGTAACAAACCACTGCATAGGCAGAATGTGGACAAAAAGGAGGAAATAAACCTCTGCAAAGAAAAGGCTTAATCTGCTCACTGAATATGAAACTGAAGTAAAGAGAAGTTAAGTCACTTGCTGAAGGAAATTTTTAGCTGGAGTCAGCGATAAAACACAAACTTCTTGTCTCTGTCCCAAGCCTCCAGGATCCAAAAGTCCATTGTAAGTCATCAGCAAGATGGAACTTTACCTCTTTTAAGTCACACTGGAACTCTTAAAGGGGAGACTGACTTTATCTTTAACTTTGATAGCTTCACTTTAGGTTAAGACATATAAGTCAAATCTAAGATTAAAATGGCACCCCATGAATTATCTATGTATTTCAATGCTACTTGGTTGATAAATCTCAAAGTGTGTATATTACAGTTCAGTTCAAAGAAGGAACAATTATTCCAGGACAACTTTGAGATGACCCTAGAAAACTATGGAGTAATGAAATGTAATCTAGCTCTGGAATTTGAATCTTCATTGGTAATGGGAGTTGGGATTATAACTCTAGAATAAAGCATAAATGTTCTACATCAAACTCCTCAATATACAAATGAGAAAAACAAATTCAAGAAGTTAGTGGTCTAACATTGTAGGAGGCAAGCAGAATTCAGAATTATGGCTTATTTAAATATAATCTTAAATGATGTCCCTGTTACTGTGTTTACTACTGAAGACAAACTTTAAATTTCTCTGTATCTTTTTCTCTTTTCTTACTCCTCAGTAATCAAGAGAATGTGCCTGGAAAGAAAAATGAATCCATAATTTTTTTGCATATGAAACATCTATTCATTTATAAATATTTAGACATGTATTTATATGCAAATTTACACGTGTGTGACAAGACAACAATTTTAAAGTCATGCGCATATGCAAAGAATTGTCCATTCGTGCATAAATGCAAATATATATTGCAATTTCTAAATATATTATATATATATCTAGTATATGATGGTGCCTTTTAAGCTCCTTTCAGTTTTGATCTAAAAACACCAAGTATTTTGATGCACAAAAACAAAAAGGTGATCTAAATATAGCTAGATTCTTTTTTTAATACAGTTAGAAAATAGCCAGAAAAAATTCCCCACTGTTTATAAACAGATTGTTTCAGATGCCAGAATCCTGAAGCAATCATATTTATCCAAGAGTAAACTAGTGTGTTTGAACCATAAACCCCTGAAAAGATGTTTGACTTGTGACATGGTAATGTCAGGCAAAATGTGAGCAGTGTGACTAAAAAGTCCAGAAAATAAAAAGGTGTGAAGCTTTGATTTGTAGAGAAGGAAGAGATGATATGGGAAGACCTAATTTTCCTCTGTCTGTAAGAAAACATCTCCAAATATTAGATTTAATACAAATAAGGTTTGTGGGTAATGCCTTTTTTTTTGCAAGGTAGTGGGATTAAGTGGCTTGCCCAAGGCCACACAGCTAGGTAATTATTAAGTGTCTGAGGCTGGATTTGAACTCATGTACTCCTGATTCAAAGGCCAGTGCTCTATCCCCTGTGCCACCTACCTGCCCCAGTAATGCCTCTTTTTAGCCATGAATTTTTGGTCTTTACCAGTCACCTTTTTTAAAAAAATTATATAAATATTTTATTTGTTTCCAATTATATGCAATATAAGTTTCTCCCAATCAATTTTGGCAAGGTTTTGAATTTTACAGTTTTTCCTCTACCCCTCAACATATGGTAATCTGATATAGTCTTTACATTTGTTTTCATGTTGTGCATAGATCAAAGTTGAATATGTTGAGAGAAAAAACTATTCATAAGGAAGAAAGAAAATATTAGAGATAGCAAAATTATGTAACACATAAGACTGCTTTTTATCTTTGGTCTTCATTTAAACTCCATAGTTCCTTTTCGGGACACAGATCCCCTAAAATTGTCTCTGTTCATTGTACTGATGGGAGAGAGCATGTCTATCATGGTCGATCATTGCCCTATGTTGTTAATGTGTACAGTGTTCTTCTGCTTCTGCTCATCTCACTCAGCATCAATTCATACAAGTTTTTCTAGGCTTCTCCAAAATCCCATCCCTCCTGATTTGTAATAGAACTATAGTGTTTTATCACATACATATACCATAATTTGTTCAGCTATTCCCCAATTGATGGGCATCCCCATGATTTCCAATTCTTTGCCACTATAAACAAAACTACTATGAATATTTTTGAACTTGGAAATGTTTACCCTTTTTCATGATCTCTTCAGTGTATAGAACCAGTAGTGTTATTGCTGTATCAAAGGGTATGTACATTTTTATTGCCCTTTGGGCATAATTCCAAATTGCTCTCCAGAAATCACTTGGATCACTTCACAGCTCTATCAACTTTGCATTAGTGTCCCAGATTTCCTACATCCTTTCCAACATTGATTGCTGTCCTTTCTGGTCATAATGACCAATCTGATAGATGTGACATGATACCTCAGAAATGCTTTAATTTCCATTTTGTTAATCAGGAAAGACTTAGAGCAATTTTTCATATGACTATGAATAACTTTGATTTCTTCAGCTGTAAATTGCCTTTGCATATTCTTTGACTATTTGTCAATTGGGAATGACTTGTTTTTGGATTTTTATAAATTTGACTCAGCTCTATATATTTGAGAAATGAATCCTTTGTCAGAAATACTACTTGTATAAAATGTTTCCCAATTTACTACATTTCTTTTGATCTTGGTTATAGTGGTTTTGTTTGTGCAAAAGCTTTTTAACTTAATGTAAAAAAAATTATCTAATTTGTTTTTAATGATGTTTTCTATCTCTTCTTTAGTCAAAGACTACTTCCTTTTCCATAGTTCTAACAAGTAAACTATTCCTTGATCTCCTAGTTTGCTTATAATATTGTCTTTTATGTCTAAATCCTGTACCCATTTTTATCTTCTTTTGGTATAGGGTGAGAGATGTTGGTCTTATCCTAGTTTCTGCTGTACTATCTTCCGGTTTTACCAATGTTAATTTTCTCTTGCATATTGTTAAATTTCTCTTCCATTTCTTTTCCCTATTTTTTCATTTGATTTTTCTGATCTTTTGTTTTTGCAAGGCAAACAGGGTTAAGTGGCTTGCCCAAGGCCACACAGCTAGGTAATAATTAAGTGTCTGCGACTGGATTTGAACCCAGGTACTTCTGACTTCAGGGCCAGTACTTTATCCACTATGCCACCTAGCCACCCCTCTGATCTCTTCTAAGAACTATTTCTGGGATGGAGACCAATTCATATTGTCCTCAAGCTTCAGTCCTCTCTGAGTTTAGGTTCTTGTCTTCAGGGTAACATTCAACAGAGCCTGCTTTACTCTGACTTTTCTTCATTTTGAGTCCTTTCCCTCAGGTCTTGTGTTAAGGATGGAGCTAGTTCTTAGACCTCTGGTATTGAGACTCCTAGATGCTTTGCCCACCCTAGGGGGCTATTTAGTGGGTAGGCCCATAAGAATTCCCAGAATAATTCTCTGGATTATCTGTGATGTTGATTAGTGGCCTACTCTCTAGACCTGGGGGTGTTGGGGAGGGTCTGCAAGATCTTGCCTACCTTCGTACCATGTGTCCTAGGACCTTGGGGTAAATAGTTAATCAGTTTAATCCAAAATCAGTGCTGGGGGAGATCTGCTACCCACATTTGAGCCCTGGGACAAGGTACAAACACCTGGAGGCTGTTATTAGAGAAAGTCATGTTCTTCCAAAGGAATGGTATGTGGGAGTGTATCACACTGGAGCTCCCCCATCTATCAAACATGTAGTAAACATTTCTGCAACTCTTCTCAGGCTAGTCCCCAAGTCTTACCCTGCCTCCCCTGTGCTGAGTCTCTGATCTCTTCTTCTGGTTCACCCACGCTTCCCTGTGACAGGCCTTGCTGTGGGAAATGGTCTCCCCAGTTCTTCTCTGGATTATGTGGATCCAAAATGTGTTAAGTGGTTTGATTCATATTAGTTTTGAAGCAAAGCCAGGAGAGTTTAAAATAGACTGGCTTCTCTCTGCCATCTTCGTCAGAAGTCCTGCAGTCATCCTTTACACTAAGAGATACAAGGATTTTATTATTACTCTTGTCCAAAAATTAAGTTGTTTACTAAAATTTACCTGTAATTATCCCGGAATTACTTAGATATTCTTCATTTGTACTCCATTTTTTTTCAGAATTACCTTTCCCATTGCTGTCAGATTAATATTCAGAGATTTACCAATTAGATTTGATTAGCTATTAAAAAGATGACTTACAAGTTATAGTTCTCCTTTGGTTCTTAACAGGATGATAAAGCATCTGAGCTAAAAGTTAGGTCAACTGTCATTTAGTCTAACTCCTCCATTTTGTAGAGAAGGAATATATCTCAGAGTTCCTTTTTATTTGCATTTCTCTAATCAAAAGTAATTTAGAATACTTTGGTATTTGTTATCTATGCCCCTCAGATAAGGAATGGTTGAATAAACTGTGCTCTATGAATGTAATGGATAAACCTGGATAAAAGATTTGAGCAAATCAATGCAAAGTGAAATGATTAAGACAGGAAAAGAATGCTATTTTCAATCTTATTAATTTTATCTTTTATTTTCAGAATTTCTAATTTGGTGCTCAATTTAGAACTTTTTTGTTCTTTTTCATTTTTTAAAAATTATATGTCCAGTTCATTGATTTATTAATTTTTTATTTTGTTGATATGAGTATAGATAAATAAAAATTCCCATAAATATTGCCTTAGCTGCATACCATTAATTTTGGTATGTTGCCCCACTTTTGTTATTCTCTTTAGAAAAATTGTTGATCATTTCTATGATTTGATATTTTGACTCACATTCTTTATGATCATATTATTTAGTTGCAATGTTTCATTGGATTTTTTATTGAATATAATTTTTACTATATTATCCAAAATACATTTAATATTATTGTGCTTTTATATTTTAATTTAAGGTTTTTATGGTCAATTTTTCTGTAGGTAACTCAGTTTTCTCCAAAGGTCTATCATATCTAGCTTTCCTAATATTCAATTTGCCTCCTTAGTTTCTTTCATGTTTCTTTTTGTATGACTTTATCAAGTTCTGAAAGGGGGTATGTATAATTTTGCTGTCTATTTCTTCCTGTAGCTCACTTAAATTCTTCTTTAAGAATTTAGATGCTGTTTCATTGGATACATATATGTTTAATATTGATATTGCTTCAAAAGTCTATGCAACTTTTTAGCAAGAAGTAGTTTCCTTGATTATTCCTGATAATTATATCTACTTTAGTTTTTACTATGTCTGAGATCAGTATTACTACTCCTGACTTTTTAATTTCAACTGAAGCATAATAGATTCTACACCAGTCCCTTACCTTTCCTTGGTGTGTGTCTCTCTCTCCTTCAAGTGTGTTTCTTGTAAATGACATATTGTAGTATTCTGATTTTAAATCCTTTCAATTACTTGTTTCTATGTTAGGGGAGAATTCATCCCATTGACATTAACATATATGATTATTAACTATTTTTCCCCCCAGCCCATTGTCTTCCTATTTTTTGTCTCTCTCCTTTCATTCTCTCAATTTTCATTAGTCTTCCCTCCCATTCTTTAGTACCCAGCCCCATGCCATTTACATGATCTTTTTTCTTATCTTTCCCTTTTGGTTAAAAAAGATTTCTATATTCAGCTGAATCTGCTTATTATTTCCTCTTTGTGCCAATACTGACGAGTAAGGTTAAAGTAGCACCATCACTGGCCCACCCATCCATCTTTCCCTTCACTATAATAGTTTTTTTAATGTGAATTTTATTTACCCCATTCTACTTCTCTCTTCATTCTTCATCCATTGTATTTACCTTTCTTATCTCTTACTTTTTTCATTCCTTCAAATTCCTTCCATTTTAGTACCCTTGTTCATTTTATATTCCCTCAAGCCATAATATAATTAGTGACACAGTTTGTAAGAATTACAAGTTTTGGAGTAGCTAGGTGGTGTGGTGAATAGAACACTGGCCCTGGAGTCAGGAGGACCTGAGTTCAAATATGAACTCAGACATTTAATAATTATCTAGCTGCTAATTGGGCAAATCATTTAACCCCATTGCCTAGCAAAAAAACCAAAAAATAAAAACCTAAAAAAAAAAAGAATTATGAGTATTAACTTCCTTTAGTGAATGTAAACCCTATAGTTCTATTGAATCTGTGTTTTCATTTCCTTTTTTTCTTGTTTATGCTTCTCTTGAGTATTAAATTAATATTGGAGGTCAAGTTTTTGTTTAGTTCTAGCTTTCCCCTTATGAAAGTTTGAAACTCTTCTATTTCATTAAATGATCATTTTCTAATTGATGTATTATATTCATTTTTGCCAGGTAAATAATTTGTGGTTGTTGTAAGGTACTTTGATTTCAGGCATCTCATATTCTAAGATTTATGTTCCTTAAAAGTTGTTCAAGCCCTATGTAATCCTGATTGTGACTCCTTGATACCTGAGTTGCTTCACTCTTGACCCAATAGTTCTCTGTAATTTGGCTATAACTTTCTTTGGAGTCCTTATTTTTGGTTGATACATGAATTCTTTCAATTTTTATTTTGTCCTGTGGTTTATGTAACTTAGGCAAAATTTCCTAGATAAACCCACTCTCCTGAATTTTCCCCATGACATATTTAACATTTTCTTCCATTTTTTTTCATTCTAATGAATTTTATTTATTCTTGATGTCTCATAGTGTCTCATGATGTCTCATAGGCTTCTGTTTGTTCAATTCTAGCTTTTAAAATATGTTTCTCAATTAACTTTTGAACTTTCTTTTTCATTTGACCAATGACACTCTTTTAGGCACTATTTTCCTCAATAGGTTATTATATCTTCTTTATCCTTTGGACAATGCAACTTTCCAACAGGTTTCCAGCTGCTGGCTTCTTTATCATGATTCTCTTGCATCACTCTCATTTCTCCCCAATTTTTCTTCTACTTTTAAGATTTGATTTTTAATTCCCTTTTTGCTCTTCTCCTTGAGTTCTTTCTGTGCTAGAGACTATTCATTTTTCTTTGGGGTTTTGCTTATAGGTGTTTTGACTGTAGTCTTCGTTATCATGAGTCATATTTTTATTGTTTACTGCTCATCATTTTCTCTTTCTTTTAAATTTAGGATCTGCTTCCAGAGTGGAAAGGGCATTATCTCAGACTTCTTGTGCCAATCTAATACAGGCCCTCATGTTTATCTGGTGCTACATGGATGACATCCTGAGGCCTATAGGAGATTTTCATTAGGGTGCTTCATTTAAAGAATTGACTGGGAAGTGGCTGATGATGCTGGAGGCTATAGCAGTCTGGCAATTTGCCAGTGTTCAGAGTCTCATGGGATGTTTCTGCATTTCCTTGGGACTATACTGAAGCACATGGAGCTCTGGTAGATGAGGAATGCCTGTTTGCCTGGGGCTGTGCTGAAAAACACAGAATTCTGACCTCTGAAAGATATCTATTTCTTCAGGATTATGCTAAAACACATGAGGATTTTCGGAGCTTGAATATTGAATCTGTGGATTGTCCTGATTATTCTTTGCTATATGAGAAGTCCTAATGTTTGCCTATTCCAACACACAGGAACTCAGGATTTCCCACTAGTTTGCTAAGGCGAGGCTTGCTGTTGGCTTGCTGAGACACTTCCTGTGCTGGACTGAGCTATCTTGAGTTCTTTTTAATGGAGTGAGATGGACATATTTTTTTTTTGCTTCTTTTAAGTTTCTTAGGAAAAAAGATTGTTTCTTCTAGTCTTTTTTTTCTGGTTCTGCTGTTCTAGAATTTATTTTCTTGCTATTTTTTGGTTGTTCAGAGATGAATATGGGGAAATTACAGTGACTTACTATCTAATCTTTCACAGATTGTGGAAGTAGAATTGCAAATTATACTTCTATTTATTTCATTACTTCCCAATTACATGTAATTTTTTTTTGAAGTTCCATCTTTTAAATTTTTGAATTTTAAATAATTTCCCTCCATTTCCCTGAAAAATCAAGAAATTCCTATTGTTTATCTATGTGAAGTTATGTAAAATATATCCATTTTAGTGAAGGAGATTGCACTTTTTCATCATGGTTATTTTGGAATTATTTTGAATCATATTCTTGATCAGAGTGGTCTTGATCAGACTCTAATTGATCATTCTTATTATACAGCAATTATTTTAAATTTAGTTTTTTAATTTCATAATTATTAAAGTTCTATATATTATTTCCTTTGAAATCCAATGGACTTTCTTAGTATTTTTGAAACACTATATTGTAAAGTTCTCTATAGACTTTACCACATTGCCAAAAGGGTCCACATATTATTTAAAAAATGGAACCCCTTTCTTTTATTAAATGTAAACTCTTTAAATTGGTATTTCAATTTTTCTATATTTCTCTAGACTTATTACTAATCCCTAATCCCTAAAATTAGTATTAAATTGCCATCTCTTTTCCTTTCAAAAGATCATTCACCAAATCTGGAACACAGTCCTTTTTTCATTTCTACTCTCTTAGAATTCTAGAATGGTTCAATTTTCAAATCATGTATAGGTAGTATATTCTGCATCTCCTTAGCAGTTAATTCTCTTTTTTCTCTCCAATTCCTTCCCTGATTTAGCAGTGTCTGGCACAAAATAGATCCTTAATAAATAATTGACGACTACTTGGGGACTGATATATAAAGATAAAAAGACTTGACTACAGAAGGTAAAGCAGTTTACTCACAGGAATATTTACTGCAGAATAGAGTTATAGTTCCCATGTCTTCATATTTTCAAATCTGATGTTCCATTCATTATTTTCCATTGACAATATATCAATGATATTTGTATTTCTTTTATTTGGTAAATCTTACTTTATAATATTTCTTCAATTACATGTAAATATAGTCCAATAATTCAACATTTATCTATATGTAAATTTTTCAGTCCTAAGTTTTTCTACCTCCTTCTCTTCTTTCCCTCTCCAAGATAGTGAGTAATCTGATATAGTGTATACATTTACAAAAATCTTTAAGATATTTCCATATTAGTCAAGTTGGGATAGAAGTATCAAACTAAAGGAAAAAATGGGTAAAAGAAAAATATATATATACAGAGAAAAATAGTGTTTTTACACAATATATTTCACATTGCATTTGTTCATGTAAGTGTTTCCAGGTTTTACTGAGAGTTTCCTGATCATCATTTCTGATATCAGAATAGCATTCAATCATAATCACATACCAAAACGTATTCAGTCATTCCCCAACTGATAGCTGTCTCCTCAGTTTCCAGTTCCTTGCCAACATAAAAGAACTGCAATAAATATTCTTATACTCAGAGGCTCTTTTCCATATTCTTTTAAATTTGTTCAGGAACATAGAATTAGAATGACATTATTAAAGCAAAGGATAGGTATAGTTTAATAGTCCTTTGAGCATAGCTCTAAATTGCTCCTAAGAATGGCTGACTATCTTCACAACACTTCCAACAGTGCTTTAATGTCTCATTTTTTCTTACATTCTCACCAACATTTGTCATTTTCTTTTTCTGTCTTATTAGCCAATCCAATAGGTATCAAGTAATACTTCAAAATTATTTTTATTTGTATTTTCACATTCAGAAATGAGATAGAATTTTCGAAAAATATAACCACTACCATGCCAATTCCATTAGTACCACAATCAGGTACAATTTTGGGGATATTGCGATGGAGAATACAATCTGTATCCAGAGAAAAGAATTATGGAGTTTGAACAAAGATCAAAGACTATTACCTTTAGTTAAAAAATGTTCTCTTATTATATAATTTTGCTATCTCTTATAGTTTTCTTCCTTAAGGATATGGTTTCTCTCTTATCACATTCAACTTAGATCAATGTATAGCATGAAAACAATGTAAAGACCAACAGACTGCCTTCTGTGGGTGGTGGAGGGATGGAAGTGAGATTAGGGGAAAAACTGTAAAATTCAAAATAAATAAATAAATTTAAAAAATAACCACTGATAATCTTATCCAAAAACAATTTCTTTTGATTATTTATCAATTAGGGAAGGTTTTTTTTACTTTTACTCAATTCTCTATGTTTGAGAAATGAGGCCTATATCAGAGAATTTTGCTCCAACATTTTTCTCCACAGTTACTATTGCTAAATTTATTTCTCTCCATCCTATTCTCTCACACCCTAGTTATTCTGTTTTCTCTCTTCTTTCTCACTGCCCCTTCTAAAATTTGCCCTAACTTCTTTCATTCTCCACTTTCAACAAAGCCCTTAAATTTATGAGTTCATTAGTTTTCTTACTTTCAAATTATTACTTTCACCTTTAATTTTAAGAATGACTAATTTGGTATTCAATTGAGGGTTTATAATTGGTTCTTTCTGTAACTTTTTTAGTTTCATTGATCTCTTTATTTTATTCATGTTAGCATTTAGAGATCTAATATTTCCTATAAAAATTGCTTTGACTGTATCCCATAAGCTCTGGTTCAGTCATTTTCTCATTGTCTTGGACAAAATATTAATTATTTCTATGATTTGCTATTTGATCCACTCATTCTTTAAAAATAGGTTATTTGATTTCAAATTAATTTGGGGTCTATCTGCCCAAAGCCTTTTATTCCTCTTTGATTTTATTACATCATGATCTTAAAAGGATGAATGAAATATTCCGTCCCTTCTGCATTTGATTATGAGGTCAATTTTTTTGTGTAGGTACTGTGAACCACAAGAAAAAAAGTATAGTCTTTTCTATCCTCATTCAATTTTCTCCAGAGGTTTATCATAGCTAACTTTTCTAACATTCTATTCAACTCCTTAATTTCCTTCTTGTTTATTTTATGATTAGATTTTATTATTCTGAAGGAGGGAGGTTGAGGTTCCCCACTAGTAGAATTTTGCTGTCTATGTCTTCCTGTAACTCATTTAGCTTCTCCTCTAAGAATTTGTATGCTATGCCGCTTGATGCATCCATGTTTAGTATTGAAATTACTTCATTGTCTATGATTCCTCTTAGGAGGTTATAGTTTCCTTCCTTATCTCTTTTAATATGATCTATTTTTGCAATTGTTTTACCTGAGATAAGGGTTGCTACCTTCCTTTTTTCACTTCAATTGATATACAATATATTCTGACCCACGCTTTTACCTTTATTTTGTGTGTGTTTCTCTGCTTCAAATGTGTTTCTTTTTTTATTAATTTTTTTGAAAGGCAATGGGGTTAACTGGCTTTCCCAAGGCCAGACAGCTAGGTCATTATTAAATGTCTGAGGCCAGATTTGGACTCAGGTACTGCTGACTCCAGGGCCAGTGCTCTATCCACCTAGCCACCCCAAATGTGTTTTTGTAAGCAGTATATTGTTGGATTCTGGTTTTTAATCCACTCTACTTTCTGTTTCTGTTTTATAGGAAAGTTGATTCTATTCACTTTCATAGTTATAATTACTATTTATTACCCTCCATATCATCTCTCCTCCATTTGTACTATTTTAATTCTTTTACCTTATCCCTCCTTGCATATGTTTTGTTTCTGAAAACTGTCTCTCTCAATGCATTTTTCTCTTCTAGCAGCCATCCTCCCTCCTCTTTCCCCTTTCCCTTTTCCCATTCTTCCTTCTCTCCCTTCTATTGTTTCTACCTTCCCTTCTCCCCTTTTCCCCTGCTAATATTTGAAAGGTAAGATAAATTACTAAACCCAACTGAGTGTGTGGATTTATTCCTCTTTGAACCAAATCTGATGACATTAAGATTTAGGCATTCTCAAACCCTATCTTCTTTCTCTCTAATGCAATAGATCATTTGCATCTCTTCATGTGAAATAATTTACCCTATTTGACCTCCCCTTCCACAATCACCATATTGTTCCCCCACCTTTTTAAAACCAGGAGAGCTTAATTTTTTTAATTCATTCCATCAATGTCGGTCATACTATGGATGTTCATATCTTCAGCGCAACTATATTATCTTTAATAGAGTTACAATTCTCAAGAGCTTTGAGAATTTAGGGATATAACCAGTTTAATCTTATTGAGTAGCATTCTTTTTTCCCCATTTACTTTTTCATGTATATCTTGAATCCACTGTTTGAAGATGAAATTTTCTGTTCAGCACTGATCAAGAAAGTTTGAAAGTTCACTATTTCATTAAATGTCCACAATTTCCCCTGAAAGAGAAGGCTCAGTTTTGCTGGATGATGGATTCTTGGTAATCCTAGCTCCCTTGCCTTCTAAAATATCATATTCCAAGTCCTTAGATTCTTTAAGATTGATATGGCCCAGTCCTGTGGAATCCTGACTGTTGCTCCTTTGAATTGCTTCATTCTGGCCACTTTTAGGATTGTCTCTTTGATCTGATAATTTTGGATTTCGGCTACAATATTCCTTGGCATTTTCACATTCATATTTTTGAGGAGGTATTTGAAGAATTCCTTAAATTATTTTTTTTTGCCCTCTAGTATCAAAATATCAGATCTTTGGTATTAAAAACCCTAAAGACTTGCTTCCTGGCCTGGAGCCATAGACATTAGGAAATGCAGTCAGTTACTCAGAGGACCAGCCAATGAGTAACAAGAGAGCTTCCCTCTATATTGTGTGCATTGGGGATGTCATCCCTCTACTCTCCATGATTGGGACTGTATCTCAGCTGTCTACAGTAGCAACCCATAGGCTGGACTAGGCCAACAGGGCTGGAAGCATCAGAAGTTCTCTGAATAGTCAGCACTGGGGAAGTTAGTCACCCACAACCTATCTTGCTGGGAAAGGTGCGAACAGGTGGAGCTGTTTTTCTCTGCTATTTGCATTGTGGAACAAAATCATCCCTCTAGTTGGAACACCAGGGGCTCCTCTGGGAACATCAGAAGCTCAGAATTTTGGCTGTCCAGACCAGCTGTGCTGGTCAAATGCCTGCTTTTGGCAGTGGTGCTGGAGTTCACCTAACAATGACTTTCATTGTCACAGCCAAGGTTCTCAGTTTAGTTCCTCACTTTGCCCAGCTGCTGTTAGTGTCCTAGCCCTCTATTCTCTGCCTTTCAGCATATCAACACTGTCCCCTGTGACAGACCTTATTTGAAAATATTCCACTCTTTTCTTTTGTAGGTTCTATCACTCCAAAATGTATTTATGTTAGTTCTGAGGGAAAACCTGGAGAGTTTAAAACAGTGTTGGCTGCTCTACACCATCTTGACCAGAAATCTTGAGATTTTCCTGAATGATTATGTCAAGGCCCTTTTTTTGATCATGACTTTAAGGTAGTCCATTAATTTTTAAATTATCTTTCCTTCCAGGTCAGTTGTCTTTTCAGTGAGATATTTCACATCTTGTTTTTCATTCCTTTTGTTATATTTTATTGTTTCTTGACTTCTCACTAAGTCATCAGCTTCTATATACTGAGGACTTATTTTCTTTATCAATCTTTTTTACCTCCTTTTTCATTTAATAAATTCTTTCTTTTAACACCTTTTTATCATTTACTTTTTGGACTTCTTTTTCCATTTGACCATGACTTGTTTTTTTTTTAATTTATTTTTTAATTTATTTTTTAATTTTTAGTTTTTTTTAGTGTTTTGCAAGGCAATGGGGGTTAAGTGGCTTGCCCAAGGCCACACAGCTAGGTAATTACTAAATATCTGAGCCTGGATTTGAACTCAGGTACTCCTGACTCCAGGGCCAGTGTCCTATCCACTGCACCACCTAGCTGCCCCCATGACTTGTTTTTAAGCTCTAATTTTACTCAATTATTTTTTGTTCCTCCTCTACCAAGCTGCTGACTTGATTTTAATATTTTTGCTGCATTAGTCTCATTTTTTTTATTCTCAATATTCCCTCTGCCTCACTTACTTGCTTTTAAAAATCCTTTTAGAATTTTTCCATGGTCAATTTATGTTTTCTCTTCTTTGAGGCTTTGGATGTAGGAGTTTTGACTTTTTTTATCTTCTGAGTATGGCCTGATTTTCTTTTTTCTGTTGTTTGCTCATTTGTTCAGCCTCTGGTGAGCTTCTAGGGTGAAGGACACATTTCTATGCAGTTGTTTTCAGAGATAATTCTAAGTCCCTGGAAGTTTTCAGTTCTTCCAAGGTGGTGTGAACTAAGAAGACATATTTATTCTTCACCTGGCCTGCACTCTGATCTGTTGGTGACCACAAATACTCCTTTCTGCCCTAGAACTGTGAAAAGATTTCCCACTACCTCCTCTTCACCCACCAAGCTCCCCTGTGGCAGCAAGTTCTTTTGTGCTACTGCTCCTCCTCCTCTCACCAAATTGATGCATTTATAACCATTTAACATGATAATTTGAACATTAATATACTAATTTAATGAAATGCTAATTAGAATTTGCTTTCTAGTACAAGAAAATTTAATGGGTTCTATATGGGGAAAAATACAATAAGCAAGTGTACAAGAATTTCAAAGGAATACCTATAGGGAAAAAAAATTTAATGAAGGTAAATTTGTACTGTTCAATCCTTTTGAAAAAATAATTATTGTTATTATTAAATTCTGATATTAACAGATAACAAATAAAATTTAAAATTCTATATAATTGGCAAAGAATTCAAAATTGAGGGGATGCTTATCAATTGGGGAATTGTTGAACAAATTGTCCTTTATGTATGTGATGGAAAACTATAATTCTATAAGAAATCATGAGGGAAGGGATTAACTTAATGGTTTTAGTTTGATTTGGTACCTACAGTATACACACTCCAGAAGAGGAAAAACAGGAAAGGTTTATTATTATTATTACAACAAAGGTAAAGTCAAAGAAAGCTTACAACAATACCTAGTGATTCCTAAGAGGATTATAAGTGTAGTAAATGCAATTAAGATAATGAAAGAAATAGGAAACTATCAAAAATAATCAAAAGAGATAGGAAGCTGTATCAATCAAACAATCAAACAGGATCTTGGAAGCTCCAACTGTGAAATACCCAGGCTGAGAATCCCAACTTTCTTCTTTTTTATTTTTTGCAAGGCAATGGTGTTAAGTGGCTTGCCCAAGGCCACACAGCTAGGTAATTACTAAGTGTCTGAGGCCAGAATTGAACTCATTTCCTCCTTACACCAGGGCTCTATCCATTGCATCACCTAGCCACCCTGGGAATACCAACTTTCAAGCAGATCTCCTTCACAGTGCAAATCTGAAAGGTCCCAAGCAGAGCATCCTCTCCATAAATGAGATTTCAAAGGGGACCAAGCAGTAATTGTATAACTATAGGATTCTAAACAAAGAAGGCATAGTATCAAGTATCTACATGACTGGACTCAGAAGATCCATCTTGAAACTGGAGTTTCAGATAATTTTTAATAAGTTTTCAGATAGTTTTCTTCAGATAATTGATGAAAGGGGGTGCACTTACAGGACTAGCCATGTTCCCAGTAAACACTCCTTTCCTTATTGGGGACTGGCTAGGTTCCTAGTTACATGAGTGTTTTACCACAATGCCCCTGATCTGATTTACTACTTTTTTTTTTCAGAATAAGGATGTGCAAGAGCTTCATTGATTAATCATTCAGGTGGAATTTCAAGGAAATCCTGTAAAGGTTTGCAAGAATTGATGCTGAGTGATATGAGCAGAACCAGAACAGCATTAAACACACTAACACCAACATGGGGTGATGAGACTTGTTCATTTCAGTAGTACAATAATGAAAGACAACTTTTAGGTCTTTGTTATGAAAAATATCATTCATATCCAGAGAAGGAACTATGGAATTTAAATGAAGACCAAAGTATATTATTTTAAATTATTAAAAGTTGTCTTAATTCTTTTGTATTATTGTTATCTCTTAAATTTTTATTTCTTCCTTTTGAATCTGATTCTTCTCTCACAACACATAGAATTTTTATCTATGTTTTGCATTTTACAATTTTTCTCCTTCCCCCTCCTTCTCCTTATAGAAAGTAATCATATATAGGCTTTACATTTGTAAGCATGCTAAACCTTGCAAAAACAAGTAATTGGTAAAATTTTAATGAAAAATTTAAAAAATGAAAAATGAAAATTCCAGACATAGTAAAAATGGAAAGAAAAACAGGCTTTTAAATGAAACCCAATGTTGCTAATACATAAGCTTTTAAACATTTTATAAATTTTGACTTTAATTTTTAAATTGATTCTTACTTATACTGATTCCTGATTATCCATTTTACTCTTTGTTAATATATGCCCAGATGACTCTCTTATCATCTGTCTCTCCTTCCTTCCTTCCTTCCTTCCTTCCTTCCTTCCTTCCTTCTTTCCTTCCTTCTTAGCATCATTTCTCTTTTTCAATTGATTCCTTCTTTCTTCCCCTCTTTTCTTGCTCTTTGTGTCTCTCTTCACTTTGTTTTTCCTAATGATCATTACTTTCACTTTTCTTACCTCCTTCTTTCTATCCTTTTTTCTCTTTCTTTCTTTCTTAATTTTTCTTTCTTCCTTCCTTCCTTCCTTCCTTCCTTTCTTCCTTCCTTCCTTCCTTTCTTTCTTTCTTTCTTTCTTTCTTTCTTTCTTTCTTTCTTTCTTTCTTTCTTTCTTTCTCTTTTTCCTTCCATCATTCCTTGCTCCCTTCCTTCTTTTCTCTCTCTCTCTCTCTCTCTCTCTCTCTCTCTCTCTCTCTCTCTCTCTCTTTCTTTCTTTCTTTCTTTCTTTTTTCTTTCATTTCCCTTAGTCTTTCACCACTCTATCTGCAGTAGGAAGAAAGAAGATCACATACTCATACATGTGCACACACATATACACACACAAACACACAGGCAGAGAGAAGGAAGCAGGGAGAGAGGGAGAGAAAGATGATTGCATTTTGCTTTGTTTGATTCATATTTACATGAATTTACTTAGATATCAATTTCTCACATCTTTTCCTCCATATTTCTGTAATTTTCAGCTCATATAATCATACTATTTAAATAATTTTATCCTTCTTTCTCCTTTGCTTTTCAATTGTTTTCCTTTTTTTCAATATTCTTTTATGACTCAGAAAAAAGGGGGAAAAATACAGCTACCTCCCACCACTACTTTTCTTCTTCGACTTTATTTATAGCCTTTGATAATCATAGATTTTCAGAGAAGACATTTCTTTCTTCTCCCTTCTTGCATATCTCAGCAAATTGCTCCTTCAATATTCATTTGCAAATCATCAAATGTTTATACTATTTTTCCCCTAGGTTTTTTGTATCACCTATATTTCCATTTTGAAACCTTTGCTCACTTCTGTCCTTTTCCTAAAGATTCTTTGGAAATCCTATAAATTCTCTGCTCTGCCCTGACCTACCAGTGCATAAGATTATAATTAATATCTAGTAGTTTATTTTTGATTGTACATTTTCATCTTCCCTTTTGAAATGTTGATTTTCATCACATTTTTAAAATGTTATATCAAAATAATTTATTGTTTGTGTTTATGGTATTCAGTTAGAGGTAGTCCAAATATCCTGAGCTGATCTTTGTTTTATTTTTAAGGTGAGTTGATTTGGACAAAAGTTATTATATATTTTCTTCTTCTTTTCAATCTTCATATTTTGTTTCAATTTTTCTTCTTGCTCCATAGAGTCATTTGCTATTTTGTAAATTCTGAAGGTCAGGTTATTCTAATTCATGAAATGTTTATTATGATCTGGTCTGATGAATTTTTTTTAATATGACAGTCATTTTAAGCTATTCTACTTTTAATCTCATTTTGTTTCATATAATACTCAACGTTCCTAAGGTAGGTATATTTTGTATGTGGATCCACTTGGATTTATGCTTGTTACTTGTATTTTTCTGGATTTGACTTCTTGGGCTATTTTTGAGGAAAAAAAATATTTCTTTATTGAGTCAAACTTCTTATTCTGTTAAGTTGTATCCATACCCTCAGTTTCTCCATTAGAGATTTGTGCTTGAACCAAACTCTCCTTCTTGAAGGTAGGAGTAATCATCAATTGACCTTAAATATGGTGACTAAGTCTAGGTTCTGCCTTCCTTTGAAATGTCTGCTCTTATCTCTTGCTATTGTTTGGACCTAGGCTGACTTTTATATTGGTTTGTCACTATATCCATTCAGAAGGGTGTTCTCTTCCTTGTCTTGTATTGACAGTTGGGCATTCCTGTGGTCCTATACTTAGTACTTATTGATGATTTTAACTATTCAAATGAGGTCTTAATCTGGCACAAACTAGATTCCTACATTTATAAATAAGAATTTATCAACATCCATGCATTCATCCATCTATCTATCAGTCTGTAACTCAACTTATTATCTGTACACATACATATACAAATGTAGATATTTGGAATTCTTGCAGTTTTTTACAGAATAATCAAACACATGTATATATGCACATGCATATATAACTTTACTACATGCATACATATATTTATACAAATATACATTGACTATGGGGGTCAATAGAATACAGTGATCAACTCAACAAAGAAATTATTTGTTTTGAGAAATATAAAAGGTAAAACCTAGAAAATAAGAGAAACTATAGAACAAGCACAAGCAGAGATAGAGAAAATAATGCCCAAAACTTTAGAACTTAAAGAATGTCCATAAGAAATAAAATGGAAAAAAATAGAACATCAAGAAATGACACAGTCTTAATAAAAATTAATCCATGAGCATAGATCTTGATGAACTTATTTTTTCACTCAAGAATAGAGTTCCAATGTTCCATTTGTTCAATTATCTCAGCAGTTTGACTTCTGGGGCAGAGTCAATTTGCCAGCATCAAACTAGCCTGCTCCCAGGACTTTTCCCTACACAAAACTAAATGAAGCTCTCTGCACAGACGTTTAAACTACAGATTCCAGCAAAAAAAGATAAAATTCCAAGAATTTTCAAAATTAGACATTGTGGAGGATCTTCAATAAAGATCTATCTCTTTGGAGGGAAAGGGATATTATGCCACTTTTAATGTGAAATACAGAATTAGTAAACTTAACTGTTAATGTGAAGGGGATAAACTCTCCCATAAAATGGAAGTGGATATCAGAATGGATTAAAAACCAGAATCCCACAATATGTTGTTTAAAAGAAACACTTTTGAAACAGAGAGATACAAATAGGGTAAAGGTAAAAGGCTGGTGCATAATATATTATGCTTCAGCTGAAGTAAAAAAAATTAGGAGTAGTGATACTGATCTCAGACAAAAGCAAAGCAAAAATAGATCTCATGAAAAGTGGTAAGGATGGAAATTAAATCTTCTTAAAATGAATGCTATATAGAAATGAAGCTATATCATTATTAAACATGTCTACACCTTGTGGTATAGTATCCAAATTTGCAGAGAAGGACCTGAGTGAACTACATGGAGACATAAACAGCAAAACTTTAATAATGTGGGATCCCAACCTCCCTCTCTCAGTACTAGATAAATATAACCACAAAATTAAGAACAAGGAAGTTAAGAAGGTAAATGAAATCTTAGAAAACTTGGATATGATATACCTCTGGAGAAAACTGAATGGGATAGAAAAGAATATATATATTTTTCTTTGCAGTACATGCCACTTATGCCAAAATTAACTATGTACCAGGGCATAAAAAACTGACAATCAAATGCAGAAAGGCAGAAAAAATGATGTAATAAAAATTATCAGTAATACAAGCCCATAGAAAGATAAACAAAAATTAACTGGATATTAAAATAACTTAATTTTAAAATGACTGGATTAAACAACAAATTTAAGAAATAATCATTTCATCCAATAATATGAGAACAATGAGACATCGTACTCAAATTTATGGGATGCAGTAAAAGTATTTTATAGTGGAAATTTTATATCTCAAAATGCTTATTTTAATAAAATACAGAAAAAGAATAGATCAATGAATACAGTGTGTAACTAAAAAAGCTGGACAGAACAAATTAAAGTTCTCCAATTAAATACCAAATTAGAAATTCTGAAAATCAAGGAATAAATTAATTGAATTGAAAGCAAGAAAATCATTGGTATAATAAATGAAGTTAAGGATTGGTTTTATGAATAAAGAAATAAAACAGATAAACTTTAGGTTAATATGATTTAAAAAAATTAAGAAAACCAAATTACAAGGATTAAAAAGGAAAAGGGTGAACTAACCATTATCGAAGAGAACATTAAAAAAGGGTAATTTGGAGGTAAAATGAAGAATTGTATGCTACTAAATATGATAACCTAGTGACATAGGTGAATATTTACAAAAAATGCTAACAGCTGAAATTCTCAGAAGAGGAATTAAAATATGTAAATAATTTCATTTCAGAAAAAGAAACTAAAGAAGCCAGCAATAACCTCTCCAAAAAAATGTCTCTGGATCCAGAAGGATTTACAAGTGAATTCTACAAAACATTTAAGTAACAATTATTTCTAATTCCACATTTTCTTTTTTTAATTAAAAAAAGTTTTTATTTATTTTGAATTTTCCAAATTTTTGTGCTAATCTTGCTTCCCTCCCCCCACCTTCCAAAGAAAGCAGTCTGTTAGTCTTTACATTGTTTCTGTAGTATACATTGATCTAAGTTGAATATGAGGAGAGAGAAATCATAACCTTAAGGAAGAAAATATAGTATAAGTTATAGCAAAATTATATAATAAGATAATTTTTTTATTTATGGTCATAGTCGTTGGTCTTTGTTCAAACTCCACAATTATTTCCCTGGATATAGATGGTATTCTCCATCACAGATACCCCCAAATTGTGCCTGATTGTTGCACTGATGGAATGAGCAAGTCTTTTAAGGTTGATCATCACCCCCATGTTGCTGTTAGGGTGTACAATGTTCTTTTGGTTCTGTTCATATCACTCAGCATCAATTCATGCAAATCCTTCCAGGCTACGTGTTCTATTTTTTTTTAAGAAAAATAGAAAAACTCCTGCCAAATTACTTTTTTGACATCAATATGATACTGATAACTAATCTAGGAAGAAACAGAAAATTTTAGGACAATCTCTCTAATGAACATAGATGCAAAAATCTTAAATATAATTTTAGTGAAGAGATTACTCATCAAGTAGGATTTATACCAGGTAGGCAGGGATCATTTAATATTAAGAAAACATTCAACAACATTGAACATATCAAAACTAACAGAAGTCATAATTTTCTTAATAGATGCTGAAAAAGACTTAGGCAAAATATACAACATCCATTATTACTACAAGCATAAGAAACTATAGGATTTTTAAAATGAGTTTTCCTTAAAATAATAGATAATATCTCTCTAAAAACCATCAAAATATTGTATGCAAAGGGTTAAACTAGGAGCATTTCCAATATACAAGGATGCCCATTATCATCATTACTATTTAATATAGAATTAGAAATGTTATCTTTAGCAATAAGAGAAGCAAAAGAAATTGAAAGAATCAGAATTGGCAATGAGGAACCAAAGTATTCATTCTTTGCAGATGATATAATGGCACACTTAGAGAACCCAAGAAAACCATCTAAGGACTTCTTGAAGAAATTAACAAATTTCTGCAAAGTAGCAGGATATGAAATAAACCCACATAAATCATCAGAATTTCTATATATGAACAGCAATGTCCAAGAGCAAGAGATAGAGAAATTCCACTGAAAGGAACTAAAGATAACATTAAATACTTGAAAATTGACCTCCCAAGGCAAATTCAGAAACTGTATTAAAAAGATTACAAAGTACTTCTCAGACAAATAAAGTCAGACATAAATAACTGGAAAAATATCAATTGCTCATGATTTGGTCAAGCTAATAAAATAAAAATGACAATTCCACCCAAATTAAATTACTTATTCAGTTCTATATCAATCAAATTACCAAATGACTATTTTACTGAGCTAGTGAAATAGTAAGAAATTTATCTAGAGCAACAAAAAGTTCATGAATAGCAAGGGGACTGATAAAAAAAAATGTAAAGGAAGTTGGCCTAGCTCTACCAGATCTAAAACTATACTATAAAGCAACAATCATCAAAACTGCCTGGTACTGGTTAAGAAATACAGTAATGGATCGGTGGATTAGGATAAATTTAAATGAAACACTGAAAAATGACAACAGTAATCTAGTGTTTGACAAACTCAGACACTCATTTCTCAAATAAGAACACACTATTTGAAAATAATTGTTGGGAAAACTGGAATATAGTATGGGAAAAACAAAGCCTAGACCCATATCTCTCACCCTATCCCAAAACAAGGTCAAAATGGGTATAGCTTTTAGACATAAAGGGTGACAAAATAGATAAATTAATAATCCAAGAAATATTCTATCATACATGGTCATTCTCCAACTGACAAATGATCAAAGGATATGAATAGTTTTCAAATGAAAAAATTAAAGATATATATATATATATATATATAATCATATAAAATGCTCCAAATCATTATTTATTAGAGAAATACAAATTAAATCAACTATGAGGTTTCACCCCATACCTATCAGGTTGGCCAAGATAAGAAAAAGGGAAAATGATGAATGTTGGAGAAGTTGTGGGAGGATTGGAACATCAATGAATTTCTGGTGGAGTTGTGAACAGAACCATCATTCTCTAGAGCAATATGAAACGATGTGAAAAGAGCCCCCCCAAATTTTTTTCATTCCTTTTGACCCAGCAATTCCAATTATAGGTCTATATCCAGAAGAAATCATAAAAAATAGGAAAAGTCCCACATGTGCCAAAATATTCATAGCAGCTCTTTTTGTAGTGGCAAAGAATTAGAAGCTGAGGGGATGCCCATCAATTGGGGCATGGCTAAACAAGCTATGGCACGGGGCAGCTAGGTGGCACAGTGGATAGAGCACCAGCCTTGGAGTCAGGAGTACCTGGCTTCAAATCCAACCTCAGACACTTAATAATTACCTAGCTGTGTGGCCTTGGGCAAGCCACTTAACCCCATTTGCCTTGCAAAAAAAAACTAAAAAAGACAAACAAAATAAAAACCAAGCTATGGCACATGAATACTATGGAATATTGTTTATCTATAAGAAACCATAAATGGTAGGACTCTAGAGAAATATGGAATGATGGTGAGCAAAGGGGTCATCTTCCAATAACACATTTTTCTGATTATCTTTCTCAAATAACATCTATTATTTTGCTTCCCCTACACAATTCCATTTTGTGATTGTTTACTTCACCTGACATTTACTAGCAGTGTGACCATGGGTAAGTCATTAATCTTTGATTGCCTCAGTTCCTCAGCAGTAAAATCAGATGGAGAAGGAAATAGCAAAACCAAACCAATGTCTTTGCTAAGAACACCCCAAATTGGGTCATGAAGAGTCAGATAAAACTGAAACAATTGAACAATAACAGCTACAAAAAGATGACTATTGATGTTTGGGAGATAGGTCTTTGTTTCAGTGAGATGATAGTTCAGGTCATTTTTAAAGAACTAAGCAGTTTTCATAGGCAAACTTGCTACTCTTCTGTTCAATTAAAAAGCTAGTATAGAAGAAAAACTCCAACACTCTCCCTTGTAAACATGACTAAAATAGCATTTTCATCTAAAATAAATGGGATTGAACTGAGCACTGTGACTCAGCATCTTAATTCAGTACAGAGTAAACAACCTAACCAAAGGCAGAGGAGGTGGGACTAAATTGTTTGTCATAGGAAGATCAGATAATTTTAGTACCATCATAAACTATAAAAGCATAGGCAGATTTGAAGAGACATTTGTCAGTCACATAAACAGTAAAGCTTGCCTTGGAATAAAGTACCAAAATAAAAGAGTTGGATTTGATATTTTTTAACCTCCTTCCAGAATGTATTCACAGAGTGAAGCTCTGCAGCATGTGAAAAAATTGGCAGTCATTTAGATTGGCACTCATCTCCTCTTTTTTTTTTTTTTTTTGAAGAAATCTAGTTAAATCTCTATGAGAAGAAAAATCTGTCAAGTGTCAGATGAGTGACAGGATTGAAAGAAGACCTGTCTGTATTCACTGACTAAATAATATTTAGTTATTTATGGATTAACAAAGTGGTGTGCACATAGAGATATCACTTAAGAATTCAAATAATAGCTGTTTTTTCTTTTGTGAGTCAATCCCAGAAATGTTCATCATAGAACAGTGAAAGTCTGATGTAGTTAGATTATTTCTGATATGTATATTTTATAACAGTGGTCTTACTAGTGTAGGTAGCATAACACTTTGCAAGATAAGTAGTTTATTAACATTGGTAAAGTAGAATGTAATTGAGCAGTCACCTCATATATGCACATAGTAACCCTTCCTAGTAATCTTTTATTCAAATATTTCTCTAATTCCTTTATGTCTTATCAAACCAGTATATTAGATAACTTAATCTAATTCTTGTTATGGTTAAACTGTAGTACTATATCATTGCTACAACCATTCTTCCACCCTTTTACTATACGACTAGACAAAGTTCTTATTTATTCATTAATGTCGAAGGTGCTATATTTTTGTCTCAGTTTTTGAAAATACATTACCATTGATAATGGATAAGTTAATATCACTAGTTTAGAATAGCATAAATTTATCATCCTATTAGTTTACAAATCAAATTAATAAATATATATTGATTAGCTACAATCTATATAATTTCATCTTAGAACTGGTAAGTCAAAAAGCTCATGGGTGATTTTAACATTTATGCTCCATTTAAACATATATATATGTATATATATATACACATATATATATAACATATATATGTATATGCATGCATGTGGATGGGAATGTACATGTGCATACATGTATCATACTTTAAGTGCACACATGAGTTTGTGGTATGCATGTGCATGCATACACATACCCATATAAACATAGACAAATGTGTACACATGTGTATATTTACACATATACAAATACATCACTAGGTATGGATAATCACATATGTATGTATATATGGAATTCTGCATGAATATGCATATGAGTATATATGTGTTCACATGTGTGCAATTACATTGTAGAGATGAAATTATCCTCTCTAAATATTATGTTAATGTATGTGTTATCATTTTATTTAAGTGACATAATCTTGACATGTTTTTAAAGAGAGGTTTTTATTTTTTCCTATCATGCTACATGTCTTATACATTATATTTAAATAATTTAAGAAAATATCTGGTGGCAATTAAAATTTTAATCACATTTTTTTAATATCTCAACTTTCAAAGGCATAAATAAATGGCACATTAACCAGAAAATACATCAAATTGAACTAAATTCCAACAATCCTGTTTTTGAATATGTCAAATCAAATACTGAAATAAATTGACATTTTAATGAAAAATAATTCTTACTCCATCACTCACACAGACACACACACACACACACACACATACAGAAAAATAAACTAAAAAGCTATTAAGTTATAGCAAGATTAGATTTTTGTTTACTAAGTAAACTAGACAAATATGCTCCTCTTACTTTCTCTTTTTCCTGATTCAAAATTCATATTGCATGACAGTATTTGCATCATATGATTCTAAATATTCCCAGAGATTGTGAATTATTGAAAACCCATGCTAGCAAAGTGATTTAAAAATCAAACATACAAAGGAAACAATGATTGAACTTCCTGGGGAAGAACCGAGATAACAAAGATGAGGAAAAGCTACAGTCATTTTCCTTCCTTTAAATAATTTTGAAATAAACTCAAATCTTATCCTGGAGCAACAGGGCCAAAAAACAGGTCAGTCAAAGCAGGGTTCCAGTCCAAGACAATTTAGAAGGTCAGAAAGAGAGATTGGGGATGGGGATACTAGTATTGGAGACAAGAACAGATTCTACAAAAATCATTATGAGAGTGAATAAGTTATATTGGTATGATCTAAAAATGGATGAGTGAGAAACAGGACACAATAGGAGAAGGGAGAGGAAGAATAGAAAAATGAGCTCAGAAAAGATACATATAATGAAGAGCTTTGATAGATGGCAAAATGGTCTGGGGGAATGAGGAAAATTTGAACCTAATTCTCATCTCATGAGTCAAAGAAAATACATTTAAACACTTAATTGGGGGTATCAAACATCTTATTATCCATCAGAGAATTAGAAAAGGAAGGTAATATGAAGAAAAGGAGCTGATAAGGGGAAAGACAAATAAAGGAGGACAGTTGTTTTAAGTAGAACATACATCACACAATTCAGAGAGTTAGGACAACTGTATTAGACTGACTATGGACTATATCATTGCCATCCAGAGGAAGAAAACAAAACAAAACAACACACACACACACACACACACACACACACACACACACACACAAAACGCTCCAGAATCTGATGAACACTTTATAAAAATTATCTCTTAGTATCTTTTCCCTTTAATCCTAATTCATCATCCCCAAAATAACTAACACTAGTATGTTAACATGTTTATCAGAATTTGTATGTACAGTGCTAACTTAACTGTTTGCCTTTGAGGGAATGGGGGTGGGAAGGGAGGATGGAAGGGAATTTTGTAACTTGAAAATATGCATGTGGAAATGGATGAAAATAAATTTACAAAGGGGAAAAAAAGAACATACATTAGAGGAAAGAGAATTAAAAAAGAGTAAAAGGACAAACAGATGTGGAGAAATATTCAGTTACTAATAACTAAGAATGTGAAAAAGAATTAATTCACACATAAAATGGAAGGGGAAAGCAGAGTGAATTAGAACCCAGAATTTCTTAATGTGATATTTAAAAAACATAGAGTTAAAATAAGGGCTAGAGCAGAATCCATTGTGCTTCAGATGAAGAAAAAAGTAACAAGAGTAGCAATCTTGAATCTCAGACAAAAAAAGATCTAATTAAAAGATTTAAAACAAAAAATTGAAATAATATAAAAACTAAATATAATTCTGCAAATGGCATAGGATCCAAATTACTGAAAGTTAAGTGACTGTTACAGGCAGAAATAGGGAGTAAAACTAAACTGATGGAGAATCTCAAATTTTCCCACTTAGAGTAAGATAAATCTAACCACAAAATAAATAAGAAAAAAAAAGTAAGGAACATGAATAGAATCTTAGAAAAGTTAGGTATAACAGAGTTGTGGAGAAATCTCAGTGGAAATATAAAATACCTTCCTTTTTCTTTGCTGTCCAAATGAATGTAAAAAAAAAGCTGAAATATTATGAAAAGAGCACTTTAAGGTACCATTTCAAAATATAAATAATTCATTAAATAATTCATTCAATAATTCATTGAATAAATAATTCATTCATTCAATAAATGGACTAGAAAGCACAGAATAAAAATAATGTGAAAATTAAATAATGTAATCCACAGGAATAAGGGAGTCAACGAATAAATTATAGAAATAGCTGATAATGTCACAAAAGAGAATGATATTAATGAGATAATATAAGAATGACATTAATGAGATATCATTAATAGTAATGTCATTAATAATAGTAATAAGAAGAATGACATTAATGAGATAATATAAGAATGGAATGTAGTGGGATATATGGAAAGTAGTTCTATGAGAGGGAAAAATATGTTTCCAAACATACACAATGATGAAAAAAGAAAAGAATCTATTGGGAATAAAGATAAAATATAAGACAATCTAAGCAAAATATATCAAAATCCTTACTTAATCAACAAAATGGAAGTCCCAAAAAGGCAAAGGAGAGATAACTATACTCAAAAGTTCAAAACCAAGGAACAAACAAAATTAGAAACTGGTTTTAAGGAAAATAATAGATAAAACATTATTTAATTTTTTTAAAGCAGGTGAATAAGAGAGTTATTTTAACAGATTTAAAAACGGAAAGAGGGAATACATCAATATTGAAGACCAATTGTTTTGAATTTAATCGCTTAATTATATATTGATAAAACTGAAAATTTCACAAAGCAGAATGAATAAATGTATTCAGATTAACTGAAGAGGAAATAGAATATTTAAATAATTCTAGCTTGTAAAAGGAAATCAAATTATCCATAAATGGATACCCTAACTAACAATCCCCAGGGGCAGATGGATTTACAATAAGTTTTATGGAACATGTAGTAAACAATTAAGCCTTCTACTCCATGAAAAATTTGAAAAAAATAGAAAGATAATGTCTTATCACATTCCCTTTATTATTCAACAATAGCAGAAAACTATATATAAGTTCCCTATAAAAGAGATTGATGCTTAAAAATCTTAAATAAAGAATTAACAAGAAAATTACAGCAATAAAGGACAAAATTTCTATCATTCAACCAGGTTAGATATATATCAGGAATGAAGATCTGTCTCAGTATTAGGAATACAGCATAATTAACAATATTAGTAATAAAAGTATATGATTATCTGAATATATACAGAAAAAGCCTTTTACAAATTACAAGATCCAGTTCTATTAAAAATATTAGAAAGCATAAGAATCAATTTTTATTTTTTAAAGCAATTTTTCTGTTTATTGTATAGTTGAATCTTTATTTTCATTTTATTTGGTATTTTATTTTCCTCAGTTGCATGTAAAAAGAATCTTTAACATTGGTCTTTTTAATACTTTGAATTCCATATTCTTTCCCTTCATTCCTTTCCACCCACCCCCATTGAAAAGGTTAGCAATTTGATATACATTACACATGTGTAGTCAAGCAAACAATTCTCATATTAATCATGTAGTGAAAAACATTATATTGCTGAGAAAAACTGTTATTCATAGCAGATCTTATGATATTACTCTTACTTTATACACACACTACACTAACTCTTGTAAGTATTTTCATAGTTTTCTTTTCAATTTTCTGAGGGAATACTGCTTAAATTTCCCAGAGCAGAGTAGTATTCCATTGTAAACACATGTAACAATTTGTTTAACTATTTCCCAACTCATAAGTATTCCTTCATTTTCCAATTAGCTAACAGATAAAAAGAGCTGAGATACAAAGCTTGAACAGTTTTTTGTCATTCTTTTAATGAGAGTCATATCTAGTAGTAACATATGGTTCCAAACTGATGTGCAGAATGATTAAATCAGGTCCCAATTCCACCAATAGTCCATTAATGTCTCAATTTCTCCACATGTCCTCCCACATTGGTCATTTTTCTTTTTGGTCCTATTAGCCAATCTAATAGGAATGAAGTAGTTTCTCAATTATTTTATTTTGCATTTCTCTAATCAAAGTGAATTAGGTAATTTTTATATGGCTTTAGATAGTTTTCATTACTTCATCTGAAAACTCTTCAAATTTTTGTCATTTATCAATTAAAAAAAACAGCTCTAATAATTTTTTAAATAAATTTGACTCAATTTTCCATAAATTTGAGCAATAAGAATTTCATAAGAAAAACTTGCTTTGAATTTTTTCATGGTCAATATTATAACTATATATCTCTCCATTCTGTCCTGTTGTAATGTATTCAATTCTTTCCTCCTTTCATTTTTATTATCCTCAAAAACATCATTTCTGACTATCCATTCCCCAATTCACCCTTCCTTTTATCTCCCCCATTTTCTTATCTGTAGGATAAGATACATTTCTGCACATTTAAGTATGTGTTGCTCCCTTTTTAAGTTAATTCTGATAAGTCACTCTCTTCTTCCCCTTCATTGTAGAAGTTTTTTTCTCTTTTATGTCATTTAATTTGCCCCATTGTAACTCTCCCCTTGATTTTTTTCTAGTGTCTTCTTCTCTCATACCTTAATTTATCTTTTTTTAAAAAATTATCCCTTCATATTCAACTTATTCCTGTTCAATCTCTTTCTCTATCTGTACATATATATGTTATATATATATATATAATATATGAATATATGTATACACATATGTATTATGCATATACACACTCCCTAACAATGAGAAATTTTTATATTTTTTTATTATATTATTATATTTATATTTTATATTTCATTTTCTCATAAAGGAATGTAAACATGGTAACCCAATGAAATCCTCTATAATTTCCCTTTCCTGTTTTCCCTTTTATGATTCTTTGAATTCTTGAATTTCAAGATCAAATTTTCTCTTCAAATTGGGTCTTTTCATCATGAATGTGTGAAAGTCGCATTTCATTGAATATCCATCTTTTCCACTGAAAGATAATGCTCAATTATTTGGGGGGTAAGTTATTTTTGGTTGTGATCCAAGCTCTTTTACATTCCTGAATATGACATTCCATGTGTTTAGATCTGCTCAATCTTGTATTATTCTGACTGAGGCTGTACAATATTTGAAACTTTTCTTTCTGTTGTTTGCAATATTTTCTCTTTGACCTAGAAATTTTAGAATTTGACTCTAATATTGCTGAGAGGTTTTGTTTTGAAATCCCTTTCATATGGTGTAATCAGTAGATTCTTCTTTCCATTTTAACCTTCAGGTCTAGAATTTCAGGCAGTTTTTTCTTGACAATTTCTTGAAACATGATGTCTCAGCTCTTGTTTGGAGACTAATAAATTTTAAATTATCTCTTAAATTATCTCCATCATTATCTGTGATGAAGAATACCATCTGTATCTATCAGAAAGAGCTAGAAAGAGAAATCCCATTTAAAGTAACCTCAGACAGTAAAAAATACCTGGGAGTCTATTTGCCAAGGAAGACTCAGAAACTTTTAGAAAACAATTACAAAATACTTCTCACACAAATAAAATCAGATTTAAATAACTGGGCAAATATCATGGATAGGTTGAGCTAATATAATAAAAATGACAATTCTTCCAAAACTAACTTACTTGTTTATTGTCTTACCAATCAAAATTCCAAAAAATTACTTTTAATGAGTTAGAAAAGTAAATTCATATTTATTTAAAAAATCAAGAATTTCCAGGATTTCAATGAAAAAAGTTCAAAAGAAAATGGCTTAGCCTTACCAGATCCAAAATTATATTATAAGGCATCAGTCATCAAAGCTGTCTGTTACTGGCTAAGAAATAGAGTGGTGGACCAGTGGAATAGAGTAGATGCAATAGCAGGAATTGATTATAGTAATCTGCTGTTTGATAAACCCAGAGTCCAGCTATTGGTATAAAAACTCTCTTTTTGATACAAACCATTAAGGAAATTGGAAGTTAGTATGGAAGAAACTTAGATTAGACCAACACCTCACACCCTATACCAAGATAAGATCAAAATGCATACAAGATTTAGACAGAAAAAACAATATGATAAGCAGACAAGAAGATCAAGGAGTAGTTTACCTTTCAGATCTATGGAAAGGGAAGCAGTTTGGGACCAATGAATAGATGGAGAACATCATTAAAAACAAACTAGATAATTTTGATTGTATTAAATTAAAAAAATTTTGCACAGACAAAATCACTGTAACCAAGATCAAAAGATATGTAGTAAATTGGAAAACACTTTTTAAAGCTAGTATTTCTGACAAAGGACTAATTTCTTAAATATGCAGAGAACTGAGTCAAATTTAAAAAAAAAAGCCATTCCCGAATTGACAAATTGTCAAAGGATATGCAAAGGCAATTTATAGTTGAGTAAATCAAATCAATCCATAATCATATGAAAAATTGCTCTACATCATTGCTTATTAGAGAAATGCAACTGAATGCATCTCTGAGATACCACCTCACACCTCTCAGACTGGCCAATATGACCAGAGAGGATAATGATCAATGCTGGAATGGAAGCAGGAAATCTGGGATACTAATACATTGTTGGTGGAGCTCTGAATTCATTCAGCCTATCTGGAGAGCAATTTAGAATTAAGTCCAAAAGGGCAACAAAAATGTGCATGCCCTTTGATCCAGCAATACCACACTACTGGGTCTGCAGAAATTATGAAAAAGGGTAAAACCATCATGTACAAAAATATTCACAGCAGCCCTATTTGTGATGGCAAAGAATAGTAAATTAAGCGAATGTCCTTCAATTGGGGAATGGCTTAACAAACTGTGGTATATGTCTGTCATGAACACTATTGTTCTATTAGAAACCAGAAGGGATGGGAATTCATGGAATTTTGGAAGGATTTGCATGAACTGATGCTGAGTGAGATGAGCACAACCAGAAAAACATTGTATACCTTAACAGCAACATGGGGGTGATGATCAGACTTGATGGACTTGCTCATTCTATCAGTGCAACAATCGGGGACAAATTTGGGCTATCTGCAATGGAGAATGCCATCTATATCCAGATAAAGAACCATGGAGTTTGAACAAAGACCAAAGATTATTACCTTCAATTTAGGAAAAAAGTTATCTTATTATGTGGATTTTGATGTTTCTTATACTTTATTTTTCTTCCTTAAGGATATGACTTCTCTCTCATCACATTCAATTTAGATCAATGAATGCTATGGAAACAATGCAGAGTAACAGAATGCCTTCTGTGGTGGGGGGGGAGGGAAGCAAGAAGCATGATTCTGTATTTACAAAATTCAGGTGGATTTTTAATTTAATTATTTTTTTACATATTATTTTAGATTAATGCCAAAGAGCTATACAGAGACAGATTTTGTTACTTTCATTTTACTTTCCCTTGATTTCAGATTTTTTCTCTATTTATTTTAAATGTTAAAGCAATTGCAAAGGGACAAGATGGAGGTGTCTTGCAGTGATGAAAAGAGGAAACTATAAAGTTTTGGACATGAGACAACTAAATCAATACTACTTCATGGAAATAAATGATTCATATCTTCTTAGAAAAGAAATTATCATCTATGCATTTTAAAATCTTAAAATAAATATAAATTTTGATTGATTCTGTCTATTTGAAATGCATCATGGATTTGGTAACTGACTTCACAATTATTCAAACAGAAATATTGTTCTATTTTTATATTACATTTTTAAATATGCTGAGCAGTTTTTTCTTTTGCATATTTAAATTGGTTGATAGTAATCAATCTTCATTTTGTTAAATTAATTTTCAAGAACTATTTTTTTTCACTCATAATTGCATTTATCCATCCATTTTTTCAAATATTTTTGGCTAGGAAAGGTCAGAGATTCTCAATCAGTTCCTTAATATTTGCATATTTAAGTGACATTTCAAAGAAGCACCAAATGAAAGTGCTGGAAATAACTTTGAAGTCATCTAACAAGTTTTAGAAAGGAGATAGAGAGTGACTTTCTAAAAAGTCAAGAGATGTCTTTCACAACACACAGATATTTAATTGAAGATACAGGACTGATGTTCATCCCCACTAAATACCCTATAAGTTTTTCAATGTTTTCCCATGTCCTTATTGATACTTTAAAAAATTAACATAAGAAATATATCCCAATCAATATTATTTATTTTACTCCTTGAAAAGCCCAGCATTCAATCTTTAAATTGAATAACACATGACTATAACTATCCATTAAAATAAATAAAACTGATGGCATTTTCTTTCCATTTCTATATTTTGGGTCTTTTTTTGATTTTACCATGCATTATTTTAATAATTTTCTACTAAAAATTTTCTCTATTCGTTTAACTTAGTATAGAAATTATGAATATTTTTTAAACTTTGTTTTCTCTGCATAATTTTATGAATTTGTCCCATATTTTTCTGGATTCATAAGATTTAACATTTAAAACAAGGCAAGAATATTTCATTTTACTCAAAATCATCTAGTTTTAAGTAATTTGACATTAATTGGGAGATATATATATGTATATATATATATTATAGTTTATAACTATTAAGATTGAGATGCTTGGGTTCCATATGTACAAATGAATAGGTTCATTTACATAAATGTGGAATAAAGTTTTTAACTAAATTTCTGTTTAAATAGTTATAGCAGTTTTTATTTTAATTTACTCACATAATTTGGAATTGTTTTTAAGGTTGAATCAATTAACACATCCTAAAACAGAGAATGAACTTGCCTGGCTTTCCATAACCTAATTGGACTTCATGTTATTTAAGATTTCTTCCAAATGTAAAACTATTACATCATCTATTATGTTATTTTATCATATTATTTTGACATTGTTTTATAATATTGCTATACTTCAATTTATTGTTCCCTGACATTGGTGTTACATTTACTCCTTTCAGTTATTTGGGAAAAATGCATTATTTATCTATTTCTAAAATTAGTACATGAAACATAAGTATTTTTTCCCTTTAGAGTTTGATGAAATTCATTTAGAAATTGGATCTTGGATGTTCATGCTAAAGTAAGTTGTTAATGGGGGCAGCTAGGTGGCACTGTGGATAGAGCTGAGTTCAATTCTAGACTCAGACACTGAATAATTACCTTGCTATGTGACCTTTGACAACTCACTTAACCCTATTTACTTGCAAAACTAAAAAAAAAAGTATATTAAAAAAGTTGATAATGGCCTGTTCAATTTGTCATTTCTAAAGGTTTGCATTTATGAAAATATATTTATGTTTTATTTCCTATTTTAATGATTTGATTTTTGTAGATATTCATCTAGTTCAATTAATTATTTATGTATTCATTAGCATAGCAATTGTAATAATTTCTGATAAATTTATTCTTAGGTTAGGGTAAATTTCTATTTACTTTTTAATCTTGGTAAATTTTCCTTCTTTTGTGAAAGCAAATGAGCCTATTTTTTTCCCAACAACAAATTTTGCTTTCTCTTTTGAGTTATGCTTTTTTTTTCAATTTGTATATTTTTACTTTTTCAGTTTCTCTTCTTCAGTATTTATTTTGGATTTTTAATGTGGTTTGTTTATGCACAATATTTTAGGGATCTCTTTATTTTTGGAAAACAGCAATTCAAGTATATAAATATTCCTCTGATTAATATATTTTCATAAGAATTTTGCTATTTTTCTCATCTCTATCAACTTATTTGAGACAAACAAATGTAATAGGTTAGGAAAGTGATGATTACAGCACTCTTTTACATTATACCACATGGTTCATTTGCCAATTTATCAAACACTTAATATTTTCTATCAGATTATATTGTTATTTTCCAGAAGAGCAGAGCAAAAGATTAATCTGTAGTTCAAAGATAGTTTTGATTTATAGACCAGTTCTGGGAACTTTAAGTCTGAAATCAGACGAATTCCCTCTCAGGAAAAATAATTAGTCAAAAATGTTTGTCCTTCATTCTCAACGAAGACCATGACAATCAGTGAGGTGATGACAAGAACATGAATTGGATATAAATTAATTGGTGTTGTGCTAAGTCACTAACCTCGTTTTCTCCTCTAGAGTCATCTGCGTCCAGTGTCTGTATATGAATCAGGTCAGCTAGAGATAGTCCTGGATGCAAGTTAATCAGGGTTAAATGACTTGCCCAAGGTCTCACTGCTCAGACGTGTCAAGTATCTGAGGTCAAAAACTGACTCCAAGGCCAGTCTTCTAACCATTGTGCCATCTAACTGTCCTCTACCTAGTCATTATTCAGACAATTGGTCCATATAGGTGTACAGATGAGATTGATAGAAATTTACTCAACCAAGTCATGGCTTTTTGAGCAAGTGATGAGACACTGAAACAAAAAATTCTTTCATTGGTCTTAGACTAAGTGGTCCAAATCCTCACAACTAGAATGATGTTGCAACTAAAGGATTTTTGAAAGTGCCAGGGAATATTATTTCTATGGTTAGTTGAGAAGAAATTGGATTAAAGATTGGCATAAAGACACCTTTTCCTCCCACCCTTAGAAGAAACCTGGGAAAGAAGTCCAACTTCATAAAATCTATACTTCCACTCATTCTACTAGAGGAGAATTTTGCAAGCTTCAAAAGTCTTACCAGATTTTGAACTTAGGATCAATGACCTAAGGGCCCTTATAAAGCCAGATTTGACTTGGTATCTCTGTACTCACTTCTGTGATATGTTGTAGACATTGTGAATGGGTATTTGTGTGAAGTTGTCTAATACGAACTTTTCTGGGTATATCTTTTTTAATATATGCTTCTTTACAAAAATAAAGTGAAAATATGTTAGCCTAGCCTAACTCATAGATTCTAAACTGATAATTTTATGGCTAAGAAAATCAGAAAGGACTCAAGGTGAATGTATTTAAGGATCTGCATTGTCAGTAGAAGCATATGGGGTAATGCTGTTAGAACTTGTATGGGTTAAGGAGAAAATCATATTGATCTAAGGTCCCTAAAAACACTTTGAGTTAAGTCTATGTGGATAAAATTAAAAAAATTCATATATGCGAGTAGACAAAATTAAATGGAAATAGACAATTTGAAAAAAAGCATGTATTATCATTCAATTGGCATGTAATGGGTACACTCAAATAATTTCAGGAAATATCTTAGTCAAAATATTGGGAGTTCAAAATTCTATTACACTTTTACTTAAGACATAAATTAAGTCTAGCAAATGAAGACTATAGACAGAAGATGGCGAGAACTGGTTTTTTCCTTTTGCTTACAATATTTTATTGTCTTTCTTAAAGGATAAAGGGTTTCAAAATATACTGTGGCTTGTCATTAAAGACATAATCTAAAAAGTAACCACAAAGATATTAAACACATAAATCTAACAAAAAGCAAAAATGGTTACAAATGATGTGGTGCTTGACTAATTAAATGACCATGTTAATTACAGTGTTAAAATACAGAAACAAAATTTTGATGATAAATTGTTGCTATGAATTTGACAAATTTGGAAGCACTATGCAAAAAAACAAGGTAAGCAAGCACAATATAGAAATTGTAGAGTAATTATGTATGTAATGTTATATAAAAGGATAGAAATTACCTAAGGATCAGGGGATTCCTCTAAACCTTCTCTAGTAGATAAACAGGATTTTAAATGTTATTTAGTAATTCAATACATATTTGTCGAAGGAATGAATGACCCAAAAGAGAGGAATGTTGAAAAGCATTTCAGTCTCTTCTAATTTGAGGATTTGAAATTATTTTGTTGAAGAATCTTTCTTTCCTTAAACAAAATATGCTAATTTAATAGATAAAATTTCTTCAATCTTTCATGCAATCAATTAATAAACTTTTATTAAAGTACCTATCATATATCAGGGATTGTGATAAGATCAGTGCCTGCCCTCAAGGAGCTTACAGTCTAATGGGAAATAAAGCATTATTGATCTATTTATTTATCTCTCTATCCTCTCTATCATCTATTTTTATATCTATCCACACATACATATATAATATTTGTGCATATTGCATTGGTGATAACTAATAATTCATAGAGGCATGTTACTAGAATTATAAAGGATTGCAGAAGACTTCCTGAAGAAGGTGGGATTTTTGTTTGGTGGAAATTAAAAGAAAGTCAGGGATGCCAATAGTCATAGTGAAGGAGGGAGAGAATTTCAGGCATAGGGCACAGCCAATGAACTTACCTGAAGACAAGAAATAGAGTATCTTTTTCATGTCCCAGTCAGGAGACCCATATGACTAGATTGAAGAGTATTCCAAGATTATATAAGAAATACTCATATTTAAACCTTGATCCCAGACTTCCCTATCTCTAACTCTAGTAAGCTATTTTTTATATCATATTGCCTCTATCAACAGATATTTATCTCAAAAAGAAGAGGCTTGACCTTGATGACCTCTAAATCCCTTCTGAACTTCATTAATCTATGTTTCTAAATTATTAGTTGCATTACACTGTTAAAACCAATTAGATAAAATTCAGAGAAATGTTATCATCTAATGTGATTCTATGGTTACATGACCCACAGATTATCAAGGAATTCAGTCAGAAAAATAATTTTCAGAAACTATGACTACTGCTGACAATTCAGTTTAACGGTTATTGCCCTGTATTTGTCTGTCCAAGGTAATAGGAAGTGTTCATAGTAGCTAGAGGATTGAACTCTTCACTAGGAAAAAAGGAAGAAAAATAAAGAAACAGTATCACCACAGAACTTTTAATTTTCTGGAGGTAGGAGCTACACTCTATAGGTAAGCATATTAAGTAATTAAAAAGAGAGTGAGAACTTCATGTGATAAATCAGGTCAGACAATTTGCAGAAAGTGGATGGTACCTGAGACTGACTTTAAAGGTAGTAAGTAATTCTAGATGGGCCCTAATAAAAGATGAACATATTAATTCAGTAGTAATTCTATTCATTTTATTTTTAATCCAAAAACCTTAAGTGACAGATATGGTGATATTCTTCAGCAGCATATTTGTTTTTATGTTTAGCCATAGAGCTTTTTTTTGACAAGAAAATATAATACATTACTTTGCTTTTTAGGAGATTGGAAGCGATTATGAGAGACAATTCATACATATAATCAAAAGATTCTATTGTTGGATTGTACATTAGGAACCTTAATTGCTATAGTAATTCAAAGACAAAATATATCATTATGCATAGAAATCATGAAGAGAACCTTGATTAAGCAAGGATGTTCTAATCTGAGCTTTGATGGGTGAATAGGATTTGATGAGCCTGAAAGAAAGAAGACATTCCAATTGTGGCCCATGCCTCCAAAAAAATAAAAGTAAAAAGCAATAAGAGAACAAAACCCAGAATCAATAACAAGCATAGTTTCACAATAATGGAAGGGAAGATGTTATGATTGATGGAAAAAAATTATTTCAAAGCTCATTTTAAAAATAACTTCAAGGAATACATTTGTTTGATATGAATTCATGATTCTTCAGTATATGATTCCCAACCTTCTTTACATACCCCTCTATAGAAAGATCATCCTAAGAATCATGTCCCTGGAGTAAAATATTGATGTATCTTCCCAATTTAAAAAAAATAGCATATAACATAAATAACTTAAGAATGAAATTTCCTTTATGTTCTATTAATTATATTAAGCCACATTGATAATAATACATTGACTTATTTTATATTTTATTACATTGCATTATACAATTATATATTTCTTGTTATGTGATATTGTATTGTATTACATTTTATTTTAAAGCTTAAATTATTTTCCTTGCCTAACAGCTCCCCAGATATGTCAAATGATATAATTTATATAAGAATTTAAAACCCTTAATTTATGACTTTAAAAATTATTAAAATATTATCAAGTTAAAAGGAATCTCGGAATGTGTCCAGTCTAATCTTTAACAGAAAAAGAATCTCCTTTTAAAATTACTCAGTTCAATAGATATATCCTTGATAAATAGTTATAGATATATAGATATATAAATGCACATTTATATATCTATATAAAATTTAGCATATTTCTATATATGTTTAGAGATATATTTGATTTCTATAGATATAGATCTCTCTATATATAATATCAAATTGTCATTAAGGCATTGCTAAATATCTTTTAAAATTCTGTCTTAAAGACATAGTAAGATTTCTTTTTTTATTGAGATGTCTTTTAAACTTCCAACTCATTGCTGCTTAAGTAATTAAGAGTGCTGAGGAGAAGCAGAACAAGTCTAAAAATTCTTCCCCATGAGAGACTTTGAAATATTATTTATCATGAAATTCCTAAAATAAGTTTAATTCAACTCATGTTAGTGTATATTCTCTAGTTCTTTATATTCCCAGCATATGGTTACCCTCTTGTGTATCTACTTTAGTTAGAGATAATAAAATCTCAGTGTTAATTGTGCTTTATAATTTAGCTATTTTAAAATGAGTAAATATAACTATTGTCTTAAGATTCTTAGAGATATATAGAATTTGGACCTAAGGCAGTCTCCTCTTCTTCATCTTTTATTAGTTTATTAATGTTTAAAGCTTCTCTATTTCCATTCTCCTAGTTACACTATAGACAGAGCTCTATGCCTGGAGTCAAAATGTTGTGACCCAGGGGAAATCACTTAACCTCTATCTGCCTTAGGTCCCTCCACTGTAAGTTAGTATCTGTCTCTCAAAGTTGTTGGGAAGATCAAAAGTTTTACCTGTTATAATATTTAATAAATGCTATTTTTCTTTCCTTTCTCTCCTCTCCTCTCCTTTCTTTTACATAATTGTGATGAAGAAAACACTGAAAATAGGACTTGAGGTGAGGGGGAAAAAGAGCAAAATCTAAAATATTTTGGATTATTTCCTTTGCCCTTCTCTTCTCTAATCCACTACCTCCTTAAAATAACATTTCCCTTGCTCATATCCACCATATACAAATAAATTGAACACAACAAGAAGAAATAAAAAAGGAAAGAGCTGTTTATTCTACAATCTTACCTGGAATGCTAAACTTACCACTTCTTTAACTAAACAGAAATCAACATCTCTTCCAATATGTTGGAAATGACAAATGAGTATAGCTAATGATATCTACATATTTTATAGTCAATGAGAGACAAGTGGCTGAGAAAGAATATGCCTCACTAGGATGAGAGTGGAGCACAGTCCATCAAAGCTTGAAACTAAAGCATTTTTTTGAGTAAGGGAAAACTAAGTCTGTTTGTAGGTAAATGTTGAAGGAGGTTCTTAACCAAGTATGAGAGACCTCAAAGATATCTGTGGAGATTTCACTGGGTCTGTAACAGTGTTGGGAGGGAGAAGAATCTATATTTATTTATAGTAATCTCTAACTGATACTTAACATTTTCTTAAAATGCAAATACAAGTAATACACAAATGTAATATTATTTGAAATTGTGATTTTGTAATTCACAGAAATGTTAAATTTTAAATTTTTACTACATTTTGGATCCAGATAATCTGAAAATATTTTTCATCAACTCTTCAAAATTTCTCCTTCTATTAGACTTACTGTTATGTATAATTATACATCAGAAAATTGTTTTTTAAATGTCAAGAACTGTGTGACTTGTTAAGGGACAACTTTTACCTCTGATATGAGAGTTTAAGAGGCATTTTCAGGGATGTTTTCTGATTTTTGTTTATCCATTCAAATTTCATCTTGACTCCAAGAAACTAGAATGACAAACAGCCTAAACCCAGTAAAATTCATTTTAGCCGACAGGTTGAGCCTGCTTAAGAGTAAATGACTGGATGACTGAGTAAAGGCAGGGACTCACCTGAATTCTTTCCTAGAACACTCCAAATACCTTTAAGTAATGACTCTAAACAAATTCTAGAATGTTATAACACAGAAAAAGAATGAGAGGAACAATTTTCTAACCTGAGACAACTTGGAAGAACAGTGGGACTTGCCAGAGCAAACTGGCCCCAGAAATTCAGGCATGGTGACTGCATCAGAGATAGTGGTGGCAGTTTCCAGGTCTCTCAACCAAGAGATTGCCATGGTCAGTTTGGAAGATAAGCAGGAAAATTCTGCCTCACCAGCATGAGAGTGGAGTATAATTCATTGAAGCCTCAGGACTGTAGGTTAGATGTCAGTGAAACAGGAGCAGTCCTTAGCAACCATGGAATAAGCAAAGGAAGATGGTCAGTGCTCTCAGCCCATAAATGTTAAGGGAGTCAGAAGGAGATGACAGGGCTCTCTTTCACTGATGCAGGTCTCTGTTGCTTTGCCCATATTCAGATCTGGGCCACAGTCATGGGTCTCAATCGCAGGAAGAGGTGCAGAAGCATCTGCCCCAGTAGAGCAGGGACCACTCTTACAGTTCCAGAAAGGAGTACATGGGGTCCTCCATGGACCAGAAAAGAGGCTAGGAGAGTATGATAAACTTCTCCTCAGATCGTAAGACCTTGCAAGAACTGAAAACTTGCAAGTCACTAGAAGTATCTCTGAAAACAAGGGCAAAAATTCTCAAAAGCTCACTCCAGCCTGGAAGCAGAGCCACACCATAACAAAGGATTAAAAATAAAATCATAGGCTGAGCAAATGAGCAAATAAAAGAAGAAAAAAAAATTGACAATTACTGTGGTGATAAGAAAGATCAAAATACATACTCAGAAGAAGAAAAGATAGTCAAAGGTCAACATCCAAGGTTTTCAAGAAAAATATGAATTTGACTCAGGTCATGAAAGAGCTTTAAAAGGATTTTGAAAAGTAAAGGAGGTAAAGGAAAAAATGGGAAGTGTAATGAGAGTGATATGGGAAAATCAGGAAAACTGAATCAGTAGTTTAGAAAAGGAGATAAAAAATACTGAAGAAAATGGCATTTTAAAAACCAGACTTGATGAATTGGCAATGAGGAGATTGTCTTAAAAAAGCAGAATTGGCCAAATGGAAAAAGAGATATAAAAGCTCATTGAAGCTTTTATTCCTTAAAATTTCTTAAAATATATTATTGAGCAAAGGAAAGTTGATGCTTTTGATGTAAGAAATCAAGACACAATCAAACAAAATCAAAAACATGAAAATAAAAGAAAATGTGAAATATCTTATTGGAAAAACAGTTGGAAAATAGATCCCAGACATATATTTTAATAATTAGATCATCTGCAAGTCATAATCAAAAGAATAGTCTAGAACTAATCTCTCCAGAAATTATCAAGATAATTTAATAATTATTAGACTATTGGAAAGTGATAATCAAAA
Source organism: Macrotis lagotis (assembly GCF_037893015.1). Classification (NCBI taxonomy): domain Eukaryota; kingdom Metazoa; phylum Chordata; class Mammalia; order Peramelemorphia; family Peramelidae; genus Macrotis; species Macrotis lagotis. Next base: position 106,218,158 of record NC_133658.1, on the reverse strand, counting down.
GAATAGCTAGGCATCATCTATCCACTGATATTCTAATATCAGAGAGTAAAATAGAAATTGAAAGAATCCACTGATCAGTTCCTGAAAGAGATCGCAAAATTATAGCCAAATTTCAGCTTCCGGGTCAAAGAGAAAATATATCAAGAAATCAGGAATAAACAATTCAAATATCATGGAGCCACAGGATAACACAAGATTTATCAACTCCTATATTAAAGTTGGAATATAATATTATTGACGGTAAAAAGCCTAGATTGTAACCAAGAACCAATTAACCAGGAAAACAACAATATTCTTCTTTTTTAATGTCAGAATTAATATTTTATTTTATTTTCCAATTACATGTTATGAAAGTTTTTCTACATTCATCCACATATATATACATATTTAAGATACATAATTTCCTTCCACCCTCCCTTCCCATGCCCCTCCCCTCAGCAGCAAACAGTGAACTGAATATTGTACATATATATATTTCTGTCAAACATGTGTACAGATTAGTCATTTTCTGCATGAAGAATTAGGATTTAGGGAAAAAAGAAAACTATAGGACAGGAAAGAAATACATAATAGAATTTTTTTCAAAAAAGTGAATATAGTTTGATCATACTCAGAATTTTTTTTTTGCTTTTTTGTTTTGTTTAGTTTTGTTTTTCTTTCTCTGGAGATAGTATTATCCATAATTGGTCTAATAGAGTATCCCCTGCTCTCTGAACCACTGAGAGGAGCTGCATCCATCAAGGTTGATCAGTTCTCAGTGTTGATGGTAATGTGTAGAACATTCTCTTGATTTTACTCCCTTCGCTCAGCATCAGATCCCATAAGCCATTCCATGCTTCTCTAGAGTCCAACCATTCATGGTTTCTTATAAAACAATAGTATTCCATAACATTCATATATCATAATTTGTTCATCCATGAAGAGATAATACATCAAAATTTGGAGTTAAGAGTGAGAAATTAATTTACTGGGAAAAAGGGAAAGGAGGTTGTAGTATGGGTTAATCACATAAAAGAAGAAATGAAACAATTTTGCAGTGAAACGGGAGAGCAGGGAGGTGAGGAAGAATGAGTAAGCCTTATTTTCATCAAAATTGGCTCAGAGAAGGAATAACATACTCAGTCAATTGGGTATAGAAATCCATCTTACCCTAGAGAAAAGGAGCAGGTAAAGAGATTAAGAGAAGGGATGGAGAGGTGATAAAAGGCAGGGCAGATTGTGGGAGAAGTTAGCCAGATGCAAAACACTTTTGAAGAAGGATGGGGTGAACTGAGAGAGAGACTAGAATAAATGGGGTGAGGGGAATAAGATGGAGGGAAATACTGTTAGCAGTAGTAACTTTGGGGGAAATATTAAAACAAGTTTCTGTGATAAAGCTCATTTCTTGGAGAACTGAGTCAGATTTAAAAAAATAGACTCATTCTCCAATTGATAAAAGATCAAAGGATATGAAGTTTTCTGATGAGGTTATCAATGCTTTCTATTTAAATCATTTTTAAAAAATGTCCTAATTCACTTTTGTCAGGAGAAATAAAAGTTGGAACAATTCTCAGGTACTACCTTACATTTATTGGATTGACTAATAGGACATAAAGAGAAAATGACAAATATTGTAAGGGATATAGAGAAAATAAGACATTAATGCACTGTTAGATTTGGGAAATGATTCAACAATTCTGAAAAGAAATTTGGAATCAGGCCTAAAGGATTAAAAAATGAAGAGCAGAATGTTCTCTGTAAAACTTGAAAAGACGTACATGAACCAATGTGAAGGGAAATGCACTATATACAAAGTGAGAGCATTATTGTAGATTACCAGCTATGATTGAATCTCCTTTTCTGAGCATTGCTTTGACCCAAGACAACTCTGAAGGACTTATGATTAAGAAGACTTTCAATTCCCAAAGACGGAACTCTTGGGGTCTGAATACAAAGTGAAGCATACTTTATTTTTTAAACTTTATTTTTCTCTAGGTTTATTTTTGGATCATGGGAGGGGGGCTATATTTACTTTCCAAAATCATTATTATGGAAACTATATTTAATAACTTGCTTTCTCAATAAGGGGGAATGGTATATGAAAGAGGGGGAGAATTCGGAACTCAAAGTTTTAAAAATAAATATTAAAAGTTGTTTATGAAAGTAACTAGGGGAAAATAAACCAATTTTATGGCAATAAGAAAGAGTAACTGACATGTTTCAAAACAACTAGTTACTTGGGGTTAAGAGGTATATACTCCATGTGAAGACTTCTGAAGCAGAATCAGTATATAAGATTAATTTGACCTAACATGTTATAAAGATAGAAGCATGTACTATGTAGAACTTAGAACTTTGTTAAATATTAAAGATATCAAGGTCATCAAATGTAAATGTAATCATCTCCAGTGGTTTTCACTTTTGTTTTACCAATGGATTTTGGTAACCAAGGCCAATGTCTTCTAGGAACTTGACTTCACTAAATTCAAATTATGCAAGAGTAAAATGATGTCATCCATACAATTTTTCCGATTTTTAAAATTTATCTCTAAACCCAATGGTGATGAACAAGTGATGAATCAATAGCTGTGCATATATAGGGAGCTGGTGACAATTTTGCACAAAATTAGATGCAGTCCATAAGATCACTTTTTCATTGAAATGAAGCAACAATGGGATTCAGCAATCACCTGCCTGTCTGAGCAGCTTTTCAGAAGGACTACACTGCTCACTTCCTGGCTTGAGAAAGGGACTAGGAAAGGTGTCCTAAAATGTGTCTGTCTAACGTAAGCGGGGCCTGCCTATGACATGAGATCTGGATCCTTTTCTACAGTTCAAGCAGACCCAAAAGATGTACAAAAGCTCTTGCAAGAATGATTAACTTATCAATGGTACAAAGAATTTACAGACATTTATGGACAAAAGGAAACCTAATAGACCTTAAAAGTGAACAGTTTCTGTTCTAAGAAAATTCAGTCAATATCTCATCCAAATAGCAATCATGAGTGAAACAATGCTGGCTACATCAGATTAATGCAGTTGGAACTGAATATACATTTTTAAATTATTAATTTAATTTATTTTTCATTCAGTATCTCATTTTCTATAGTTATATGTAAAACACAATTTTAAATTTTAAACATGGTTTTAAAACTTTGACATACAAATTCTCTCACTTTCTCCCTACTCACCATCATTGAAAAGGATAGAAATTTGATAAATGTTATACTAGTGCAGTCAAGGAAAAAGAAGCAAAACATGTCCATAATAGTCATGCTGTAAGAGAACAAAAAGATTTTAAAACTCAAGAGAATTAAGAAAGGTAAAAAAATATGCTTCAATCTGTATTTAAACACAATAAGTTTTTCTGGAGATGGATAGTAATTTTAATATAAATGCTTCAGAGTTATCTTGGATCATTGCATTATTAAGAATAATGAAGTCATTCAGAACTGATAATCTTACAATGTGTCTATTACTTTGTATATCCTACATTGAACTTTGCATCAGTTCCTGGAAATCTCTTTTTTCCTGAGAAAATCCTGTTCATCATTTTCCAGAGCAGAAAAGTATTACAACAAAATAACATATAATTTATTTAGATATGTCATAGTTGATGAGCATTTCCTCAGTTTCTAATTCCCTGTCGCCAGTGAAGAGTTAGTGTAAATATTTTGTACGTATTGATCCTTTTCCTTTTTGTATCTCTTTTGGTATACAGAATAGTGTCATTGCTATGTCTAAGGGCATACGTGGCTTACAATCCTTTAGGAAAGTTTCAAATTTCTCTACAGAATGATTAAATAATTTCACAATTCCTCCAACAGTGCATTATTGTTTCATTTGCACAACATCCCTAGTACATTTCATTCTCACACATTAATTTTATTTCTTGAGATAGTAACCATTCATATTTAACTCACTCTTGTGCCACTGTCTTTACATACTCATATCTGCCCTAATAATGAGACAGATCTTATGAGTTATAAGCATATAAGTATGGAATGTATGTTATAATTATGTAATATATGTTATAAGTATATAATGTAAACTGTTTTAACTTGAGTCCTTGATGATTTTTGTTTCCTGTTTACCTCTTCATGCTTCTCTTGAGTGCTATATGTGAAAATGAAATTTTCTATTCAGCTCTGGTGTTTTCATCAAGAATGAAGAATGCTTAAAAAGTATATTTTCATTAAATGTTCAACTCTTTTTTTGTCCTTGGTTTTGCAAGGCAATGGCATTAAGTGACTTGCCCAAGATCACAGGACTAGGCAATTATTAAGTGTCTGAGTTAGATTTGAACTTAGGTCCTTCTGACTCTAGACCATTGCTCCATGCAGTGTACCACATAACTGCTCTGAATGTTCAATTCTTTTCCCCAAAGGACTATACTCACTTTTGTTCAGTAGATGTAATCCTAGCTCCTATGCATTTTGGAATGTAATATTGCAAGCCCTGCAATTTTTAATTGTAGAAACTAATAAATGTTATGCTTACTGTGACTCCTCAATACATAGATTGATTTAGTTTTCAATTTTTTTTGCAAGACAGTTGGGTTAAGTGGCTTGCCCAAGGCCACTTGGGCAATTAGGCAATTATTAAGTGTCTGAGTCCAGATTTGAACTCAGATACTCCTGATTCCAGGACTGGTGCTCTATCTACTGTGCCACCTAACCACCCCCAATGAATTGATTATTTCTGACTGCTTGCAAGATATGTATATAAGTATATAAACATATTTGAAATTCTGAAATTTGGTTATAAAATTCCTGAAAGATAAAGGGACTGAGACATTAGCATCTGCTATTTTTTGAAAATTAATTAGAATTCAAGGAAAGCATCACTAACTGAAAAGTTAATAGAATTCAATTTTAATTTATAACCTTTCAGAAATAAATTATATAATGTGAAACATTTTCAAAAAATAGAGTAAGAAGACTAATTTTTTACCCAAACTTTATTGATGTTTGAAAATATCTATATGCAATTCCATCTCTCTTAAGAGTGTTTAGAACATTAAAAATGATACTTGAGAAATGAAGCTATTTAATATATTTTCCTTCATATTAATATTGTAGATTATAGATGCTATTATCACCCTATTAGATTTATATACTCTACATCATGGACTGATATTGTCATTTACAAAAACAAGAATATAAATAAAACATGTATAGGTGTTTTTCATGCTACAAATTACCAAGGCTCCTGAAAAGCTGTATGTGAATTAAAATTTTATATATCAAATCAACATACACAAAGAATTATTTTATCATGTAAATAATTGCTTTCTGATTTATTACTTTTCAAAATTCTGTCTTCAGTATATCAATTTCTTTTCTTCAGGGAATGATAAACTGTACTCAGAAAAGATAATACAATAGAGTTTCCCTTTATGTGACTCTCAGGAACTCATTTGTTTATCTCAATAATATTTCATCTATCTTTAAGAACAAGGACAGCATTTCTCCTTCAAATTTCTCTTCTCAAAAACTATCAAGTGTTTTCTTTTCTCTAAGTCATGCGCCATTGACTGAACAGGATTCTATAAAATGGAAAAAGACATTTCTAAGGAAGATGAGTAAAAATACTTTCATTTATATTCTCTGTTGTAATAAAAACAGGGAAATAAAACTATGTTCTCATATTTAATTAGCTATGAATTATAATCTTATCTACTTACTTTCATGTGTATGTACCACATTCAATTATAACTATACATTGTATATGTAAATCTGTATATATTTATATATGTCTATATACTTATATACACATACACACACTGACAACACAGTGAATTGGATTTTTTTCTAACAGAAGTTAAATGAGTTCATTTTAATTTTAACTGGGAGGTTTAATTAATGATTAAAAAGCTAGCAGTGTTCCAGAGAGGTTTTTGTCTCCATGAAGTTAAGAGTTAAAGGGGAAGAAACATTATTAGATTTGGAATTTGGAATGTTTGAGACTTTAGGTTTTTGCTACTTAGTGCTTCTAAGACAATTGGCAAGCCAATTAACATTTCTGGAAATACTTAATTTAATACAATGGGATTAGACTATGTGATCCAAAAGTCCCCCTCCACCTCTAAATAGAGAGCAGATGGGACATCCAGTGTATAAAGCACTGACCTTGGATTCAGGAGGATAGGACTTCGCTCAGACACTTAACACCTACTAGCTGTATGACCTTGGGCAAATGACTTAAACCTAATTGCCTCACATTCAGGACCATCTCCAGTCATTCTGATTCATATCTGGCCACTGGAACCAGAAGGCTCTGGAGATGAAAGTGAAGCTGATGACTTGGCACAGCCTCCTCAACCCCACTGATGCTTGTCATGGCATCACCCCCACCCCGCGATGTCATAGGCTTCTATGAGAATGAACGACAAGTGTCATCATTATCATCATCTATCTCTAAATCTATGCCTCCTGGGATGTTAAATTGTTTCACTGATCAAAATTAACTTTCTTAAATTCAATAAAGAGAAGAAAGCATAGTTGTAATAGAGTGAACCTCAGAATCAAGATAATTTGGTTGCAAACTTTGCTTCATATTAGCAAAATGACCCTAGGCATGACACTTGATCCAACTCCTCTCCAGTATTTCCAGAATTTATCTAGGAATCTAAGCTCCATCAGAGTTATGAATTTGGACTTTTATAGGGAGCTTTTATACCAATATTGCTTTATCCCAGATTAATTCACATGTTGGGAAGGGAAAAATACCTGGAAGCATCATTTAGTTGAATACATGTACATATTTACCTTACAACAGCAAACTTTGGGGTTGAACTAGATATTATCAAAACAAAATGTATAATAGTTTCCTTTTGTGTTACAGATTTTGATAATTATGTTTACTGGTTTTCAGCTGTGTCCATCTTTAATCATAAATGTTGAGTAATCATTAGCTGAGAGAATGCTTTATGAATATTAGACAAAGCTATTACAATGTTCAAAAAGATGCCTTTCTTTAGAAAGGCACAGCCTTTGATTTTATAATAATAAAAATTATATTCTAGCTGGGAAAATGGATTTCATAATTAGGTGCTTAGATGATGCTTGTGGTATTTATGCTTTTTACCTTCATTGTGAAGGAAACAATCCTTTTGAATCATTATTGGACAATGTCCCAGAGTATTAGTAGATTTTAAAATCACTGGATAAAATATGACTTACTAAATGGGTCTGAGTATAGATTCTATTTTCCCTCAAATCCAGATGAATAGTGAAGACAGCAGTAATAATTGCTCCACTTATTTCCACTTCACAAATTAACTATGGCAGTGAATTGACCTTTGACTAAAAGGCAACAGTATAGTTCTAAACTTTAATTCCTTGATATAGTCAACTCACTGAAAAGATATTCTTTTTACTGATTGATGGAAGTATAGTCTTTGTAAGTTAGACATTTACAGAGTTATATTTGGCACTGAAAGGGCAAATGACATAAACAGGATCACCATCCCTATAAGTGTGAGTGGTTGGACTTGAATTCTTTTCCAAATTATACAAATGGGGAATAGAGGTAAATACGATTTAAATGATTTGGCCAAGTTCCTATTGCTAGTATATTTCTGAGGTTGGATTTTAAATAAGATTTTCTTGACTTCAGGTTCAATATTCTATTCATTCTACCACCTATTTTACTTGCTAAGGGTCCCACAGCTAGTAAGTATCTGAGGCAAGATTTGAAATTATAAAGATGAATCTTTCTAGTTCCAAGCTCAGTACTCTTTTTACTTGTTACCTAGTTCCCACTCTCCCAAATACTCCTTTTAAGTCTATCTAGTTTTATACCATACCAAATTATTAAGTATAAGAAAAATGCAACAAGTACAGAGTCCATGACCCTCAAGTAGTTTACCACATTTTACTGTGGAACACAGAAATAAGTATAGAGGACACATTATAGCATCTTAGAGGAGGAAGTTGAGGTCAAATTTGCATAGGACACCAAATTATTAAATAATCTGACTAAAATCACCAACTGTTGGTTGAAGGCACCCAGATGGGTACACCACCTGAAATATGTAGTCATTGAACAGAATGCTTATTAAACCAAGGAAACTAAGAGAATGAGGTGAAGAGGTAGAACAATGAGGAACAGTTAATATAATGGAATAGAAATAGGAATGAAATGTGATGTATAATGAACAGCAAACAAACCAGAGTAGTTGCAGAATACAGTGCACTGTAAAAATAGTATGTAAGAAGATTGGAAAGGTTGGATGAGGCGAGATGATGAAGAACTTTCAATACCAAAGAAAGGAGTTCAAATTTGATCTTGGAGATAATGGGGCTTACTTGACTTTATTGAGTAGGGGCGTTACATAGTCAGACCTTGCTTTGATAGGTTTGATAGCTGAGTGACGATTTGAAGCAGAGAAAGCAGATTACATTTGATAAAACCTATCAATTCATTTAAAATGTTAGTCTGTAGAACTGACAGAAACTGTTCTTAAAATTCGTTATTACAACTAAATTGTCACTGACATTGCAAAGATAATAATATGACTTAGTGAGGAGGGAAAATGTATAAAAGTACAAAAAAAATAAAAACAGGCATTGTCAGTTGTATCTCAGATATTTCTTGATTTAGTCCATCAGAATACACAAAATGAAAAGATCAGAACAGCTAGGTGGTGCAGTGGGTAGAACACTGGCCCTGGAGTCAGGACTACCTGAGTTCAAATCCGATCTCAGACAGTTAATAATCACCTAGCTGTGTGGCCTTGGGCAAGCCACTTAACCCCATTTGCCTTGCAAAAACCTAAAAAAAAATAAGCAGTATCTATCTGAAACCATAAACGAGCATTATATGCAACAGGGATAGGCTAGAGACATTCACAATAAGATCAGGGGTGAAACAAGGATGCCCATGATCACCACTATTATTCAATATTCTATTAGAAATGTTAACTTCAGCAATGAGAAGAAAAAGAAACTGAAGGAATTAGAATTGTGAAGGAAAAGACAAAACTCTCACTCTTTGTAGATGACATGATGGTATACCCAGAGAATTGCAAAATATCATCTACAAAAACTACTAGAAATAATTATCAACTTTAGAACTTTAGCAAGGTCTCAGGATATAAAATAAACCCTCGTAAATCCTTACCATTTCTATATATATGAATAGCAAGATGCAGCAGAAAGAGCTAGAAAGTGAAATCCCATTCAAAATAACTTCAGATAATATAAAATTCCTGGGCATCTACCTTCCAAGCCTTCCAAGGCAGACACAGAAATTTTTTGAAAACAATTACAAAACACATTTCACATAAATAAAATGAGATTTAAATAACTTGGCAAAAATAAATTGCTCATCATCATGCCAAGCCAAAATAATAAACATAAAACTGACAATTCTACCCAAATTAAGCTACATGTTTAGTGACCTATCAATAAAAGTCTAATAACTTACTTAATGAGTTAGAAAAAATATAAATAAATTCATATGGAGAAATAACTTTAAAATCTCCAGGGATTAAAGGGAAAAGAGTGTAAAAGAAGGTGGCTTAGTTCTACCAGATCTAAAATTATATTATAAAAGCATCAGTAATCAAAACTCTCTGTTGTTAGCTAAGAAATAGAGTGATGGATCAGTGGAATAGACTAGGTGCAATATCATGAATTGATTATAGTAATATGCTATTTGATAAACATAAAAAGTCCAGCTCTTTGGAATGAAAACTCTCTCTTTAATAAAAACTCTTGGGAAAATTAGAAGTTAGTATGGCAAAAACTTGAATTAGACCAACACCTCACACCCTCTACCAAGATAAGGTAAAAATGGATACAGGATCTAACCATAAAAAGAAATATTATAAGCAAACTAGGAGATCAAGGAATACATTATTTCTCAGATCTGTGGAAAGGGAAGCAGTTTATGACCAATAAAGAGATTGAAAACACCATGAAAAATAAACTAGACAATTTTGACTATATTAAATTAAAAAGCTTTTGCACAGACAAAACCACTGTAACCAAGATCAAACGAAATGTGTAAATTGGGAAACAATTTTTACAACCAGTATTTCTGACGAAGGGCTCATTTCTAAAATATACAGACAACTGAGTCAATTTTAAAAAAAAAAAGTCATTCCACAATTGACAAATGGTGAAATGATGTGCAAAGGTAATTTACTGATGAAGAAATCAAGTGACCCATAGTCACATGAAAAATTGCTCTAAATCACTACTTAGTAGAGAAATGCAAATTAAAGCATCTCTGAGGTACCACCTCACTCCTCTCAGACTGACCAATGTGACTAGAAAGGACAATGATCAATGTTGAAAGGAATGTAGGAAATCTGGGACACTAATACATTGTTGATGTAGTTGTGAACTCATCTAAACTTTCTTGAGAGCAATTTGGAATTATGCCCAAAGGGCAACAGAAATGTCCATACCCTTTGATCCAGCAATAACATTACTGGGTCTATACCCTGAAGAGATTATGAAAAAGGGTTAAAATATCACTTGTACAAAGATATTCATAGCAGTCTTGTTTGTGGTAGCAAAGAATTGGAAATTAGTAAATGTCCTTGAATTGGGGAATGGTTTAACAAACTGTGGTATATGTATGTGATAGAACACTATTGTTCAATTACAAACCAGGAGGGATGGAAATTCAGGGAAGCCTGGAAGGATTTGCATAAAGTGATGCTGAGCAAGATGAGCAGAACCAGAAGAACATTGTACACCCTAACAGCAATATGGGGGTGATGGCCAAACTTAATGGACTTACTCATTCCATCAGTGCAATAATCAGGCCCAATATTGGGGTATCTGCAATGGAGAATGCCCTCTGTATCCAGAGAAGGAGCTGTGGAGTTTGAACAAAGACCAAAGACTATTACCTTTAATTTAAAAAAAAATCTCATGTAATTTTGCTACCTCTTATACTTTATGTTTCTTCCATAAGGAAATTATTTCTCTCTCATCATACCCAACTTAGATCAGTGCATACCATGGAAACAATGCAAAGATTAGCAGACTTCCTTCTGTTGGGGAGGGGAGAGAAGCAAGAATGGAGAACCATTGTAAAATTCAAAATAAATAAAATCTTTCTTAAAAAAAAAGAACTTTGCAATTGATTCCAAGTCATGGGAGATACTGATTCAGGACTTCCAAGTATATGATACCCTCATTAGAGAAAATGCTAAGTTTTATAATCAAAGCAGAATTAAAGTAAGTCAAAGGAACCTGAGACACTTAAATTTAGGGTAAGCACCCCTGATTTTCATCAGGGCTTTTTGTCTCAAACAGTGATGTCATCTAGAACCTCTACAAGGGAGAGAGAAACCCCAACTATAACCATATCTCCTCATTCATTTTTGATCCTTTAATTATCCTAACAGAAGTAAAATTCTCAATAATAATAATAAATGTTTTATATCTTCCCTTTCAGGGTTGGATACAATTTGATAGTTTTGACCAACATTTGTTTTGTTTTGTTTTGTTTTTTCTTCCCCTTTTCATTTAATTTTTTAACCAGTTCTTGAGTTGTTTATTTGGTGGTTAAATTCTTTACTCAATTCTGTTCTTTTTTTTTAGAAAATTTAGAAAGTCACCTATTTCATTGTACATCCATCTTTTCCCTTGGCAGAATATGCTGAATTTTTGAAGGGCAGTAAATTCTTGGTAGTAATCCAATGTGTTTTTCCTCTGAAATACCTTATTCCAGGCCTTCCAGTCTTTCAATGTTGAAGCTGATAAATCCTATGTAATTTATATTGCTTTACCTTTGTATTTTTGCTTCTTTTTGGCTGTGTGTAGTCATTTCTATTTTATTTGAGCATTCTTGAATTTGGATTTAAAAGTCCTTAAAATTTTAATCCTGATGGCTCTTTTTGGTAGACTGAAGCCTGGAGCCACTGAAAGAATGCAATGGCTATTATTTTCTTCTTGATCTACCATATTTGGATAGTTTTCTTTAATAATTTACTGAAAGATAATTTCCAGGCTATTTTTTAACTATAGAATATCTGGTAGACCAATACAATTCATTAATTATCTCTCCAGGATCTATTATCCATGTTCTTTGTTTTTCCTAAAAGGTACTTTGCATGATCTTCAATTTTTCAGCCTTTGTCTTTTTTTTGAATCTCTCTCATAGAGTAATTTTTTTTCTATTTGTCCCCTTCTAATTGTTAGGGTTTTTTTCTTCTTCGGTATGTTTTTGTGTTTCCTTTACAGGTTGGTTGATTTTATTTTTTGAAGAGGAAAATTCTTTTTCCAGTTGGTCATTGTTATTTTTTTTATAGAAGTTGATTTATTTGGTTAATTTTTCACAACTTTTCTGCATTATTCTCATTTCTTTTTTTTTCTATTTTTCTTCTTCTATCCTTTTGATTTTAATTTTTTTAAGCTGTTCTATGAAATTTTGGATTTGAGTTCAATTTATGAATTCCTTTCACACTTCTCATGTAGGTAATTTTTCTTCTTTCTACTTCTGAGGTGGCATTTCATCATCTATATCTACAGAGTAGCTTTCTGTGGTTATCACTCTTGTAGTGCTTTTATTCATTTTGATTGTTTCAACTCTGCTCCTGGGGTAGAGGGAGTATAGACTCAGGTTTTTTGTATTGGGACTGGGATCTGTTCCCTGGCTTATTGATGACTAAATGTTGCCCATATAGCCCAGATATTGCCTCTTCAGATGTTTCTTTCTTCTTATAAGTCCAGACTTTGTTTGGTTTAGGATCCTCCCTACTGATTTGCTATCTAGCTACCAGGACTTCTGGGGTTGTCAAGTTACGGGACCTGGGATATCCTTGGCTAAAATTCTCCTGATAACTTTTTTTTGCTTCCCTGCAAAGCAAATAAGCAAAGTCCCCAGGACTCTACTTATTCTTTCCCCATGAATAGACACATCCGCAATGAAGATCCTCTATGATGTCTACAGTTGATAGCTCATTTAGATCTTTTCTTTTGCTGGTGGAATCTGTAGCTTTAATGTCTGTGTAGAGGCTTCATTTAATGTTGTATACATGTCCTGGAGTATGCTACCATCATGTCAACATCTGTGTCTCTCTCCAGTAGGTTGCCTACAAATAAGATAATTTCCTCAAACTTAAAAAAAAAATCCTCTAGATTCATTTTGTCTATTCCACTACTCTGAGATCTTCTACCTGTACCTTAAGTGCTCCATATCTTGAAAAATAGTTTACTCAGACTGATTCTTTTGGTTCTCACTGTCTTTTTTTTCTTCAGTCTTGTATCATCTGATATCTTCCCATATTACTTTATCTTTCCATTGTAACCAAAGATGAAGATTAACTTATCTTTTTGAATGGTCATATCAAGTTATTTTTTCCTTTCATAAAATACATATTCTATTGTTCTCTTTTCTCTCTCTCTCTCTCTCTCTCTCTCTCTCTCTCTCTCTCAATAAACTCTTACTTTGACTTGAGAGACAGCAGGATGTCCTGATTCTTTCACATTTATGTGTTTGATTGCTTTGCCCGCTTCCTCAACCTCTTTTAGTTAGCTTATTGGATGTTTTCTTCAAAAGCCTTCTCAGTAAAATTCCTTTATTAATTTATTTTGCCTACCTCATCTATGAATATGACAACTTAATAAAATTAAGTTATGAAAATTTATGAAAAATTATGCTTCATATCTATCAGTGTATAAATGAACTTTTAGAATGTAATATGTCCAAAATATAGAACTGATTATTTTAACTCCAAGTACTTCTTACATTTTCAATATGTCACAAGGATCAAGAGAAATTGTCCACAATTACTTGTTTGGGGACTTAAGTAAAAAATAATTCTAGATTATATTAGAATTGGATAAAATAAATGAAACATTTAAGAATATTTTGTTTAAATGCAATGTAATATTCAGACTGATACAAATACTCTAGGTCCCACTATTACTTATTAAATATTAATTAATTTAATTAATATTTGATTTGAAGATATTTGAATTTCATTTATTAGCTGACAATTTTGACTCAATATAAACAGCATTTAATTTGATGATTTGAAAAATTGAGGCATAGTATTTTTACAGAGACTTCCAGTCAAGATGGCAGAGGTGTCATGTGCTAAGGTGTCCCAGCTTTCCTTCAAAACTAACATGAATCAAACCTCTTAATAGAATTGCAAATGACAAAACCCAGAAAAAAGCTAGGAGAAGAATATCTGCAAACAAGGGTGGATGAACCTGTGGCAGAGAGCAAATAGTCAATACCGGGGAAGTGGGATGAGGTCCAAGAACTGACCTGAGGACAGCTTTGGCTGTATGAGAGGCAGACAGGAGGGCTCCAGCAGGGCAGGAAGGGGGGTTCCAGCACAGTGGGTGAGAGAGTAGCAGAGTGAGACTAGACATCAATCTCTTCAGGTCAACTTGTCTGAAAAACCAGGACCACCAGCCCTGTATTTTCAGCAGAATCCCCATGTTTACAGTTGAGTCCTCCCCCATCCCTGTTGCAGAAAGTGTCTCTTCCCAGAAGAAGCACAGGAACAGCTCACTCCACTCCCATCCCCCAGGCTCAGGTGTGGACAGCAGATCTCTCACAATAGAATAAGGATATTAACTATCTATCCCAAGGGCACATCCCACATTGTACTAGAATAACTAGTATCCAGCTGTGCCCTCCACCTCCACCTCCACCAAGGTCTAGGGAGTGGGCCACAAATCAAGGTCACAGACACTCCAGAGCAAGTGTCTAGCAACACTCAGTTACCAATCCACTTGGTGTTACTAAGCCCAGTAAGCAAAGCCTCTAGAGATTTGAAAGGGGGGGTCCATCAAAAGCTAACTTGAAAACAAAAATTCTAACTCAGAGGGATCTAGAACTGTAGAGGAGAATATGAATTGGTCTCCAGTCCAGAAAGACTTCTTAGAACAAATCAGGAAGGAGTTTAAAAATCAATTGGAAAAATTGGAAAAAAGAAACTCAATAGAAAATTAAAAACCCTGCAACAACAAAACAAATCCTTGGAAATTACAGTTGAACAAATGTAAAAAGAAGATAATTCTCTCAAAATCATAATTGTGCAAATGGAAAACTCCTTCAAAAATAGAATTGACCAGTTAGAAAAGGAGTTACAAGAAAATTCTTCTCTTAAAAAAATGGAAAATGTGGAAACTAATGACTTCATAAGACAATAAGAATCTGTTAAACAAAACCAAAAAATCAAAATAATAGAAGAAAATGAAAAATACTACATCGGCAAAACCAATGACCTAGAGAATCAATCCAGGAAAAACAACTTAAGAATCATTGAGTTTCCCCAAAAACATTGAGCCTGGGATCAATATTTCAGGATTTTGTGATGGAAAAATTGCCCTGATGTTATTGAACCAGTGGGCAAAATAATGTGCTATTCAGAAGAGCAAGGAAACTTGGAATGCATCCAAGAATTTACTATTCAGTCAAACCAATCCTTCTCTTCTGGGGAAAAGATGGAAATTAACAAAAATTAACAAAACTTTTCCTGATCAAAAGACCAGAACTAAATAGAAAATTTAGAACTCAAACAGGAGACTCAAGAGACATATGAAAAAGAAAAAAAGGGAAAAGAAAAATAACTGCTATCCAAATAAGATGAAACTGGCTATATCCCCACCTAGGAGAAAGAGCCAAAAATTCTTGAGAGTTGTAACTTTATTAAAGAGAATATACTTAGACAGAAGTAGTGGACACTCATGTTTTGTCCATGACTCTGATAGAATGTTTTAATAACAATATCTCCTTAAAAAGGGGGGACAATAGAGGGTCAGGAGGATGGAGAAAATTGAATGGGGTAAATCACATTACATGAAGAGATATAAAGGACCTATTACAATAGAGGGGAAGAAGGGAGGAGGTGAAAACAGCCTGGATCTTACTTTCAACAGATTTGGCTCAAAGAAGGATTAATACACACACTCAGTTAAGTTCAGAAACTTATATTATCTTACAAGTATTAAAGAGGAAGGAGGAGGTGGGAGGAAAAGAGGAACTAACAGAAGAAAGGAAGCAAGAAGGGGTAAAGGAAAATTGGAAAGGAAGGAGAAGAGAATGAGATATAAGGGATCAAACACTGAAGTATGGGTTATTCAGAAGTAAAATACTGAGAAATATGAATAAAGTGAAAAAATGGAAAAATGCAGAGGGAAAATATCATGGAGGGCAATAAAGAGTTAAACAATGTAAAGATTATTGGACTGCCCTCTGTGGGGGATTGGCAGAAAGTAAAGGAGTTTGGGGGAAAATTTAAAAAAATCAAAAATTTAAAATAAATGATAGGTAGAAAGGACTATTTGTATATAATGGGAAAACCAAACATTTATATTTAAAATTAAATTAAAAATAGTATTTTTTTACAAAAGAGAAAACAAATTTTATATTAATGTAACTTTTTAAAATTTTCTTCCTTAGAAGTAGGGGAAATAAAACTTACTGGAACCTGATAATCTGACTTTGTCATCTAGGATATTTCATTTTGACATTCTGGCATGATCTGGGAAAAATTGTTTCTTTAAAAGTTATCTATTTTGGTTTCAGCATACATTAGTTTTATTAATTTTTACTGAATCTAACTGTCATAGATTTCAAGAATATTGTATATTCCAGATGTATTGCTTAATTTTAATTTAGAAAAATTGATTACTCTGAGAATATTTTATTCTGATAAAATCCTTTAAAAATGTGAATTGTGCCTTTGATTATGAAAATTGCAAATTATTCATTAACTTAACTAGACACTGGATGTTCACAGCTGATTTTTTTTATTTTTATTAATTAATTAATTAATTAATTTATTTATTTATTTATTTATTTGTTTTTGCCTTTTAACATTTGATTTGTTTTTCAATTAAACACAATAGTAATATGTACCTATAAAATTTTGTAAGGTTTTGAATTTTACAATTTCCCCCCCCTTCCCTCTCCCCCCACAGAAGGCTGCCTGATAGTTTCTACATTGTTTCTATGCTATACATTGACGCAAATTAAATGTGTTATAACAGTAAACCTAAGAGTAAATATAAACACAAGGAGAGAGAGAGAGAGAGAGAGAGAGAGAGAGAGAGAGAGAGAGAGAGAGTGTGTACTTTAGTCTGTGTTCAGATTTCAATGGCTCTGTCTCTGGGGTGAGTTGATTTCTTTATCATAAGTCCACCACAGAAGTGACAGCAGATATTTTTAGTGTTACAGGTATTATATATTTTGCTATTAAAATGTCTGTTCCTAAGCATAAATAATTTCATGCATATTTCATTGGTTATAATAGTCAAGAGAGCTTCTTAGAGTATGGAATATAAATAGTCTCAAAATAAGCTAATGTGTGCTAGATAGTGAGACTTTCATTTGCAGTCAAACTCAATAAAAACCTACATAATCAATAAAGAGAAAATAAAAGTTGCTTAGTCTTTTCTGAAACTTAGCCTGTCACACCAAAACCAAAGTAGTTCCACTAAGTAGAAAAGAAGAGAAAAAAAATACATTTTCAGAATATTGTTAACATAAGATAGAAAACTGTAGAATATTTTAGCATTATTTTATTGTATTTCATCAAGATATGAGTCAAAATACAGTCTTAAAAGTAGTTTCTTGGCATCACTAGTCTAAGAAATATTCTGATTCTTTCGAAAAAAAATTTATATGTTCTGACCAGTATTTACATATCCTCCTGCATTTCAAATTTTATTTGATTGCTTATAATTCCATTTCTTACATCATGAATATATTCATAGTTCTTGAAGAGAATCTCAGAAAAATAATGAAAAGAGGCATGGCCCAAGATCTTTTTATTTCTTACAAATCAATCTTAATCAGTCCTATATACTTATTGAATATACAACATGATATTACTCTTTTGGAAAGAGTAAATTTCTTAGTTCATATGACCTCAACAGATGAATTTAACAAAAATGCAGAATTTTTCCCACTCTAAGGAGAAAGAAACTTTGCTTCACCAATATGATTTCTTCTGAAAAAAAATATAATATATATATATATATATATATATAGTATTTCTAGTCCATTTTTCATCAGTGAAACACAACTCCTATTAGTAAATTTTGAATATCAGTGTACAAGTGAGATAAATTAAAAAAAATACTTTATATTACCCTTATGTTTACCAGTGAAGACAGGTAAATGAGTAGCAAAACTATTTAGAAAAGAAATAAATGAAATGGGTTATGGTTCCTATTCAGTAAACATATATTTTGTGAATCCTCGCTTTCAGAGATAGCAAGAAAAAAGCAACAGGAAAGAGAAATGGGATCAGGCAAAGAGAGTGCCTGTGGTACATACTTTGTATTCATTTATGATATTTTAATCCATTTCCTTCCCTTGGGAAAAAATAATGAATCCCTGATTTCAAATTATTCTTCTTAATTTGAGGCTAATTCTATAGCAACCAATTGGATTTTTAAAAGAAACTTTCAATTCAGTTATAAGTACTATAGTCAAAGCCACCAATGTTGTTTTTTATTTCTAACCAGAGTTCATCTGTTTCTTTTACATGGACAGACATAAAAAGCTAGATTTATTGACTCACTACTGAAAATATTCATAGCAATATTCAATATTCATAGCAAAAGCTAATTATTCTTATTATATTTAATATGATTAATCAGTGTTTTGGATGAAAATAATCAGTTTTGAATTCCAACTGTGCCACTTAATAGTTAAGTGATTTTGGGAAGGTGACTTTATTTCTCTGGTACACAATTTTCTCACTTATAATTAAAAAAACTAAACTAAACTAAACAATATTTTCAGTTAAGCCTAATTCACTTCTAAACCTATCATTTTAACCCATTATCTCTATTAGTCTTTCTTTCCTTTAAAATTAATTATTTATTGGACCAATTCACAACTTGACAGGTTATAGTGTGCTTTCTCCCCCTTCCATTGCTTCAGGTATTTGTTATTGCTGACGAGTATGAGGTGGCATTCTAAAGTTGTTTTAGTTTGCATTTCTCTAATCAATAATGGTTTATAGCATTTTTAATATGACTACAAATTGATTTGATTTGGGAATGACTTATTTTTATGAATTCAACTCATTTCCCTATAATATTTGAGAAAATTGATCTTTATAAGTGAAATTTGCTATAAAAATTTCTGATATTCATTACCTATGAAACATTTTAGCAAAATGTCATTTCCCTGAATATCTTGTTTGTTAAAATTAAATCTAGTTTAACTTTTGTTTCATCTTAAATCGTGATTTTTGCCCCTTACCTTTTTACTTCAGGTGAAACATGAGAGATTTTGCTTTAGCCCTTTATTTTAAATCTATGTGTATCTTTCTCTTTCAAGTGTGTGTCTTATAAAAATCTGTTACTGCATACTGGTTTCTAATATATATAGTTATCTGCTTCTATTTATGGTCATATTAATCCCATTCATAGTAATGATAACTGTATTTCCAAATATCTTATATACTTCTGTGAAATCTCTCCTCAAAGATCTGTTTGGCTTCCAACCACTGCCTCCTTTAATCTGACCTGTCTTTGATCATCTTACCCCTTCATCATTTATCATTTCATTTCTTTATTGCCTAAAATTTCTCCATCCAACTGAGTTTGCCTATGCAACCATGCATGTGTGCATATATACATGCATGTCTACTCTTCTTTCTTTGAAAAACTTCTGATGAGATTTGAGTTCACTTCCCCCCACCCCACATTATTATCCTCCATTATAAATTCTTCTCTGTATGCCTCTTTTATGTAGGAAAAATTTTCCTATTTTACATCTTCTTTCTTCACCCAGTTCATTCTTTATTCCCATTGCTTCATTTTCTTTTAAGAATTTTATCTCCAAATAATCGACTTACATCAGTTCCTTCTGATCTATGTAGATTCATTCTATTGTAGAAATGATAAGAGTTATGAGAAGTTACATTTGTCATCTTTTTGATTTGTTGTTCTTTAGCCATTTTAGCTTTTTCTTCCTAATTGCTCCAAGAATTAGCACAGAATTGCTGAAAATCTTTTAGAAAAAAACTCATAGAGAGAAAGAGAAAATACCTTGCAATGCATATGGTGAAAATATTAACTGCTTAACATGTTGATGATTTCTGGATTAGCTCACTAGAAACTTTGAATTTCCCTTGGATGAAATCACCTGACTTTGCATGCACTTTAAATATTGTTTTCATTTTTAAAAGATGGTAATAACTTTTTTTTTGCAAGGCAATGGGGGTTTAGTGGCTTGCCCAAGACCACACAGCTAGGTAATTATTAAGTGTCTGAGGTCGGATTTGAACTCAGGTAGTACTGACTCCAGGACCAGCGCTCTATCCACTGCACCACCTAACTGCATTTTTTCCCTCATCTATAAAAGGAGAAAATTAACTTTTAGTAACCCAAATTCTCTTCATACTATAAAGCTATAACTCTTCAAAATTATGAACTTGAACTAAAATCCAGATTTATTTTTGTTTAATTGTAGTACTCATTCTACCTTACCACTCTGCCTCAAAGACCAGATAAAACATTGAATTTCTAAACCAAGATTATTTTGGGTTCATGTTACACTTCATTCCATCTTAGTAACCAAAAAATTGAGTAAAAATTCCCAAGTAGTTTTCATAATTAAGGAGTAGTTTATATGTTGATAGCTGCCTTGAAATAAATCCAATTTAAAATATACAAATCATTTGTTAAAAGGCAGAAAAATCCAGAATCCAATTGATTGCAATTAATTTGGTATATCCTAATGGCATAGATTGAGTTTGATATTTCATCAAGCTGACCATAGGGAGTTTAGAAAGAAATAAATCACAAATTTTCATTTTAACTATTAATTTTTTTAAAAAATAGAAAGAACAAATTCTATGCAGAAATTCTTAGTGATTATCCTAGGAAGTTTAAAAAAATAAAAATATACTTCTGCTAAAGATCTTTTCATTTTTTTAAGTTTTTTTTTTTTTTTTTTGCAAGGCAATGGGGTTAAGTGGCTTGCCCAAGGCCACACAGCTAGGTAATTATTAAGTGTCTGAGACCAGATTTTAACCCAGGTACTCCTGACTCCAGGGCTGGTGCTTTATCCACTGCACCACCTAGCCGCTCCTAAAATAAAATTTTAACAATGAGATTACAGTAAAATTATTAAGAAAATTCACCATGATTAGATAGCATTTATACAAGGCAGGCAAGGAGAATTCAATAATGGGGAAACTCTCAACGTAAATGAACATATCTATAGTAAAGCCAACAAATTCATAAGTTTATTTCACTAAATTATGAAAAAGTCTTTGATAGAATACATTCCTATTAAAAACCTAGACAATTTAGGAACAAATGAAATTTTCCTTAATTGGATAAGTAGTATCTAACTTGGACCATCAATAAATATTATAAGCAATGGAGATAAACTTGGAGTATTTCCAGTATTATCAGAGGTAAAACAAAGATGTCTATTATCAGCATTGCTATTCAATATAGTTGTAAAAATTTTTGCTCTACTAATAAGAGAAGAAAAAGAAATTGAAGGAATTAGAATTGTCAATAAAACAAAGTTTTCTCTCTTTGTAGATGATATGATGGTATACCTGGATATCCTGAATAAATCATATAAAAAAAATCCTTGAAACAATTAACAAAAATAACAAAGTAGAAGGATATACAATAAACCCACATAAATCATTAGCATTTCCATAAATGAAAATCAAAACCCAAGAACAAGAGAAAGAAAAGAAATTCCATTGAAGGTCACAGTAGACAACATTAAATACTTGGAAATACACCTCCCAAGACAAAACCAGAAACTGTATAAAGAAAATTATAAAGCACTTCTCACCCAAGTAAAATCACATCTGAATAACTGGGAAAATATCCATTGTTCATGGTTAGGTCAAGCTAATATAATAAGAATGACAATTCTACTCAATTTAAATTACTTATCCAGTACCATACCAATCAAACCTACCAAATAGCTACTTTACCAAACTAGAAAAAATAATAAGAAAATTCATCTGGAACATCAGAAGATAAAGAATAGCAAAGGAACAGATTTAAAAAAATTAAAGGAAGGTAGCGTAGCTCTAACATATCTAAAACTATACAATACAGCATTAGTCATCAAAACTTTCTGGTACTGGTTAAAAAATAGAATAATGGATCTGTGGATTAATATAAATTCAAAATTAACTGCAGTAAATGACCACAGCAATCTGCTATATGATAAACCTAAAGACATCAGTCTTTGGGATAAGAACTCAGTATTTGACAAAAATTGGTGGGAAAACAAGAAAGTAATATGTCAAAAACTAGGCATAGATCCACATCTCATACAATTTATAAAAATAAGGTCAAAATGGGTACAGAATTTAGACATGAAGAATGATACATAGCTAAATTAATAGCCTAAAAATACTCTGTTTATTTGATCTATGGAAAAGAGATACATTTATGACCAAACAAGAATTAGAAAACATTATAAACTGTAAAATGAATGATTTTAACTCTATTAAATTAAGAAGTTTTTGAACTAATAAAATCAATGCTGCCAAAATTAGAAGAAAATTAAAAAGCTAGGAAGCAATCTTCACAACTAGGAGGTCTGATAAAGGTCTCTTTTCTAAAAAATCATAGAGAATTGCATCAAATTTATAATATCACAAGTCACTCCCCAATTGATAAATGGTCAAAGGACATGAACAGAGAGTTTTAAATGATGAAATTAAAGCTATATATATACATATATATATATATATACATATATATATATATATATGTATGTGTGTAATCATATCAAAAATGCTCCAAATCACTATTGATTAGAGAAATATAAATTAAAATGACAATGAGGTATCATCTCACACATACTAGATTAGGCAAGATGAGAAAAAGTGAAGATGATAAATACTAGAGAGTTTGTGGGAGGGTTGGGATATTGATGCCTTGATGGTGGCATTATGAACAGATCCAATCTTTCTGGGGAGCAATATGGAACTGTTCTCAAAGAGCAATAAAACCGTTCATACCCTTTGACCCAGCAATTCCAATTCTAGGTCTTTATACAAAAGAAATTATAAAAAATGGGAAAAGTACTACCTGTTGCATAATATTCTTAGCAATTCTTTCTGTAATGGTAAAGAACTGGAAATTGAGAAGATACCCATCAATTGGGGAAAGGCTAAACAAGTTATGGTATATGAATATTGTGGAATGCTATTATTCTATAAGAAACCATAAAGGGTCAGACTCTAGGGAAGAATGGAATGACATACAGTATCTTTTGCTGAGCAAAGGGAGTAGAACCAAGAAAACAATGAACTCATCAACCCCTGCTTTTCTTCAGGGCTTTTTGTCTCAAACACAGTGATGTGATCTTGGACCTCCACAATGGAGAGATAAGATCCAGTTAAGCCCATATCCTTCAGGTGTGGTCAAATATATTCTACCCTCTAAATTATATTCTACCTTGTTGATTATATTCTACCCTTAGAGAAGTAAAGTTCTAAAGATTTAAAAGTATTATATCTTCCCTTATAGGGTTATATATGATTTGATAGTCTTGACCAACATTTGTTTTGTTTTGTTTTTTCCTTCCCCTTTTAGTTTACATTTTTTATGCAACTCTTCAGTCATCACACATTTGACAATGGAATTCTCTGTTCAGTTTTGGTCTTTTCGTCGGTACATTCTAGAAGTCCTCCATTTCGATGTACATCCATCTTTTTCCCCGCCAGTATGTGCTGAATTTTGCAGGGTAGTACATTCTGGGTTCTAATGCCATATCTTTTGTTTTTTGAAAACTGCTCTCCATTTCTTTCTGTCCTTCAGCATTGAGACTTACAGGTCTAATGTGAGTCTAATTGTGTTTCCTGTATATTTGAATTGTTTTTTTGCTCCTTGCAATATTTTCTCCTTTATTTGAGGGGTCTGAACTTTGACTATTACAGTCCTTGGAGTTTTTATCCTGGGGCTTCATTAAGGAGGGGTTCTGGGAATTCTTTCAATGGCTATACTATTATTTTGTTCTGGTAGATTTGGACAGTTTTTCCTTATAATTTCCTTCATTTCCAGTTTTTTTTTTTGGTTGTTCCAGGCTTTCTGGTAGTCTGATGATTCATAGGTTGTCTCTCTTGTATCTATATTACAGGTCATTTTCCCCCCTAAAAGGTACTTTATATTTTCCTCAATTTTTTCAAACTTTTACTTTGTTTGATGGAATCTTGCAGTCTTGTAGATTCATTGGAATTTTTTGTTCAGTTCTAATTATTAAGATTTTATTTTCTTCAATTAGCTTCTGTGTTTCCTTTTCCAGTTGGTTATTTTTAGTTTTAATGCAGCTGATTCCTTTGTTCAGTTTTTCATAATTTTCCTGCATGACTTTTATTTCCTTTTTCCATTTTTCTTCTTCTCTTCTTTCTTTTTAAAATTATTTTTAAGCTCTTTGATGTATTTTGTATGTAAGTCCAATTTATAGACTGTTTTGATATTTCCCCTGTGAAAGTAGTGTTTTACTGATTTCTTCTTCAGACATGGCATTCCTGTCATCTTTGTCTATAAAATAATTTTCTGTAGTGAGAGCTCTTTTAATGTTTTTGTTAATCTTTGTTGTTTAAGTTATGCTCCTGGGGTATAGGAAGTATAGATACAAGTTTTTATTTTGCTAGGGCTGGGGTCTTGATTGTTGTTGGCCAAGATGTTGCTTAGGCAGTCTAGGCCTTGCCTTTGCAGTGGTGATTTTCCTCCTTTATATCCAAGTTCTGACTTAACAGTGGTTTGTTCTGGACCCATTCCTGTTTTTACCCCGGTGTTTCAGGGTTAAGAATAGAATAGGTTCAAATGAAGCCTATATGAAAATGACAATAGTAATGTATTATTTGTTGACAAACTCACAGACTTTATCTTCTGGGATGGGAACTGGATATTTGACAAAAAATGTTGGGAAATCTTGACAATAGTATGGCAAAAACTAGGCATAGATCTTCATCTCCCACCCGATAAGGGCAACCAAGTGGTGCAGTGGATACTTCACTTGCCTTGGAGTCAAGAGCAAAGGAGTTCAAATTTAGCCTCACACGCTTGATTCTTACTAGCTGTGTGACCCAGGGCATGTCATTTTACCCTGATTGCCTCGCATCCTGGGAAATCTCCAGCTGTCCTAATTGATATCTGGCCATTGGGTCCAGATGACTCTGAAGGAGAAAGTGAGACTGGTAATTTAGCATAGCATTTCCTCACTCATATTCAATTCATATGCTTTTCATGGCATCATCACCCTGATGTTGTGATCTTCTTCAAAAAGGAAGGACCAATCTTACCCCTTTACCAAACAAGGTCAAAATAGCATTGATACAAATGGTGATACCATAGACCAATTAAAAGACTGAGAAATATGCTTTCAGTCAGATCTATGGAAAGGGGAGAAATTTATTACTGGAAAATGGGGCACATTATAAATTGTCAAATGAATGATTTTGATTATATCAATTTAAGAAATTGTTGCACTTACAAAACCAATACTGCCCAGATTAGAAGGAAAACAGAAAACTGGGAAACAATATTCACAGTTTAGGGTTATGATAAAGGTCTCATTTCTAAAATGTATAGAGAATTGAATCAAATTTAGTAGATTACATTTTATTCCCCAACTGATAAATGGTCAACTGATGTGAACAGATAGTTTTCAAATGAAAGAAATAAAACTATACATTATTTTTATGAAAAAAGTACTTCAAATTTGATTAGAGAAATGCAAATTAAAACAACAGTGAGGTACCACCTCATATCTATATTAATTTCCTTTCTTCTTTCAAAGTCATAACCATACCATGAATATCCATATCTTTAGGAAAGAATGAAAGAAAAGAAAAGAAGGAAGGAAGGAGAGAGAGAGAAGCAATAAGGGAAGTAAAGAAATTAATGAGAAGGAAAACAAAGTAATAAAAAAAGCAAGACGAGAACCTTGAGGATGAGGAGGAAGTACATTTCAGACATGGTTTTTAGAAATCACTTTTAGAAACATCTATATTATGGGTGTCAGGGACAAAAATAAGTGGAAAAATGGTCTTCCCAAAGGAGGGCATTATACACTTATACATATTTATCAGTATGCACTTATAAAAATAAAAAATACACTCACAGATATATATTGTTTAGTATATACAAAAATGCATATGAGTGCATGTATATGTAGGTGTAGATATACCATAAACTATATACTAAATTTGAATGCTATATACTAAATATTATAGCATAAAACTATGTATTGGCATTCATATTCTAATTCCTTTCACAAAACCTTTTAAAATATTTTATTTTTAAAATAATTCTGAAAGGTAAGTTTTATAATCCCTCTTTGCATATGAAGTAACTGAGTTAAACAGCTATAAATTTTCTGTTGTGGGATTTGAACTGAAATCTCCCTGCTCTAAGGTTTATCCTATTTTCAATTGCCTGTGGAATTATAATGCATGTATCTATATATACATGTTTTATCTTTGCATTTTATTTTGAATGCCTATATATGCACTTCATATCATTTATTATATTTTATTTTATATATGTTTATTACAAACATAACATCATATATTATAATATTGCTATCTATTTGGCTATCTAGTTAGCTCTTGACCTAACTTGTTCAGAATGAGAAAGCTACTAAATTTCTGATGCAGGATATGTACTCATGTCTTCCTGACTGCAGTTCCAAAATTCTACCCACACTGCAACCATTTTCCCATTATCTTTATATATGTTATTCAATTCTATATGATATCTGATTGTGAAATCTTGATTATTTTTTTTCATTACTAATTATACTGCTTTTTATTCATCTGGAAACTCTGAAAGGTGGCTATAATGATCACTTTTTTTGAAGTTTCCTTCAATAGATGTCTGTTATTTCTATTTTTGACTTTGCTCTTTTTTCCCTAATATGTCAGTAGTTTTCTTGTATAATTTCATGAAAGATAATAACTGTGCACTTTTATTTCTTAATTTTAAATTTCTGGCTGTATGATAATTTTAAATGTCTCTCCATTTTTCAGAGATAATAGTTTTTAATGAGATGTATTATATTTTATACTAATTTTGTCAATTATTTTATTTTAACAATATTTTTCATTTTCTCATGGAGTCTTTAACTTCTGTTTTATCTTTTTTTTTTCTAATTTTCATGATTTCCAAAAAGAGAATAAGGTGATATCTTACTTGTTTTTTGTTTCTTTCCCAAGACTGCTTCTTAGTTCATAATTATTTTGATTAATTTCCTTTAGTGTTAAAATTCATCTTATGACTAATGTCATCTTATGACTTTATCTTACTTTAAACTTTTCATTTAGGTTTTTTTGGGATTTTTTCCTCCATTTCTAGCTTATGTCTTAAAAAGAGTTGACATGAGAAAAGCTTTTCTTCTCCTTTTTTGTTCTTTTGTCTTTTATTTCTTTTCCTCTCCTCCCCTCCCCTTCCCTCCCCTCTTCATTTTTCCTCTCTTCTCTCTTCTTTCTCCTTCATTTAATTCTTCCTTCTTCCTCTTTTCCTCCTTTTTGTTCCTCTTTACCTCTTTCTCTTATTTTTGAAGGGGGAAAGGTAATTAACATTCCTCCCATTCTTTTTCATAAATTGAAACTTTGTGTAAGGTCTAGGGTCTGTGCATTCCTAGCAGGAAATCTGACTAGTTTCTGGCTATTATGTGGTGTCCTACTTCTAAGGTCAGATTGACAATTCTGTATTCCTCTACTTCTCACTCTTTCTCTTAGATTCTTTCTCTAGATTAGGAGAACAGTGATGTGTCTTTTTATGACAAGAGACCTTGGTTTTAGACTAAGATTCTGAAAGGGCTATAGCATTGATGCAATAACTCAGAGAAGGAACCACAGAGTCAGATATTCATAATGCAAAAAACTTAGCCATGCTTGAGCTTTAATTAGTGTATGACAGTGGCTGACTGAAGAATCAAAATCTAAACTTGCTATGTGCCTATTCTGTGCCAGGTACTTTGCTACAGAATAGAAATACAAAGACAAAAGTGAAATAGTTCTTTTTTATAATGAGCCTTGAATCCAGTGAGGAGAGAACATACAGTCATCCAACTATGAACATAATCTCTAGAATATAGAAAGGAAGAAATGGGGACAGACTTGAGAAACTTGGATGGAATTTCAGGCAATTCATGTAGAAGGTGGTGCTTAAGATAAATATCGGGGGGGGGGATAGGGATTCCAACAGGCAGAGATAAATATGGTATAACTTCTAGTCTTGTGGGACAGCCAGTGTAAATGAACAGAGGCAGGAGATGAAAAGTTATATATAATATACATTTAAATTTATGTACATTTATACATAAATACACATTTACATTCATGTACAAATGCATACATGCAGTATATGCATACTTGCATACATGTGTATAATTTATTGAGTAGGAGAAGGGAATAGTAAGTACCACAATTTAGAAAAAGTTGAGTATAACACCAAGTTCCTGAACCTGTTTGGAAGGATGTTAGTGCCCTCAACACAAACAGTTACAATTGAAAGATGAGTGGGTTTGGTGAAAAGATAATGAGTTCTGTTTTGCACATGGTGATTTTATGATGTCTACAGGATCAATGAAGCATTATTGTATTACTGGAGGTCAGGAGAGATATTTCAGAGATAAAGAGGAATATGGTTGCATGTATACATATATTTATGTATGTATTCATACATGTATGCAGCAACATTTGCTTATATATGTGCAATATGCATGTATATGCATGTGTGTGGTTATAGAAAATTATAATTTAGAATACAGTTTAAATATAAATATATAGTTGCATGAATGTTCTTGCAGACATAAATGTGTGTGAGTGTGTATGTTTACATGCATATTTATGTGCACACATATACACATATTAGGTATGTGCATGATTGCATGAATTTTTATGATTTATTAATGAAAGATATTGAAGCAACATAAATAAAACAAAATAAGAAAGAAGGAGACCTAAGATAGAATCTTGGTAAATATCCACAGTAATAATCATTGACAAAGCTGGGATGTCAACATAGATCTTTTGACCCCCAAATACAACATTTAAGTAGAGAAGTGAGATAAAAGGGATTAACATCTTAAAGGACAAGGATTCAAATTATGGTAGATATTTAATTTCATCCATTTTCCAAGTAGGATGGAAAAATGTGAATAATGGCTTCCCCATATTATAGCATGAGGACTAGAGAAAGTGAAAAGTTTATAATATCCAGCTAATTTTCTAAGGTCTCCACTTTATTCAGGTTGTTTCTCTGTCATCAGTTTACTTGATGTGGCTTTTCTCCAGGTGCATAATTTAATAGAGAGCAATCATATTGAGTACTTATTGGAGTAGGGAAAAAGAATTAACTCATTTGTCTATCATGTTACACATGTCACAGTACCATGGAAGAATATAACAAATGAGGTACATTCTATAGCACTTGTTTGTCAGTTATCATATACTACCTTGCATCATTTAATACCCTTTTCATGCATAAGTGATCAGTTTTTTTTCAACAAGACTGAAAGTTTCTTGAGGTGAGGAATCATATCTTATACTATTTTGCTGTCTAAATAAATATTTGAAATTGATCAAACAGCTGTACCTATAATGTTTACTTCACTTATCATAAATTAATTGAGAGTGATATAGATTTACATAATATTTAAGGAAGATACACTGAATAAATCAATTCTTTAATCTTCTTGTGTAGATCAAGGATCTGAGACTCAAAAAGCAATTGATTTGTCAAAATAAGATATTTAGTGAGAGAATTTACATCAAAAAATCACACAAAAAATTAACATTGCAATGATAATAAATTCAAATGTATTACATTATAGAATACATTATTCCATACATTTGCTGTAACTTTAGGTAGTGGGAACCATTGAATTCCCTTAAAAATATATCTATATTTATATACTATGAGTATATACGTTATGATTATATACTATGAGTATGTAATATATATATATATATACATATATATGTATATATATACACTTACACATATACATATAGGAATATATCTACACAAATATAAATATATATATATATATATACATACACAGAGGCATATATATATAATACATATAAAGACATATATAAAGAAATTAATACACACATTCCCCACATGTATACATGCATGTATATACATACATACACATACACATACACATACACATACACATATACATATACATATACATATACATATACATATACATATACATATACATATACATATACATATACATATACATATACACATATGGTTTTTAAATAGAAAAACAAAATTGCCTAAAATTTTCTGTTGGCAGTTAAGTAGTTAAAGACAGCTGGGGTTGACTGTCCTTAGAGGGAAAATAAAGTCATCAAGTGAAAAGACACAACTTAGGAATAGTGTTTAACTGTGTCAGAGAGTAATAGATGTCATTTAGAAGTGCTGTAAAAAATCCTCCCTGGAATTGTCTGGCCTTCTTGGGTTGTGAGTGAAAAACAAGGTGCAATCAAGAATGACACTGAGATGCTGAGTTGAGGACTGGTAGAAATAGGGAGAATTATAGTATGGCTTTTTCATTAGCCTTCTCCTTGAGAGTCCAAGAAAATGAATCATTTTCTTTCAAGTTCAAGTAGCCTTGATTTTTGCACCACTTTCTTATCTGTTGTCATCATTACTTGAATCTTTTAAAAATACTATGATACTTCCCTCTGGACAAAAAGAAGTAGAGACATTGTAATTTAGGAACCATGGAATATGAAGAGCAAGTATAAAAACATTCTCCACATGTCCTTATACATCTTCAAATACACCATTCCTTTTGTTTTCATTTTGCTTTGTTTTCTGGATTTTTCTTTTTATTCAGAGTTATGGATATATGGAAAATAATTTGATTTGAGATATTATTTTCCAATCTCTAATGAATATTTTCTCTAGAATTAAGTTGTGCATTATGAACTACAACTGTACAGTGAAATGACCCTGAAGAAAATAGAATTGGTCTAGTTTTGACAACTTCTGGATGACTTGAATTCATTATATAGCTGAGTCTATCAAATGGTATAGCTGAAAGAAATTAATCTCAGAGAAAACACCCCCATAAGGAGGCCTTGTAAATACATGTGGGTAAGATATTTACTTCTCTTTGTTCTTGCATCTCTCTATGATTTGTTTCTTCATTATTTTTAATCTTTTCTGTAATACTCAATTTTTTTTATTCACCCACTATTAGACAATTAGTGATTTTAAAGTGATATCATCACCTTTGAGTACTTAGTAAGAATGCCAAAGTATAGGAGTGGAGGGGTATTGAAGTAGGATGAAAATGGCATGTCAATACAAGTTTCATTGAGTCAGGATGGGGCAGTTAGTTAGTGCAGATTATAGAGTGCTAATCTTGGAGTCAAGAGGATAGAAGTTCGATTCTAGCCTCAGACACTTGACTCTTACTAGCTGTGTAACCTTGGGCAAGTCACTTAAGTTTCATTGCTTCATATCCAAGGACATCTCCAGGATGGGGTTCTCTCCATCACATCTGACTCTGGATGTAGAAAGAGAGACTGGTGACTTAGCACAGCCATCCCTCATTCAAATCTTATTCATGTCCTTGTCATGGCATCACATCCCTGATATGGTCTTCTTCAAGAATTAAGTACAAACATCATCATCATTGAATCATGGTGGAATGTCTGCTTGGCCTCTGAAAAATTACTCAGTAACTTTGGAGAGATCAAAAACAGCTTGAGTGTCCATAGTTTAGGAAGGAAGAGAATATTGAGATAAATCTAATGAAAAAAAGAAGCAATGAGAAACAACATGTTAAATTCTGTGCAGCCCTAACATTGTATTTTCAGAACCAAATTGCTTCTCATTTCAGTTTTCCAGGAACTTTTTTTCTTAGAAGCATAGGCCTAACAACATATAAGAATAAATCCCTTTAACAAAACTTCCACATTGGTCTGACATTTCTTTTTTCTTTTACTCCTCCTGAGGTTCAAAATATTTCTCTTATTTCTGAAGGGGAGGAATTGCTTATAATTTGTAGAAAGTGTCAGCCATGGTTTCATTAGATATACTGTAGAAATTTCTTCACCAGGATTGAATATGTCAATAAAATTCAGAAAACACAAAGCTGTTGAATCCACTGAAGTATAACTTTATTCTGCTATCCCAGCTTTTTAAATAATAGATCACTTGGTGATCATTTAGTTTGTTTATAAGGACATAGACTAGTCATATAAATGTATAGACATAGACTCAAAGCTGAGTGAATTGATTTGCTTTCCTTGATTTTCAGCATTTGAATGGTGATAGTCAATCTTTCCTTCAATGTCCAAATCAAGCCCTCAAGCCTCTCCAACAATTGTATCCTCAAATAATAGCTTCTTCCCTTATGAATCCCTATAACAGCGCTATTTTTGACATTGGAGACTTATATGAAACCTTGAAATATTTATTACTGCATGAATATTGAATTTAAAACCAGATTATAAGATGATTTCTAGAAGGCAATAGCTGTGTGATAGTTTATGCCAAGTTCATTTAAAATGCTATAGAAAGAAAAAAGTAAGCAACGTATCACAAGGAAAACCTAACTTTCCAGAAACAAGGAAAAGAAGTAGAATAAACAAACAAAAGGAAAACTCAGCATTATGAATAGATACTATAGATGAAAATTAAGAGAAAAGGAAACTTTATTCAAAAGAAAATATACCATTAAAGCAAAATGAGCAATATTCCTTCCACCCCCAAAATTAAAATGAAAAAAATTCAAAGAACTCACAGAGCTCTCAAAGAGAGATGTAAAAATGCAAATACAAGAATAAGTAAACTAGAAGAAATGAGGAAAAGTCTCTCTAAATCTGTGGAAGGCTGAGGTGGTAGGTGGCGCAGTGGATAAAGCACCGGCCCTGGAGTCAGGAGTACCTGGGTTCAAATCCTGTCTCAGGCACTTAATAATTACCTAGCAGTATGGCCTTGGGCAAGCCACAACCCCATTTGCCTTGCAAAAACCTAAAAAAAATAAAATAAAAAAAATTAAATCTGTGAAGTTGAAAAAATATAGTTTGTTTTAAAAATTATATACAGAATAAGGGGTGGCTAGGTTGCACAGTGGGCAGAGCACCAGCCTTGGAGTTAGGAGTACCTGAGTTCAAATCCTGACTCAGACCCTTAATAATTACCTAGCCGTGTGGCCTTGGCAAATCACTTAACACCATTGCCTTGAAAAATATATATAAAAAAAGATATGCAGAATAGTACATTTGTGTCTGATAATCTTCAGTCACATCAAATTCTTTGGCCCTTAACCTTCTATTTGATCATTTTTGCCTCTTTAAAGTTCTAAGGAATTTCATCAAATGTCAGCTTACATTTGAAATAGCAGGGAGCACAGAATATGACTACTGGATGTTTTATATGATAGCAAGAACAGAGAACAAAAAAAGTTGAAGCCTCTGTAACAACAAAAGATGATCTCTCCATACCTTAAATTTGAAATCATTATGATATTATAATTTAAAAGGAGTAACTTTTGATTTTTGTATCTTAAGGTGAGATTGTCTATTAATGGTGAAATTAAAACAAAATTAATTGGGTATGGGAAAATAAGTGCTAAAACTCATTTTTTTTTTCTGAAAGACAGGGCTGGGATTGTATAATTGGACATTAGGAAGTGTTCCATATGAATTTCTTGGAAGCCTTATAACACACTGGTGATGTGAGATCTTGAAAAGGTAGATTTTGGTCAGGAAACCTTTGGATTTTTTGGAACTGGCATCTCAAAATAAGTGCACCTGCATCCATTGAAAAAATTTAAGTAAAGGCAGAGACTACTCTAGATCAATGAAGACTTGCTTTCTCTAGGTTGTTCAATGATGGTGTGATGATTAGGCAAGATGTATCTTACATGTTCAAAATCCAGTTGTTCTCTCTCCCCTATCTTGGCAGAAGGGGTAACTTCTTGAATATGGCATATAAAGAATTTAAATAGACTTAAGTATGTTTCTGACATTATTACTTATTTTGGTGTGCTTATTTGTTTCACCTAATTAGAAGTAACTTGATTTCAAGTTATCTATAAATCATGGATTTATCAATAAAAGTTTATTGTTATCAGGAGAACTTTGCTGAATTTTAGAGGAGGAAGCTAAATATAATTCATAAATTCATATTACTATTTAGTTTTTTGGAGCTTTTCCATGGAATTGTTCTAGACCTTGTCATTATGGCAACCCAAACAGGGATAATTATAATTATTAATTATAAAGAATTTGGAAAGTGAGATGTATGTATGTATAGATAGATAGATAGATACATAGATAGATAGATAGAGATAGAGATAGATACAGGTACAGGTACAGATACAGATACAGATACAGATACAGATACAGATACAGATACAGATACAGATACAGATACAGATATAGATATAGATACAGATATAGATATAGATATAGATAGATATAGATGATATAGATGACATAGACATAGATATAGATATAGATATCAATAAAATCTCATTTGCTGGCCACAGAATCTCTGCTTGGTAAGGAGTATTATTATCTTTATCTTAAAGGTGAAGAAATTGAAGCTTAAAGATATTATGAGTTTTGCCTAAGTTCACTCAACTGGGAAGTGATCAAGCACAAAATTGAATTACTGACAATGGATTCAATACTCTTTCCACTTTTCTACCTCTTTGCTCTTATGGGTTAAGGGAAATGCACAAGCCACCTTAGGTAAGAATCAGTAATCCCAGCATAAGCTGATTGAGTCATTCCACAGCATAGTACACCAATACAGCCCCATTAGAAAATAAGGATATTGTATTCAACAGAAGTGTCAGTGGACAGTAGCACAAGTTCAACCTGTTATGACAATGGGCACCATTGCTAGATGAAGGTGAAAAGACCGTGCACAGAGACATGGACTCTTTACTTGAAAATTGGAACTTATTTGCTCTTTCTTTGTATGTCTGCACTTAGCACAGTTTCTAGCACACAATAAACAAATGATGATCTTTAATTTCTGTCATAGTTCAGAATCAATCCAAAATTATTTAGTAATTATTTATTATGTGCCAGACACTTTCCTGATTTTTGTAGAGGATGTTAGTGTTTTAATCATTTTTAATCATTTCCAACACTTTGTGATCCTATTTCAGGGTTTCTTTTTTTGGCAAAGATACTAGAATGGTTTGTCATTACCTTCTCCAGATCCTTTCACAGATATGGCAACTAAGGCAAGCAGAGTTCAGTACTTTCACCAGTCACACAACTAGTTCCTGAGATAAAATTTAAACTGAGGAAGATGAGTCTTCCTGATTCCAGACCTGACATTCTATCTACTCTTCTACTTAATTGTCCTTCCCTAGGGATCCAAATGTCTAAATTTGTGTGTGTATATATATATATATATATATATACATATTTGTATATAGATACATGTAGATATAGGTAGGTAAGCATAATATAGACATTTACATCAATCTCTAATATCTTGACATATCTATCATTATCTGTCTATCTATCTGACACTGGAAATTGTCAGAAAAGAGAAGAAAGGATGTGAAACAATTTAATGAAGGTAAAATTAGAAGGGAAGTGTCAACAAACTGATTATTGGATAGTTTACTGAAATGTTTAAATAGCAAAATTTTGGTGATAGTCTTAATTCATTTTACACAACAGATGGATAAATTCATAATGCCTTGTTTTTCTAATTTTTTTATACTTCTTCAAAATATTGTTTTCTCCTTCCTGCCCAAGTTTGTAAACATGTTGGGCAAGTAGAAGAAATGGAGGATAAAATTAATTCCCCCCCCTTATAAATCAGTGCTTTGAAGCTTTTTTTTCCCTCACATAACTATGGGATCAGACTTTATCCTTTGAGAACCAGCAATTCTTATCAATTGACCTACTAATGTATGTTTACTGGAATTCCTCTATTTTTTTTTTGTATATTTGAATAAATTCCTCACCTTTTTAATGAAAATTTTATTAAAGAAATTTTCTGTAAATAGCTTCCATTCAATTATTTTCCTTCTAGTTTCAGCTTCAGTTGTATTGTTTGGTCAAATAAAATATTATCAAATATTGATAAAATTGTCCATTTTGCCTTCTGTTTTGCTCTTTAGCCCTCACATGATCCTAAACTCTTCTCCATTCCCATAGGTAAAATGGAATTTTTCTTTACTCCTCTAATAAAACAATAATATGATATATGTAAAAAGCATGTATCCATTTACAATGTATTTTGATGCATGGTACAAGATGTTGCTCTAAACCTAATTTATTTCATAGGGTTTTTCAGTGCTTGATTCCTTAACTCTATCTCTGTTCTTTTTGTGGCTGATCAACACTAAGTTATTCATTTCTTTTTCTTCTATATATTGTATACCTAATCTGGTCTGCTGACCAACCTCTCTAATTTTTAACTGGTAGAAATTATGGATTTATAATCTAATGAGATCTAGCATTAGTGGACCCTCTTCATTCTCATATTTTTAAAATTTTCTTCCCTTTAGATTTATACACTTTTTATTCAAAGATTATAATAATCAATAATGGTAGTGTCAAGGTCATGAAACTTTTGAGTAGCATTTTCAATCATTATGGAATCAATAATGAGTTGTTCTCTATACCCCTGAGACATTTTGGCACATTATTTTTACTCATCAGTCAATTTTTTTTGTTAATGTTTATAGATTTTTTGAGTGCTAAAACCACAAATGCTTAGAGTAAGTACATAAATGTGCATTTGACCTATATTTGGAGGAGTGACTAGTTTCATCTGCTAATATTAAATTAATTCTTAGAAGGAAAATGGAAATAGAGAGAGAAAGAGAGAATGCTGATAATATACTAATCCAATGTAAAGGGATCAAGTTAAGAGTTATGAATTTAAGCCGTGTCTAGTTGTGCTGGGAACCTAGTTTTTCACCTTCATTAATATGATCATACTGCTATTAATGCTATTAATATGCAAGTTTTCAGTTTCCTCTTTACCTAAATTTTGCTTTCATTGTATAGGATATTTAAAAATCATAAATTTCCCTTCTCTTTTCAGATTCTTTTATTCCTCAGAGTTTTTCAAGTTTTTGAACCAAGTTCTTCAGTCTATGTATATGTGTGTGTATGTGTGTGTTTACGTGTTTTATAGACACATTTGGGATTCTCACGAAAATTATAAATAGCTTTTCAGGATGTTTTTAAATGCATAAAATGAAATTAACTGGAGTACAAAAGAAATTCATTTCTATTTAAATATTTACAAAAAAGAGAATAATGAAGTTCCAGTAAGTAACACCTCCTGCATATTAATGATTTTGATTGATGTTGAAATGATACTTTTATATTTTTGTGCTATTTTAAAGCCTTATGTAACCAAAAACTTCAAGCTTCTGTTCACACTTAGTGTCATTTACTGTTTTCATAATAATATAAACATACAGTATTTTCCCATAATTTTTAAATAATTTTTAAAATAGTCATTCTGACTTTGTTAATTATGTTAATTATTTGAGAATTTTTCTCAGTAAAAAGCCTAGATAGTTCTACATTTCTTTCCATGATCTTTCCTATGTCTATGACATGGTATATTCTGTTTTACATAGGTCTGACCATCATTATTATAATTTTTAAAAATGTTCTAAAAGAATGTATTTTATTTTCTTATATAAGTGTTCAGACTTAAGGGATTATGAGTTTTTCCTATGTTCACCCAGCTGGTAAATGATGAAGGAAAAATTTGAATTCCTGACAATGGGTTCAGTACTCTTTTCACTTTTCTACCTATTTACTCCTAAGGGTTAAGGGAAATACACAAACCAGCATAATCAAATATTTAAGCAACCATTTTAAACACTGTATCTCTCTTTAAAAATTTTTAAAAATCATACCATTTCTTTTTGTAGTGGCAGAGAATTGTAAATTGAGGGGATGCCCTTTAATTAGGGAATGGCTAAACAAATTTTGGTACATGAATACTATAGAATGTTATTGTTCTATATGAAACCATAAATGGTTGGACTCTAGAGAAGCATAGAATGACTTACAGTATCTGAGGCTCAGTGAAGGGGAGTAGAGCCAAAAGAACAATGTACACATCTAAAACAACATTGTGAGATAAACAAGTCCAGAGAGCTATAACAACTGTAATTGACTGATTATGCACTACATTATTCTCAATCAGAGGAAGAAAAAAAAACAAAACACAAAGAAAAAAATCCTTTCAAATCTGATGAACACTTTATAAAAATTATTCCTTATGTACCTCTACCCTAATCCTAATTCCTCAAGCCAAAAATTTACTAATTTGAAAACATGTTTAACAAAATATGGATGTAAAATGCTAACCTGACTGTTTCCTCCTGAGGGGAGGGAGGGGGAAGGAAGGGTGGAGGGAAATTTTGCAACTTGGAAATAGGCATATACATATGGATGAAAATAAAAAAATAAATAAACAATTTTAAAAATTAAAATAAAATCACACCATTATTTTAACTATTTATATCATTATTAGATCACCCTCTGGATGTTATTCTATGGATAAATTTTTCAATGTTTTCAACCACCTTTTTCTATATAAGATTTAAGCAATTTCCTAATTCTACTTCCATTTAATTTATATTATTATTATTTTATTATTATATCTGTAACACAATTTCCATTACTTGAATATTTATATAGTATTTAGAAAATGCAGTATTAAGTCCCATGCTAAAACTTTTAGCATTTTCAGTTAATTTCATATAATTTAAATCACATAAAAAGAAAACAGTGGATTATGTAATTTCTTTGATCATTATGACCTCTTAATACTCTCCAAAATAGAAATTATCTGTCAAAAATGATCTTCTTCAGTAGCGTCTGTGATCTAGAACAGGGCTGTCCCAAATGTGGCTTGCAGACTTGCATTCCATGACAGTGTGATTTTATGTGGCCCCCTATGGGTTTACTGTATGCTTTAGTAAATGAAGTCTACCACTGTAATGAAGCTACCACAGAGCTCTTACTAAAATGGCAAATCAAAATATATTGTCTGTTGCTTCTCTTTTTTAAAAAATAAAAGCAGGAAATATTTTATTTGGGTCAGATATTACATAATATCTTTTTTATTGTTAAATTTGTTTATTTATTTTCATACATATGAACATGCATATTTTCAAGTTACAAAATTTCAACCACTCTCCCTTCCCAATCACTCCTCTCAGTAGGGAACAATCAGATTGGCATGAGGAATTACAATTAAGGGAGATACATAAAAGATAATTTTTATAAGGTGTTTATCAGATTCAGAAGGGTTGTTTGTTTGTTGTTTGTTGTTTTGTTTTGTTTTTGTTCTGTGTGTTTTGCTTTGTTTTGTTTTCTTCCTCTGGATAGGGGTAACATACTCCATGACCAGTCATATACAGTTGTCCTAGCTCTTTTGGCTGCTGAGAGGAGCTGCTTCTATCAAGGCTGTTCACCTCACAAAGGTGTTATTGATGTATTGTCTATTGTTTTAATAAAAGCTTTTAAAGGTAAGGTTGGATAGCTTTGATCCAAAATGCTCAGAATATTAACCAAGGTAAAACAAACTGACAAGACATTAATCAATCAATCAAAAAATATTCCCCTTCAAACCCCAGAATTAAATTCACTGATCCTGAACTCAATTAATACATATCCCATACTTTCCATATTACTAGCCATAAGTCTGCACTAGCACATCTAAGGGCAATACACATGTTTACAATAGAACCTACCCTTATAACTTCTATGTGGGGGGGGGTTGTGAAGTTACCCTAAAGAAAAATCCTCAGAGACTGGGTCTGAGCAGCAGAAAGTCTTTATTTGTTTTATCGAGAAAAGGCAGACTCAGATATACACCAGGATGGTGAACGTCATAGAGCTGGCCTTAAAGCACAGTAAGATTGATTTATGTAGATCATAACCTCAATGTCCCCCACCCTAATGCTCTTCCCCGCTGAGCCATAGGTTGGGTTTTAGGGGGTACAATCTGATTGTGGAAATCTATCCCACCAATAGATTCAAAGAAAAGAATGCAATGTTTTCACAATCTGTGTCTCACCAGATGTGGGGTGACAGGTTATCAGATCCTCTTAGTTTAGAGGTCATGATGACCTTCATAACTATTTTGACTAGAAAAAGTATGATTTTTCATGATCAGGTTATGCTTTAGCCTTCAGAATAGTCTTATTGCCAAACAGGATGTCTTGGGACTCTTGTAATATTAGGGTTTCTTGACATAAACATTTCTTTAATACTGAGAGTACTTCATCAAAAATTATCCCACTCATCTGTGACTGATCTCCCACATTGTAGAACTAGGAAGACATGAACTCAAATCTCCAAAAGATTGCTTAGGTCTTTTTTCTTTTTGTTTAAAGTTTTTGTAAGGCAATGGGGCTAAGTGACTTGCCCAAGGCCACACAGTTAGGTAATTATTAAGTGTCTGAGGCTAGATTTGAACTCAAGTACTCCTGACTCCAGGGCCGGTGCTCTATCCACTGTGCCACCCAGCCACCCTTGCTTAGGTCTTAATAGGTAACTTATTTTCACAAAATCTTTAGTGAACCTGCAACCCCAAAATACCAGTGCTCCAAATCTCTGAAGTAATAGTGCCTGAGAAAACAGTATTGTGATCTTTAGAACTTCTGGTGCTGGTCCAGAAAAGTGAGAAATATAGACCTACTGGTAACGGTCACCAATTAATAAAAAACATAATAATGTGTGTGTGGGAGGAGGGGATGGGTAGAGGAGTTGTGCAGCACATTATCAAACTGAGGGAAAGGAGCAATATCCACTCAGGGAAAATATTGACTACTAAAAGTCAGGCAGGGCAGAGAACCAGATTTATGAACTGTAAAATGCTCATTGTGGAGGAGACAGATGTTTTGTGATCCACTCGACAAAGGAAACCACAGAGGAGATGGAGTCAGAAAGTATGTGATAAATAAAGCAACTAAAGCAACTAAAATTGCCAAAGAAATTTAAAAAAAGGAAATTCAAATTCCTAGAACATAAACAGATAAAAAATCAAAGACAGTAGCAAAAGAAGGAAATAGCATCCCCCAGATTTATAAACGATTTCAGGCATATATGAGTAAATTCTATGAATTAAATGAAAATGATCCAACAATGATGAGAAAGAAGACCCCATTGAATTTGAGGACAACAATGGGGAAAGTCCTCACAATTCCTGAGTAATTTAAACGATAAATTAAAATTACTGGATCAAAATTTATGTCTGGCACAATGAAAATTGATAACAGAGCAAAAAAATCATCAACAACAAATTTCATCAAAGAAAAAAAGAGAGAATAGTGTAAAAATTTAAGTACACAGAAGTGAATGGCATCTTAGAAGAAAAGAAGCAAAATACAAGAGTTTTAAAAGAAAATATGCTCATTATTCAGTAAAGCATACTTATTTCAAAGACAAAGTTTTGGTAAAGGGAAAACTAAGAAGAACACAATAGAGCAAAAACGAATTACATTGTAATGAAGGAAATTAGGAAAGAATTGCCCAGAATATCTGAACATAGAAAATGAAATTCACAATACAGATTACTTCTAGTCTGTTTCATATGCAATAATTCTTAACTTATTTTATGTGACATCACTATTTGTTCTAAGGTGTTTCTATCACATTCAGTATGGTATTTCTAAAATATCCAAGATATCTTGATTTTGTATGATGCCAACATTGGTGTTTCACTTGTCTTATTGTGTGATATGTTTACAGGGTTTGCATTATGATTTCATGCATCTTAAACATTTGACCCTTTACAACTCAAATATTATTAGATTGATAGGAGTATAAATATCATGCCTGCTGCACTTATCCATTAAGTGGCATCAACAGTTTCCAGAGGACTTCCAGGAAGATTTTATTTTTTAAATTTTATTTATTTTTCATTAGGAAGCAAAATATTCACTTTTATAATAGTAGAATAAAGCAAAAGATGAATGCACAGCAAACAGTAGGTCTATTACATATACCTTGCTATTCTTTTTTTTAAAAATATATGACAAAGCTATCATATAACTTTCTTCTTTTCCTTTTCCTTTTACTTCCCCCAATCCTATATATTGTCTTCCTTCATAGAACTTTTAAAGTTAATTTTCTCACTTAATATAATCAGAATGAGTTAGCCACTGTGTTATTATTCTCCTGGTTTTTCCCATATTGCTCTTTATTATTCTGTGCAAGTTTATGGATGTTATTTTTCCCTAAGTTCAAAAAAATTCATCATTATTTATATAACATTGGTATTCCTTCATGATCTTATGCTAGACCTAGTTCTCACATTCTCCAGTGGATAGTCACCACCCCAATTTCTACTCTGTTGCCACTCCAAGTAGAGCTGCTATAAACATATTAGAAACTATAGATTCTTTTCATCAAATACCTTTGGAAATAGGCTTGGTAATGGTTCTGCTATGTCAAAGCATATAAATAGTTTAATAAATCTGAGTATAATTTCAAATTGCTCTCCAAAATTGGATCAATTGGTTGGATCAATTAAAAGTTCCACCAACAGTGCTTTAATGTCCTAAATCTTCCACATGCCCCCCAATATTTGTTGCTTATCCATCCAATCACTTAAAACAAAATATCTTAGGGTAGCTTTAATTTTTATTGGTCATCAAAAATGATCTATAGTATTTTTAAATGATTATTGCTAAAATTACTATCAGTTACTTAGAAGGCAGGGTTTCGTTTATTATAACAGACTTAGGTGACACATCACTTTGAATAACATTTCTTTACTTTTTCCTAGCCCTTAATTTCACAATAGAGAGTGTATTACTTTTGTTACTGTTATGGTGCTTATGACAATAATATTTCTTTTACCATTACTATCTTACTACCTTTTTCTAAAATCTTTCTCTATTCCTATACTTTGGGAAATGAATCTGATATCATAAAGGATGTGTTATTAGAACATAAGCTCTATCAATTTGTATAAAAGTGAAAAGAAAATATGGGCCTAGTGGCAAACAAATGAGTGTTATCCAAGAATTAGCTAAATTATGCTTCTCTTTTAAATAGTTTATGAATTTAAGGAATATTAAAAAAGATAAAAAAGAACATTTCTCCATTCACCTGTAGAAGAGGAAAGAGGGAATTATAGGTGAAACCATGAATGTGTATTACATAAAGCTTTTTTCATATTTTAAAAAAGTATGTAATAAATTTAACATGCTGCTTCTGAAGTTAACCTGTCTGGCAGTATGTCTCTTTGAATTTCCTTCTGCTCCCTCTATATATTTTTGTATTTTACTTTATTTTCTCCCCAGTAACATGACAAAACAAGTTTCAATATTCATTTTTAAAGACTTGAGTCTTAATTTGCCTTTCCTCCCACCCAAATCCCAATCATTGAGAAAGCAAGTTATTTGATATTGGTTAGAAATGCGCAATTATGAAAAAAAATCACCACAGTAGCCATGCTTTAAGGAAAACAGAAACCTTCCATCTTAAAAAAGAGAAATATCAAGAAAAATGTAGGAAAGAAAGTATGCTTCAATCTGTATTCAGATACTATCAGCTCTGTCTTTGGAATGAATTTTATTCATTATCATAAATCCTTGAGAGTTCTCTTGGGTCATTGTGTTGCTGAGAAAAAGAAAATCATTTATATTGCTGTAATTTTTGACATTTCCCATTGCATCT
Organism: Macrotis lagotis; assembly: GCF_037893015.1. Taxonomy (NCBI): domain Eukaryota; kingdom Metazoa; phylum Chordata; class Mammalia; order Peramelemorphia; family Peramelidae; genus Macrotis; species Macrotis lagotis. The sequence continues at coordinate 106,174,549 of NC_133658.1, read as the reverse complement.
GCTCCTCTTATTTTTTTAACTGAGAGCATCCTGCACATCATTTCTCTTTTTAATATAAATATTTTGTTTTCTATTTATAAAATAGAAGAACTTTTGAATTTTACAATTTTCCTCCTCCCTCTTTCCCCAGGCTTGTGCTATATGTGTGTGTGTGTATATATACATGTATTTCTCATAATTGAATATGTTGAGAGAAAAAATATATCTTTAAGGAAGAAAGAAAATATTAGAGATAGCAAAATTATTTATTACATAAGAAAACATTTTTTTAAAAAAATTGAAGATAATACTCTTTGACCTTTGTTTAAATTCCACAGTTCTTTCTATACATACAAATGGTATTCTCTATCACAGATCCCCTAAAATTGTCCCTGAGTTTTGCACTGATGGAGGGAGCAATTCAATCAAGGATGATCGTCATCCCATGCTGTTGTTAGGGTATACAATGTTCTTCTGGTTCTGTTCATCTAACAGCATCAATTCATTCAAGTTTTTCCAGGCTATTTTTTGAAATCCCATCCCTCTTGATTTCTAATAGAATAATAGTGTTCCATCATATGTCTATATCTATATATATATATATATATATATATATATATATATGTATGTATATAACAATATGTTCTTCTATTTCCCCAGTTGACAAACAATCCCTCAATTTCCACCTCTTTGCCCTACAAACCTAGCTGCTATAAATATTTTTGTACATGTGGGTATTTTACCCTTTTTTATGATCTCATCAGGATACAGAGCCAGTAGTATTACTCAGTCAAAAGGCATGTACATTTTCATTGCCATTTGGTGAGTTCACCTTATTCATTTTTGAAGCTAAGTAATTTGATTTCTTTCTTTTTTTTAACCAAATTAATCAAAGGATTATCTATATTATTAGTTGTTTAATAAAACCACCTCGATTTTATTTATTAATTCAATGATTTTCTTGTTTTTGATTTTATTAATTTCTCCTTTAATTTTAGAATATTTAATTTGGAATTTAATTGGGGGTATTTAATTTGGTATTTTCTCTAACTTTTTTATTTGCTTGCTCTGTTCATTGATTTCGTTTTCCTATGTTTTATTCATAGAAGCATGGAGAGATATAAAATGTCCCTTAATGACTGATATGGCTGTATCCCATAAGTTTTGGTATGTTTTCTTATTATTGCATTGTGTTGAATGAAATCACTAATTCTTTCTATAATTTGTTCTTTGAGCCCTTCATTCTTAATGAATTCTTAAAATGTTTAAAATATTCTTAACATGAGGTTATTTATAAATCTAAATATATTTATATTTATATAATTATGTTATATTATCTTAGTTCTTGATTAATCTCTCCCTGGTCTATTATTGCAAATGATTTTTAATTGAATCATGTTTGGCATTCAATATTTCTGCCTTTCTGCATTTGATTATGAGGTTTTTTTATGCCCTAGTACATTGATCAGTTTGTGTAGGTGCCATGTACTTCAGAAAAAAAAAAGGTATATTCCTTTCTCTCCTCATTCAAAGATCTATCAAGTCAAAGTTTTCTAACATTCTATTTACCTACTTAACTTTTTTCTTGTTTAATTTATGATTAGATTTACCTAATTCTGAGAGAGGAAGTTTGAGGTTTCCCACCAGTAGAGTTTTCCTGCTTATGTCTTCCTCTAACTCTTTCAGCTTCTTCTCTCATAATTTGGATGCTATACCACTTGGTACATTCATATTTAATATTGAAATTGCTTCATTGTCTATGGTACCTTTTAGGAGGATATAGTATCTTTCTTTATCTCTTTTAATGAGATCTATGTTTGTAGCCGCTTTGTCTGGGATAAGAATTGCTACCTTTGCCTTTCTCACTTCAACTGAAGCATAATATATCTTACTCCAGCCTTTTACTTTCACTCTGTATGTATCTCTCTGCTTCACAAGTGTTTCTTGTAAGAAACATATTGTAGGATTCTGGTTTTTAATCCACTCTGCTAACTACTTCTATTTTATGGGGAAGTGCATCTCATTTATATTCAAAATTATAATTACTAACTCTTTATTGCCCTCCATGTTATCTTCCCTCCATTTGTATTTTCCCCTTTTTTCACCTTATCCCTATTCCCCTCTATTTGTCTTCTGAATACTACCTCCTTCCGTGTGTTTGGCCCTTCTATCCAACCCCTCCCTTTTCATTCCTCTTTCCTTTTGCTCCTTCTTCCTTCCCTTCCTCCTGTCAGTTCGTCCTTTCCTTCCTCCTCCACCTTTCCCCTCTAAATACTTAAAAGAAAATATAAGTTTCTAAACTCAGTTGAGTGTGTGTTAATTCTTCTTCGAGCCAAATCTGATGAGAATCAGATTTGGGCAGTTCTCACCTTCTCCCTTCTTCCATTCTATTGCAATTGGTCCTTTGCAGTTCTTCCTGTGATGTAATTTGCCCTTTGGAATTGCCTCCATCCTCCCATCTCTTTACTGTCCTCCCCTTTTTAAGGACATATTAGATTTAGCTCATTCCATCAGAGTCATGGACAACTCATGAGTGTCCATTACTTCTGGATATGTATATTCCCTCTAGTACAGTTTCAGTTTTCAAGCATTATGAGAATCTTACCCCCAGATGGGGATATAGCCAGTTTTGTCTTATTGAATAACTGGTTTTTCCCCATTTTCACCTTTTCATATATCTCTTGGGTCTCCTGTTTGAAGACCAAATTTTCTGTATTGCTCTGGTATGTTCATTAGGAAAAAGTGGAAAGCCTCTAATTTCATTAAATGTCCAACTTTTCCCCTGAAAGTGAAGGCGCAGTTTTGCTGGTTGGTGAATTCTTGGCTGTATTACAAGTTCTCTTGCTCTCTGGAATACCATATTCCAGGCCCTTCAATCCCTTAAATGTTGATGCACTGAGGTCCTGTATAATCCTGACTGTGGTTCCTTGATATTTGAACTGCTTTTTCTGGTCAGGATGTTTTCCTTGATCTGATAGTTCTGGAGTTTGACCACAATAATCCTTGGTGTTTTAATTTTGGGATCCCTTTCAGTAGGGGTTCATTGTATTCCTTCAATATCTATTTTGCCCTCTGGTTCTAGGATATCAGGATGTTTCTTCACTATAACACCTCAAGGTGTACAGGAAGGCCTAGGATTCTTAAATTGTCTCTTCAGGATCTGCCCTGCCTCAATATTTCACATATTTTTTTCTATTTTTCATTTTTTAAATTTTGTTTAACAGATACTTGGTGTTTCATGAAGTCATTAATTTCCATAGATTCTGAGCTTTTATTTAGAGAAAACTTTTCTTCAACTACCTTTTGATTGCCTTTTCCAATCGGTCAATTCTAGTTTGAAGGAGTTCTATTTGCCCAGTTGTCTTTTTGAGAGAATTATTTTCTTTTTTTGCAATTGTCCTATTGTATTTTCAAAGGATTTGTTTTCTTTTGGCAAATTGTTACTTTTCTCTTGCATTTCTTTTCCAGTTTTTTCTATTTGATTTTTAAACTACTTTCTGATCTTTTGAAGGAAGATTTTCTAGAGTGGAACCAATTCATACTCTCTTCTGAAGCTCTAGTCTTCTTTGAGTTAGGATCTTTTTCTTCAAAGTAAAATTAAATGGACTCCTCTTTACACTGGCCTCTCTTCATTTTGGGTCTTTTCCCTCAGTACTTGTGCTGGTGGAGAGGATGGTTCACAAACCTTGGCTGTTAAGATCCCTAGAGGCTTTGCCTTCTTCAAGGGTTATTCAGTGGGTTGACCTGTCTGAGATTTCAGAAGTTTTCTCTGCTTTGTTTGTGCCTGGGGAGATGGGGGAGGGGGTCAGGGAACTGGCAGGATCTAGTCTGCCTTTGAACAAAATGGGTTGGGCCCTCATGTTAGATTATTAATCTACTTAATCTGAAATCAGCAATTGGAAAGATCTTTCACACACATCTGAGCCTGGAGGCAAGGTGAAAACATGGCTGGAAGGGGGAAGGCCAGGTCCTGTTTTTTGTTCTGCAGGAAATCTAATTGTCCCTTAGGAATGGGAGGGAGGGGACTCCACTGAAAGATGGACTCACTACCTGAGTCTGCCAGACCAGCCAAGCTGAAAAGATAGATGTCTGGGGCCACATGGTAGAGCTCTTTTCCCAGGCAGGTGCACATAAAATGCTTGTGCTACTGTTTTCAGGTCAGTCCCCTGACCTCAGCTCACTGCCCCTGTACTGGGTCTCTGTTATCTGCCCCAGTTCACCCACCCTCTTCTGACAGATGTTGTTGGTATATGTTATTCTCTTTGGCTGTGGGCTCTGTGGTTCCAAAATACGTTAAGAGGCTTGGGTCATATTAGTTCTGAGGGAAAGCCATGAGAGCTTAAAACAGTGCCTGGCTTTTCTCCACCATCTTGACTAGTAGTCTCTGCTCATCATTTCTTATAGCAGATAGAATTCCATTATAATCATATACCACTCCCCAATATCCCCTCAATTTCCAGTTCCTTGTCAAAAGAAAAGAGCTGTTATAAATATTTGTATACATATATGTCTTTTATATTTCTCTTCTTAATCTCTTCTAGAATATAGACATGGTAGTGGAATTGCTATGTCAAAGAGTAGGCATGGTTTTAACAGTCCATTGTATATGATTTCAAATTTTCTATAGAATTATTGAATCCTTCAACACTTCTCCAAAAGTGCACCAATGTCCTATTTCCCCTACATCCCTTATAACATTTATGATTTTCTCTTTCCATACTTCTAGTCAATACCATGGGTATAAGATAGCATCTCAGAATTTTTCTAACTTGCATCTCTCCTGTTAAAAGTGAGTTAGGGCATTTTAAAAATTATTTAAATAGATAGTATTGTAAACATCTGAAAGCTGTTTAAAGTATTTAATTATTTAGCAGTTGAAAATGATTTGTTTTTTATAAATTTGCATCAACATCAAGAAATAATCTTTCCTATCTATGGAAACAAGAAAAATTATAACTAAACAAGAAATAGAACATAAATTTCAAAAATAATGATTTTGACTATATTAAATTAAAAAGGTATTACACTAATAAAATGAATGCAGTCAAGATTAGAAGGAAAACCAAAAGCTGGGAAGTAATTTTCACAGCTAGGAGATCTGACAAAGGTTTACTTTCTAAAATATATAGAGTACTGAATCAAATTTATAAGGATACAAGTTATTTCTATTTGAAAAATAGTCCAAGAAGATGAAGAGATAGTTTTCAAATGAAAAAATTAAACATATATATATATATTTATTTTATATTATATTATATGAGTGTATAATCATAGAAAAATGCTCCTAATCATTATTAATTAGAGAAATGCAAAGTAAGACAACTCTGTGGTATCATCTCACACCTATCAGATTGGCTAAGCCAAAAAAAGAAAAATGATCAATGTTGGAGAGGTTGTGGGAAGATTGGGCCATTAATGCATTGCTGGTCAAGATGTTAACTGATTCACCCATTCCCTGGAGAGCAATATGGAACTATGCCCAAAAAACAATAAAGCTGGTCACAGCCTTTGTTCCAGAAATATAATTATTAAACCTATATCCAAAAGAAAATTTTTAACAATGGGAAAAGTCCCACTTGTTCAAAAATATTTAGAGGAAAAGAATTAGAAATTGAGGAGATGCTCCTCATTTGGATAATGGATGAACAAGCTGTGGTATTTGAATGTTAGGAAGTACTATTGGTTCAAATCTAGAGAAGCCTGGAAAGAATTATATAAATGGATGCTGAGTGAATGTGGCAAAACCAAGAGAATATTGTACACATTAAGAACATTGTGAGTCACCAAAAATGATGAATTCACCTCCTCTCAGTACTTCAGAGACTTAGGACAATCCTGAGAGAATTTCTCTGGATAATGCCATTCTCATCCAAAGGAAAATGAAACCAAACAAAAACATAGAATAGTATCCTCACTTTTTTTGTAAGGCAGTGGAGTTAAGTGATCTTCCCAAGGTCTCACAGTTAGGTAATTACTAAGTGTCTGAGGACAGATTTGAACTCAAGTCCTCCTGACTCCAGTCAGTGCTCTATCCAATGGGCCATCTAGCTGCCCCAGTATCCTCACTTTTTAAAAATCTTCTCTTATAGTTTTCCTTTCTATCCCATGTTTTTTTCTTTTCCTTTATTGCTAATATTTCATGCAAAAAAATGACTAACATGCAGCCATATTAAACAGAATATATGCAATTTCTACTAGACTGTTCACCACTGAGGCGAAGGAGGGTGGGAAGGGTGGATGGCAGAAATATATGTAACTTATAAATATGCAAATGGTTGAATGTCGAAAAACTTCATAACATGTAATTGGAAATAAAGTAAAAATATGATAAAATAAAATTTATAAATTTGAATCAGTTATCTATCTTAGAAATTAAGATCTTTAACAGAAAAACATGTTTCAGTATTTTCTCCCACAATTAGAGTATTGTTAATGGAATTTCCTTCCATCCTATTCCCCCACCTCCATTTATTCTATCGTCTTTCTCCTTTAGCCTATGACCCCCTCAAAAGTGTTTTGCATCTGACTATGCCCTCCCACTATCTTCTCTCCCTCTGATTACCTACCATGACCCCTGATGTTTCCATACCCTTCCTCTCCTACTTTCCTCTAGGGTAAAATAGATTTATATTCCCAAATGAGAATGTTTGTTATTCCTTCTCTGAGACAAATCTAATGAGCATAAGGCCCACTCATGCCCCCTCATGTACCCCTCTTCCACTCTATTGCAAAAGTTTTTCTTGCCTCTTTTACCTCTTTCTAGTTCCCCCTTTCCTTTTCCCGAAATACATTGTTTTATCATCCATTAAATCTATCTTTTAATTATATTATTCCTTCCAATTCAACTCCCATTTGTGTCTTGTCTATATATGTTTCTTCTAACTGCCTCAATAAATGAGGATGCTCATATGAGTTATCAATATCATATTCCATGCAAGAATAGAAGCACTTCAACATCATTAGGATCCTTATGATTTGCATTTCCTCTTTACCATTTTATGATTCACTTGAATCTTGTATTTGAAGATCAATTTTTCTATTCAACTCTGATCTTTTCATCAGGAAAGACTGAAAGTCCCAATTTCATTGAATGTCCAGCTTTTTCCCTGAAAGAGTAGGTTCAGTTTTGCTGGATGATTGGTTCTTGGTTGTAATCCAAGTTCTTTCACTTTCTGGAATATCATAGTTCTTGTCCTTTGAGTTTTTCAAATAGAAACAAGTAAATCATATGTTTTCCTAAATATGTCTCCATGGCATTTGAATTTTGTCTTTCTGGTAACTTGCAATAATTTCTCCTTGACCTGGAAACTTTGAAATTTGATTATAATATTCTTAGCAGTTCTCATTTTGGCATCTATTTAAAGAGGTGATCAGTGGATTCTTTCAATATCTATTTTACCTTCTGCTTCTAGAATATAAGGGAAGTTTTCCTTGATAATTTCTTGAAAAATGATGTCTAGACTCTTTTTTCATTGTTTTCAATAATTTTTAAATTATCTTTCCTGGTTCTGATTTTTAAGTTAGTTGTTTTTTGCAAGAATATGTGTCACATTTTCTTCTTTTTTAATTTGTTTGGTTTTCTTCTATTGTTTTTTGATCTCTCACAAAATCATCAGTTTCCCTTCGCTCCATTCTATATTTTAAGGATTTGCTTTCATCAATGACCTTTTTTCTTTCTTTTCTATTTTACCAGTTCTGTTTTTAAGACATTCCTATTTTCATTGACTTTTTAGACTTCTTTTTTTCCATTTGGCCCAATGTGGTTTTTAAGATGTTATTTTCTTCAGTATTTTTATGCATCTCCTTCACAAAGCTGCTGATTTGGTTTTCATGATTTTCCTACATTGCTTTCATGTCTCTTACTTCTTTTTCTTCTACCTCTCTTACTTAATTTTCAAAATCCTTTTTGAGCTCTTTCTTGGCCCCCCAAAATTTCATTTTTTTTTCTTAGAGTCTATAATTGCAAAAACTTTGAATTTCTTTTCTTCTTCTGAGTGTATATTTTGATCTTCCATATGACGATAGTAATTATCTACAATCTATTTTTTTCCTTCTTTTGCTTATTCATTTCCCCAGCTTATGTCTTAGTTTTATCTCTTTGCTAAAGTGGTGTTCTGATTCTGAGATGGTGGATTCACTACTTCTTGGGAACTGTAAGTTTTCAATTTTTCTACATTCTTATGAGAAGATATGACTTCTCTGATGGAGTGTAACTCCTTTACAACCTGGAACTGTGATCAGGTTCCCCCACTCCCTGAGACAGCAAATTCTCTTGTGCTCCTATTCTTCCCAGAAATATGACCCAAGTCAGAGTATGGAAAAAGCAACAAATTCTTGTTATAAGAAAAAAGACTCCTGTAATCTCCTTCTGATGATCTTATCCTCTGTGGGTTGATGATTATGGCCAGCTCCTGATCTACTGGGGTATGTTCTGTGCTGCTGAAGCCTGTGCTAGACGCTGCTGCAATCTTACGCTGGTGTGGCAGACATCCTCCTTATCTTCCAAATTGTCCTTAGTAGTCTCAGAACTGGAAGCTCTGGAAACAGACCTCACTGCCACTGACCTAGTTGCCCCACTTTCTGTTCTTGAATGCTTGGATGCTGATTCACTTCCAGTGAGTATCAGGTCATCCTGTGGGTTCTCTCTAACTATGTGGCAGCATTCCCTCTCCAGATCCTTAAAATTGTCTTGGACAGAAAAATTGTTTCACTCAGTCTTTGTGAGGATTCTGCCACTCCAGAAATTTTTTTAGAATCATTGCTTTAAGTTTTTCAGAGTTAGGTAACATAGTAAATATTCAAGCCAAGTACTTAATAAAATTAATTTTTTTCCAAGATATCAAATCTATATAGACTATATGAAGCTAATATCTAATATATATGGAAGATAATGTGTCTATAGTACCTTAATAAACATAAAGTGAAGATCCTGATGCCTTATAATCCCACAGAATATCTTATATCATCTTATCAAATCTAATTATTTTTGAGCGTGAGAAAAGGAATTTTTCCTTCCCCATGATCTTCACACATACTTCACACATATATGTCTTATATTTCAGAAATTATTTGAATTCATTTTGGGACTGTATGAATAATATTAGCTTTTTATGTGATGCATGTGTATACCATATAATAGATTTTCCTGTGGCATAGTCTCACTAGTTCAGTTTTTACCTTGATAATAGTCTCTCTCTCTCTCTCTCTCTCTCTCTCTCTCTTTCTCGTCTCTCTCTCCTCCCACACACAAACACACATACACACACACACACATCAAGAGAAAAAAAGTCTTGATATTCACATGTTCTTAATTCTAATTCTTGAAAATATACCATATTAAACTAAATACAATAAAAGGTATTAAAATATATAGATATTATTTTCTATTTTCTATTATTTTTTCTATTTCTATTTTCTATTATTTACTCACAATTATGTTTAACTGACAGTATTTAATATAAGCAGCATAATATGGATACGCATATTACATCTAGTCAGAAAGTTTCAACTGAACATTTTAAAAACCCTGGATACCCCAGCCCCACCTCAAAAAATCCAAGAAATTCATCCTTCCTTCACAGTATTACAAAATTGGGTTGTAAACTGAGATATCCAAGTCAAATAACTCAAATCAAACTTGCATATGGTCCTATATTAAAATAGTGCTTTGAGTTCTCAATCCATTTTGTAAACATTGACAAAATTTTACCCTCAACAACAACAATAATATATACATATACCTATGTAGATTTAAAAGTAGAAATTTAGCATTTTGATGAAAAAATAATTATTGACTTTCTTTGGGCTGTATGAAACATGCCTATTAGTGTATTTCAGAAATGGTTAAACTTATACTTTCAGATCATCCAATGAACAAAAAGAGGGCAAGGTCAGTCCCAATAATACCTTTTGAAATGAGATATGATAGTTATTTAAGGAGAAGAGAGTAGATATGGAGACAATTGGAATTTTGAATTTAAAAAAATAACTGTGTGATGTTCATACCATGAATGTATCTTCTTTTTTCTTCAGAGTAATGATGAGAAAATATATGACTATCTTTATGCAGTTAGATGAATTGTAGACAGTTGTTTTAAGGAGATGAGAAGTTGTAAAATTCATGTTACTAAGGTTATCTCTGATCATATTACTCTTCTAAATTCTATAATTTACTTAACATGATCACTTAATAATTGTCTTTTAGCAGATATATCACTTTTCTTATTCTTTTATACTGGAGGTACATGATTAATATAAGCTAAATGGAAGCACATACATGCAAACTTATGCATGTATTCATATATGTGTAAGCATAACAAATGTGATATTGAATCAACAAATAAAATTCTCAAGTATTTAAATGCATTCATATGATGTATGATATTTCTAATATTTAAAACTTGAAGAAATCTCTTAATTATATCATTCTCTTTTCCATTTATTGACATCTAGCATATACTTCTTTATAGTCTTTAGAATGTTCATGTCAGTAAAATAAATTAGGATCTTCTTAAATTCAAAAATCTTAACTTCCAACTGATATTCTGTTATCAATCATTTGACACTAAGCAAAGTAAGAAGCCTTCTGGTCTCCATTGTAAATATATATAACAAAAAATATTGCATCACAATAATAATTGTACCACTGATTACAGGGAAATTAAATGTTATTATTATTTCTTATTTTAGATTAAGAATAAAAATATTTGGGAGGGAAGGGCAAAGAGAACAGCAATGGTAGAATTAAAGTATTATAGTTTTGGAGTTAGCTTTCTTGGATACATAACCTAATTCTAATATTTCAAAACTTGATGATCTAATAAAAGTCATTTAATTTGTCTTTATCATTGATATTAATTTTTCATCTCTTAAATTGGGAAAATATATACAATATTTTTCTTAAAATGATATTGAAAGGATCAAAAGAGCTATTTTGTAAAATTCCCTATTGATTTGAATATACTATATAAATTTAAATTATTTTAATTTTCATTTAATTTTCTATTTATCCATAGTGGTGACAATAAAAAATATATATTGATTGATTTTGTTCTTGCATATTTTTGAGGAAAATTCTTAATTGTTTTTCATTAAGCTTTCAAAAATGTCTCTCTGTTATTGATCTCTTACTATTTTTTGAGGGGACACTACTTCCAATCTTCAGCCAATTTCCGAAAAAAATGCTTTATAGAATGAATTTATATTCTAAATTGATCTTCTCCAATGTCTATATCTATTCATATGTTAATTTCCCCACTCAAGAATTTTAAAAATTTATTTATTTTTGAATTTTACAATTTCTTCTTACTCACTTCCCTCTCCCCACCCCCACAGAAGGCATTCTGATAGTCTTCACAGTGTTTCCAAGCTATACATTGATCAAAATTGAATATGTTGAGAGAGAAATCATATCCTTAAGTAAAAAAATAACCAACAATATATAGGAGATAGCAAGATTACATAATGTAATAACATTTTTAAATTAAAGGTAATATTCTTTGGTCTTTGTTCAAACCCCACATACTTAATAAATAATGAATTGACATACATGTATGAGGTGTGTTGGGTATTTATAGAAAAACTTTTGAATCAATGATAACATAGATCATTTTTGAGCATCTCCAATATTAAGAATGGTTTTTGAAAATATTTTCTCAAATACTAAAATGAAGTCAGCATGGCAGTATGAAACTACCATGTTTCCCAACACAATAACAATTGAACCCTCTATATAAACATTAAAGTTACAATTCCCACCAAAAAAAGAGCAAAATAATTCCTCAACTTTAGAGATCACAGAGGATCTTCAGTGAAGATCTGCCTCTTTGAGGGAATTAGGGAAATAGAGGCCAGCTAGGTGGGAGAACAGGAAAGGAAATGGCATTGAAGGTGGGTACTTCCAGTCACAACACAGCACAGGTCTAGTACAGCAGCCCAGATCCTTGCAGGTAGGTAGTATGATTGCAAGGAGGGTTCCAACCCCAGACAATATCTGAACCATGTGAAGATTGGGGCAACTGACACAACTGGATAGGCCAAAAAACACTGCCTAGGCAAAAGCCTGGGTTACATAGGAAACATCTTGGCAAGCAATAAATCAGTGATCAGATCCTAGTCCTAACACAATAAACTTGGGAACATACTCCCTATAGCCCAGAAGAAGAATGAGCAAATGTACAAAATAATCAAAAGGAGTATTTGCCATAGAAAGCTTCTATTCAGATAGAGATGATAAAAATGTCATCTCCAAAGAAGAAAGCAGTGACAAATTATCTATATGGGAAGTTTCAAAGGAGTTTTTGAATTGGACTCAAATTCAAATCCTCATGGAAAAAACTTTAAAAATAGTTTAAGAAACAAAGAATAGAAGATCAAGAAATATATAAAAAAAGAAATGAGGGCCATGAAAGGAGAATTATGAAAAATTGATCAAATAAATCACCTTCTTTAAAAGTAAACATGACCATCAGGAAAAGGAATGGAACACAAAGGAAGCACAATTAGAATTACACAGGACTTAATCAGCTTCAACATCATAGAATAAGAAAGCCGGGAATATGCTATTTTAGTCAAAAGATTATAACAAGAAATAATTATCTTGAAAATTCATTATTTGCAAAATTCATTAAGACGAATGATTTTTAACTTTCAAGTAATTTGATGTTAAAAAAGAAAAGAGGATAACAAATTACCAGTATCAAAAATGAAAAGTATGAACTCACCACTAATGAGGAGGAATTTAAAGACATAATTTGGAAGTATTTTTCCCAACTGTGCCAACAAATGTGGCAGCCCAAGTGTAATGAATGAATATTTACAAAGGTATAAATTACCCAGGTTAACAGAGGAGGAAATAAAATTCTTAAATAACCCCATTTCAGATATTGAAATTGAAGAAACTATCAGTAAACTCACAAAGAAAAAAGTTTCCAGGTACAAATGAATTTAGAAGTGGATTATACCAAACATTTAAGGAATAATTAATTATAATTCTACACAGAGTATTATAAAAAGTAGGAGTTCTGCCAAATTCTTTTTATGACAACAATATAATACTGATACCTTAACCAGGAAGAGCCAAAAACAAAGAAAATTATAGAGTAATCTTCCTAATGAATATTGATGAAAAAATGTAAAATAAAATTTTAACAAAGTAATTAAAAGTTATCACTAGGTAGAATTTATACCAGGTTGGCAGGAATGGTTCAATATTAGGAAAACAATCAATATAATTGAACATATCAATAACAAAAGCAATAGAAATCATATTATTATCCTAATAGTTGCTCTAAAAGCCTGACAAATTATAACATCTATTCTAATTAAAAATACTAGAGAGTACAGAAATAAATGGAGTTTTCCTTAATTTTATAAGCAATATTTATGTAAAATCATCAGTAAACATTATACTTATTGGAAAACAAAAAACTAGAGCATTTCCAATAATATCATGCGTTAAACAAGGATGACCATTATCACTATGACCATTCAATATAGTATTAGAAATTTTAGCTTTAGCAATAACAGAAGAAAAAGAAATGGAAGGAATTAGAACTTATAATAAAAACTAAACTTTTACTCTTAGAAAACAATATGATGGCATACTTAGACAACCCTAGGTAATTAACAAAATAAAAAAACCTACTCGAAACAATTAACAGCTTCAACAAAGGAGCAGAATATAAAATAAACTCACAAAATATATATGATCAACAAAGCCCAAGAGTAAGAAATAGAAAGAGAAAATCCTTTTAAAGCTGCTGTAGTCAACAGAAAATGCTTGGGAATCTACTTCCCAAGATAAATCAAGAAATTGAATGTATACAATTACTATACTCACTTTTTAAAAACTGCTCTTATGTTTTTCATTCCTGTCTCATGGTGTTTTCCTTAGTCCAGAGTCCTCAAACACAAACTGACTAATATGCAACCATGTTAAACATAAATGTACATACATAACTTTTACCAGATTGCTTATTTACTGAGGAGAGAGGGGTGGGAAGAGAGAGTGGCAGGAAAATGTGTACCTGATAAATGTGTTTGTGGATGAACATTGAAGAACCTTATAACCAGTAATTGGAAAAATAAAATTTAACAAAGCAAACTTCTCACTGGAAAATTTACTGTTTGAGCAGTTCCATTTGAAAAATCAGCTGTGGGATGCTTAGTTCAAGAACTGCTATTTGTTGGCCTGGATCCTCTAGAAGTTAAGATTTTAAAAGTTTAAAAAGAAGATGAGATTTCTTGTGAAAATTATAATGGGATAATACCAAATGCTGACTTTGGAATAGGAGCAGTTGTGTCAAAATTTCCCATCAGAGCAAATGTTATCTGAATATCCAAGATAAGAATTGGAAACAACTGGACCAGAATATAAATGATAGCACACAAGTAATGTTCACCTATTCAAATTGCTCTTTGCATGTGATTATATTTGTTCATTAATGTAAATATTAATTCCTATGCCTGTTTCATTTCTCATAGTAGTATCATGTCTGAAACGTGTTAATATTATGTTTAGGTTGTTAACTATGTCAACATAAAATATTTTCTTAAATTATTTATAATAGTCAATATTGAATGACATGGACTAGCTGACATATAAGGGAGTCTATAAATCACTCGAAACCTTGAGTTTTGTATTTTTTTCCTGTCTGGGAAAAAGAGGAAGCTATCTCAAGGTTTGAAGTGGAGTAAAATATTTCCTTTTCCAGTACTGTTAGTGCAGAAAGTTAAATATTTTGGAGCAAGTAAAATGCTTATTAATAATTTAATGATTAACTATATGAAGTAGACTGCATGATATTTTTAATCAAAAAAAGTATTGTGGAAGACATTTATAAAGGATGATGCAGAACTTTCTTAATTTGATAAAGAACTATCTAGGATTTAGTGTTATGGATTTCTCCAAACTCACTCCATTGAATATCTTCTGAGGACAGCAATATTTAAACCAGGATTGGGGACTGAGAGGAGAGATGAGACACCACTGATTATCATTTAAACCATTTAAATATAATCATTGCATTAGTATATAGTAAAATTTCAATTAACATTTTATTATCAAATACCATTTAGAATAATCAACTCAAGAACCCCTATGCACTATATAACCATTTCTTCTCATCTGATTTTTTTTAGTTTTTTTTACAAGGCAAATGGGGTTAAGTGACTTGCCCAAGGCCTCACAGCTAAGTAATTATTAAGTGTCAGAGGCTGAATACCAACTCAGGTACTCTTGATTCCAGAGCCAGTGCTCTATTCACTGTACCATCTAGCTGCCCCTCATCTGGTGTTACTAAATTTAATTTTCTACAAGGATAGAATAAAATAATTTATAAAATAATTTGCTAATATAAATAGTAACACCTTTTGAATTCCAATTGATCACTTAAGTAACACTTTGCCCTCCAAAATATCAGATTATTTCAGAATGTTCTTAATTAGGTCACACTGACCCTATGTAATAAAAATCATGCATGGGAAATGTCCTATGTGAAAATATGGTGATGAGAAATCATTTTACATGTAAGAAATATCAAGAGGGTTTTGATGGAAGTGTGTGAAGTGAATATATTATTATAATGATCTATTATTAGACTTGAATTTAACCCTTAGTACAGTGCTAAGCACAGAAGAGGCACTTAATAAATGGTAGTTCAGTGAAAAGGAGGGAAGAAGTCAGGGTGTAAATGTCTTTGAATGCCAAAGGAAGAAAAAAGTATTCAATATCTAAGGCTCATGTTAATTACATGCAATGAAAATTAATATGAATTGCCTTATTGCATTATTGCAAAATTATTGTTCTGTTATCTTGAATTTTTCTTTACAAACATTTATATTTCCATTTTGCTTTCTGATATGGGTGAAATTTGATAGCTAGGACAAGGTTCTCAACAATAATGTCACTATAACTTAAATCTAGGAATTCCAAATGACTTTAAATATCTTACTCTCTATAAACACGCATAGGTTATTTGGGGATTACATAAAACAAATCCCTAAAAAAAAAATTCCCCTGAATAAGACATAAGCAATTTAACAAGGTTTAAAAATAGGTTTAAAGGAAGTAGTCCTTCAGGAAAGAATTATAAAGTGACCAAAACAAATAATTTTGTATGGTCAGAAAAAAATGAAGCTACTAAATTTAGTCATGGCAAGGCTAATAATACATATGCTTGGTGTTTATGAGTTTTCTATAATCCCAAAATTTTTATTATTACATAGCTGTTTTGTATCTTTAATTAACAGGGAATTGCTTGCAATAGTTCAGGTAAGTCATTGCCTCTAACCAAATGAGCTTCTGTGTATTTAATGAGCAGATCCCAGTTTTTCAGTTGACTCCAGGTTCCTTTTTCCATTGAGAAATTTCTTCTGATCATTTTTCTTTTTTTTGTAATTTAATATTTATTTATTCTCATTTTGTACAAACAATGTTTTTATACATTAATAAAATATTCTTGTTTAAGAGTAAACAAAGTACCCCCAAAAATATAGATTCACTTGAGTTGAGAAAGTAAAGGGAAAAGAAAAAAATTATAATTAAAATTAAAAAAATAATAGTAATAATTGTAGGTATGGCCAGGTGGCGCACCCAAGTCCTTATCCGGCCCCTTACTGAACAATCACCCAGCTATGTGACATGAAAGCCACCCCAACCTACTGCCCTGCAAAAACCAAAAAAAAAAAAAGACCTAAAACAAAATAAAATAGTAATAGTGGTAGGGGTGGCTGGGTGGCGGACAGAGCACTGGCCCCTGATCCAGGAGCACTTGGGTCCGAATCTGGCCTGAGACACCCAACGATCACCCTGCTATGTGGCCCCAGGCAGGCCACCCAGTCCCATTTGCCCTACATCCCCCCCAAAATAATAATAATAATAATAAAATGTGCTTCAGCCTGTGTTTCAGCACCATCAACTCTGTCACGGTTGGATCACATTCTTTATAAGTCCATCACAAAAGTTACTTCCATATTTTTCCACCTTTGCCATTGCTGATCTCAACTCCCTCCTTTCATATTACTCCACTTTCATTTACTATATTTTCTCTCTCCTTTCACTCTGACTCTGTTGTAGGGTAGCTGATTGTCCCAGCAGACAGATCCCTGGTTCTGTGGCCAAGAGGGCCTGAGCCCCCATACCACCCCTTAGGCCCAGCATCCACCTGGCCCTATGGTCCCAGACAGGCCACCAAATCCCAGCCCTTTGCAAGAAGTAAAAAAGAAAATGTGTTGCATGTGACCACTCTCCCCCCATGGTCCAACCACTCTTCCATCATTCATGTCCCTACCCCTTCCCTCGTCCCCCTTCTCTCCTTCGTTCTCCAGATGTCTATACCCCATTGAGTATATATGCTATTTCCTCTCCTAGCCACCTCTGATGAGAGTGAAGATTCCCTCATTTCCCCTTGCCTTCCCCTCCTTCCATATCATTGCAATAGCTCATTGTAATAAAGAAAAATCTTATTACATGAAAGATCTTGGCCTATTTCCCCTCTCCTTTTTCTTTCTCCCATTATATTTCCCTTTTTTTCTATTGACTCCATCTTTACACCATATTTTTATCTTGAAATTCAGCTTTCTCCTGTGATTCATCTATAAAAGCTCCTTCTACCTGCTCTATTGAATGAGAAGGTACATATGAGTCTTATCAGTATCATTTTTCTATACAGGAATACATGTAGTCTGTCATCATTTAGTTCCTCATGTTTTCCCCTTCTCCTGCAATCTCTATGCTTCACCTGAGTCCTGTATTTGAAGATCAAACCTTCTGATCAACTCTGGCCATTACAAAAGGAACATTTGAAATTCCCCTGGTTCACTGAAAGCCCATCTTTTTCCCTGGAAGAGGACATTCAGTTTTGCTGGATAGTTGATTCTTGGCTGCATTCTAAGCTCTTTTGCCTTCCAGTATATTATATTCCAAGCCCTCTGAACTTTTAATGAGATCCTGATTGCAGCTCCACGGTATTTGAATTGTGTCCTTCTGGCTGCTTGTAATATTTTCTCTTTTACTTGGGAGTTCTGGAACTTGGTTATAATATTCCTGGGGGTTGGTTTTTTGGGATCTCTTTCTCGGGGGGGGGGGCGTTCTGTGGATTCTCTCCATTTCTATTTTGCCCTCTGCTTCTAGGATATCAGGGCAATTTTCCTGTAGTAATTCTTTGAAAATGATGTCAAGGCTCTTTTCCTGATCATGACTTTCAGGTATTCCAATAATTTTTAAATTATCTTTCCTAAGTCTGTTTTCCATATCAGTTGTTTTTTCAGTAAGATGTTTCACGTTTTCTTCTAATTTTTCATTCTTTTGGTTTTGAAGTATTGATTCCTGATTTCTCATAAATTCATCCATCTTCCAGAGTTCTATTCTTTGTCTGAAGGATTTGTTTTCCTCAGAGAGGTTTCTTATCTCTTTTTCCATCTGGCCAATTCTGCTTTTTAAAGCATTCTTCTCCTCAATAACTTTTTGAACTGTTTTATCCATTTGACCTAAGCTGGTTTTTAACATGTTATTTTCTTCAGCATTTTTTTGGATCTCCTTGACTAAGCTGTAGGCTTTGTTTTCATGTTTTTCATGCATCTCTCTCATTTCTTTTCACATTTTTTCTTCTAAATCCCTCATTTGGTTTTCAAAGTCTTTTTGAGCTCTGTCATAGCCTGAGCCCAATTTCTATTTTTCTTGGAGTCTTTAGATGCAGGAGCTTGTGCTTCCTCATCTTCAGACTGAGTGTTTTGATCCTTCTTGGGCTGACAGGCAAAATATTTCTCAATGGTGTTCCTCATGTTTCTCTGCTTGCTCATTTTCTCAGTCTTAGCCTCTTTTTGGGGTGGTACTTTCTGAGCTTTTGGGACACTCCCACAAGGGTCTCAGTGTGAGAGGCTCTGTCCTCCATCCTGGTCTGTGAGTGACCATATGTGCCCCCTCCTTCCATTGGCTGAGGTAGGCGGGCCTGCTGTTCTATGGGGGGACCTAGGCTGCAATCAGGATCTGAATGTGGTCAGAACCCAGATTCCTGTTCCAGGGTCAGGGCTCAGCCGTCTTTCTCTTCACTCCACTCCCTAGGTTCAATGGACTGATTCCCTGGGGGCTCCTGCTTACAGGCTCTGCCTGCTCCTTTTTCCTGGAACAAGACTGCCTTGGCCAGGCTGCTGCTCTCTGCTCACTGTGTGCCCTGAGGCCTGGGCAACACGTGTTTGCTCTGGCAGAGGTCCCCTGCTGTTTCCCCAATTTGTGCCTGGTGG
The DNA here is from genome assembly GCF_037893015.1 of Macrotis lagotis. Lineage (NCBI taxonomy): Eukaryota > Metazoa > Chordata > Mammalia > Peramelemorphia > Peramelidae > Macrotis > Macrotis lagotis. The sequence goes on along the minus strand of NC_133658.1, from coordinate 106,155,328 downwards.
TCCCCATGGTGTAGATCAGGAAACTGCCCCTGCTGCTGTGAGCTGCGCCTCCCAGTGTCCTGAGGCTGCCTCCGGGAGGCTGAAATTCTTTCACTCTGGAGGGCCACCCTTCTGGAGGGGCACCCCTCCAACCCCAGGGAGCAGAGCCTTTCTGCTCTTTTCCAGGCTACCTTCAGTAGAACTGCCTCACTGGGTTCCTCTGTGGGTTCTGTCTGTCAAAAATTTAGTTAGAGTCCTTAGTTTAGAAGTTTTATGAGAGAGCACCCAAGACATGATCTGCTCTTGTCACCATCTTGGCTCTGCCTGCCCTGATCATTTTTCTTAACAGAATTCAAGTAGTCTTCTTCCCTTTAATATGTTCTCAACATGCAACATTAATTCTAATGACTAAAATCTTGTCTTTTAATAATTTGTTTATAACAATGCCCAAGGAATCCTAAATAGAATCAAAGAGATGTCTAGCCATACCATTGTAGCATTATGGGTCATTATTTGCTGCTCTCTCAATATTTTTCTAAAGCTGAAAATTTTGCTGGAAAAGTGTTGATATTATTGGTTTACTATCGAAATATAATTACAGGTCTAGTCCAAACTTATTTTTTCAAAAAAAAAATTGTTTACAGAAAAAAATATGTATTTTTTCTTTGAAGCATGTGGATTTTTTCTATTTTTTTCAAAAGGAGTCTTTTATGATTATTTTCTAACCTGTCAGCTAAAATAGAAAATTTGTGCCCCGGATCACAATTTTAATGTTCACAAAGATGTCATGATATTGTATACATAAGGGTTATTTACATCATGAAATTAATAGCATCTCACAAAGGTGGCAGCTGTGCTAATTTTATGAGGTTAAGGAAGTTTCTTTGACAAGGCAAACACTTCATCTGTATGCTTGATATAAAGTTCAATTCATTTATGACTCCAATAAAGTTAGTAATTTATATCTAGCCAAATAAAAAAGGATTTTTTGAAGTCAATGAGGACAAAACATGACAGTGGAAAATTACATTGCAGTATATTCTGCCAATAGTATAAAATAGTTTGAAATTGAAATATGTCCATTTTAAGAAATAGGAACATTTCCCATATGATTTTTGTATTTTAATGAGATTTCTTTCTTCTCTTTCTTGTACAAAGCATTTAGAACATAGATCAAATAGATGGAGATTAAAGAAATATAATAACAGTATTAGGCAGTATTTAGATTTGTATCAGGTACTAGACTAATCACCAAATAATTATTTTATTATTGATTCTTATGACAACATTAATAAGTTGATGCTATCATTATCCTAGTTTTACAGATGAGGAAGCAGATTGACTCAGGGTCAATCAGTAAATTAATAAACATTTACTTGTTCACTACCTTATGCCAGGCACTGTACAAAGTGCTGGGGTAAAAAGTGGCAAAATATATTCATTTACCTTAGGGTATTTATAATCTAATGTGGGAGATCACATGCAAATAAGTGTTTACAAAGCTTGGCCTATATATGATTTATAGTAAATAATTAACTGAGGGAAGGAATTTTAAATAAAAAAAGGTTTGGGGCCATCTGGGATGAAACCAAGTTATCAGGATGAAATTAACATGCTCCTGGAGTTTTCCCTACCAAAGATAAATGAAACCTCTACTCTGACAATCAATCAAGCTACAGAGACCATCAAGAAAAAGAGGAGATTCAAAGAAGTTTTCAGTGGTAGCTATTATGGAAGATCTTCAGTGAAGGTCTGTCTCTTTGGTGGAAAAGGGGAATTAAAGTCCAGGAGGCAGAAAAATGAAGCAAGTCAGAAGGAGCATCAGTAATCTAGGTCCCAACAGCTTGACAACAGCAGAAGTCTCAGCAGCTAAGATAGCAAGACAGCCTGGAGGAGCCCAATTCCAAACAAAATCTGAACCCTGAGAATATAAGAGGAAAAGACAGGATTTGAGTGGGGACAAACCACTGCTAAGTCAGAACCTGGACACAAAAGAGGAAACAAACCTCTTCTAAGGCAAGGCCTGGACTGCATAGGCAACATCTTAGCCAGTGAAAAGCAGGGTATCAGACCCCAGCAACAGCCAAAAAAAGAAAAAAAAATTGGATCTATACTCACTGTATCCTAGGAGCAAATCAAAAACAACAAAGTTAAGCAAAAAATGTTAAAAGTGTTCACCATAGAAAACGACTTTACTGACAAAGATGATAACAATGCCATGTCTGAAGAAGAAATCAGTGAAAAAATCACTCACAGGGCAAATATCAAAACAGTCCATAAATTTATCTCAATTACAAAAGCTCATTGAAGAGTTTAAAAAAAAATTTAAAAACCAAATAATAGGGGAATAAAAAAATAGAAAAAAGAAATAAGAATCATGCAGGAAAATTATGAAAGTTTGGCCAGAGACTTAAATATCTATAAAAGGGAAACATGAGAGGTAATTGAAGAAAATAGAACCCTAAAAAAGTAGAATTGAAAAAATAAATAAATAAAAAAGGTTGAAAAAACTGAAAAGAAAAAGTTAAGTACGTTTAAGGGAAAACAAATGACCTGGAAAATAGATACAGGAGAGAAAATCTATGAATCATCAGACTACCAGAAAGTCTAGATCCAAAAAAGAACCTGCAAACATCATGCTGGAAATAATAACAGGAAATTGTCCAAATCTGCTAGTATAAGAAACACTACAGCATTTAAGAAAAACATAGAACCCATCCAGAATGAGACCTCAGGATAAAAACTTCAAGAGTTGTTATGGCCAAATTTCAGAACTCTCAAATAAAGCAGAGAATATTTTTGTAAGCAGTAAAAAGAAAACAATTCAATTAAAAAATAAACAAAATTAGACTCACACAAGACCTATCAGCCTTAACATTGCAGGATTGGGAGATCTGGGAAACCATATATGGAGAGCTAAGGACCTCGGAATACAACCCAGAATGTACTGCAATGCAAAATTCAGAATACACTGTCAAGGGGAAAATATGAACATTTAACAAAATAGAGGACTTCAAGCATCTCCTGACACAAAGACCAGAACTGAACAGAGGATACAATTGCCAAATACAGGACTTAACTGTTGCATAAAAAGATAAATGCCAAAGGGATGGAAAAAGCAAAACAAAACAAATGTTAGTAAAGATAAATTGTATGCAACCCTAAAAAGGAAGATATAACACTTCCAATTCTTGAGAACTTTATTGCTCTTAGAAGAATTAAAGGGTAAAATATAATTGAAGAGATTGGACTTAAAGGATATGGGCATAGTTGGATTTTATCTCTCCATTAAAGAGTTTCAAGATGACTTCAGTATGTTTGAGACTAAAAACCATTATAAAAAGCAGGGGTGTTGCCTCTAAATTTAAGAGTCTCATTATCCTTTGACCCATTTTGATTCTGCTGTGCTGACAAAATCTTAGCACTTTGTCTAATGAGGGTATCATAAACTGGGATGTCCTGAGTCAGTGTCTCTGTAACTTACAATCATTTGTAATGTTAGCAGGTGAGACCTTCAGAGGCTCCGAGTACTTAGAGATCTTTAAGAATCTTCCAGTTGATTGGGTCAGGTTTTGAATTAATCCACACTTCACTTAACAATGGTTAAGTAAACAACAGAAATCATATTATTATCTTAATGAATGCTGAAAAAGCCTTTGATAAATTACATTAATTCATATTAAAAACACTTGAAAGTTTAGTAATAAATGGAGTTTCCTTCAAAATAATAAATAGCATCTATCTAAAACCATCAACAAATTTTATACGTAATATATATGGGAATAAATACGGAACATTTCCAATAAAATCAAGGGTGAAAAATGGATACCTATTATCATCATTACTATTCAATATAGTATTAGAAATGCTAACTGTAACAATAAGAGAATAAAAGAAATTGAAGGAATCAGAATTGGCAATGACGAAGCCAAATTTTCACTCTTTGCAGATGATATAATGATATACTTAGAGAATCCAAGAAAATCTTCGAAAACACTACTTGAAACAACAAATTCAGTAAATTAGGAGGTTATAAATTAAACACAATTTATTCACCTGCATTTCTATATATGAACAGGAAAGACCAAGAGCAAAAGATTGAAAGAGAAATTCCATTTAAAGTAACTATAGATAATATTATAGAAACTGTATGAACACATTTATAAAGCATTTCTCACCCAAATAATGTCAGATCTCAATAACTGGAAAAATGTAGGTTTCTCAAAGTTAGATCAAGATAATTAATCAAAATTGCAATTTTACTCAAATTAAATTATGTATTCAGTGCCATATCAATTAAATTACCAAATATATATTTTACTGAGCTAGAAAAAACCAATACAAAATTCATCTGGAGCAACAAAAGTTCAAGAATAGCAAGGAAACTTTAGGAAAAAAAATATAATGCAAGGTGGCCTAATTCTACCAGATCTAAAACTATTCTATTAAAGAGCAACAATCATCAAAATTCCCTGATAGTGGTTAAGAAATAGAGTAATGCATTGTGGATTAGGATAGCTTCAAAAGAAGCTGAAGTAAATGACTACAGCAATCTACTGTTTGATAAACCCCAAGACATCAGCTTCTGGGATAAGAGTTCAATATTTAACAAAAATTGTTGTGAAAACTAGGAAACAGCATGATAAAAACTAAGCATAGATCCTCATCTCCCACCCTATATCAAATTATCTGCAAAATGGTTGCAGAATTTAGACATAAAATGCAATACCATAGATAAATTGATAGACCAAGAAATACTCAATTAGATCTATGGAAAGATAATAAAATTATGACCACATAAGAATTAGAGTACATTATAAACTGCAAAATGAATGATTTGCCTATATTAAATTGAAAAAAGTTTTGCACTAGTAAAATCAATATTGCCAAAAATAGAAGGAAAGCAAAAAGATGGGAATCAATCTTCACAAATAGGAGTTCTGATAAAGGTCTCATTTCTAAAATATATAGAAAATTTATAAGGTTACAACTCATTCCCCAATTGATAAATGGTCAAAGACTATGAACAGACAGTTTCAAATGAAGAAATTATAGCTATATAGAATCAAAAGAAAAATGCTCCAAATTATTATAAATTAGAGAAATGCAAATTAAACCAAAAATGAGGTACCATTTCAAACCTAACAGATTTGCCAACTTGAGAAACAAGGGGAAATGATCGATTTTGAAGAGGTTGTAGTTTGATTGGGACAATGATGCATTGCTTTTGGAATTGTGAACATATCCAACCATTCTCGAGAGCAATATGAAACTACACCCAAAGAGCAATAAAAATGTTCATTCCTTTTGACCCAGCAATTCTAATTCTAAGTCTATATCCAGAAGAAATCATAAAATAATGGGAAAAGTCCCACATGTTCCATAATATTCATAGCAGCTCTTTTTGTAATGGCAAAGAATTGGAAATTGAGGGGATGTCCATCATCCATCACGGAATGACTAAATAAGTTATGGTACATGAATAATATGGAAAATTATTGTTCTGTAAGAAACATGGAATGACTTAAATGATCAGATGCTGAGTGAAGGGAGGAGGAACAAGAGAACAATGTACACCTTAACAACAACATTGTGAGATGAACCACCTTGATGGAAACAGATCCTTCCAATAGCTCAGAGAGCTAGGACAACTGTATTTGACCAGCTATGAACAATGTTATCATCATCCAGAGGAAGAAAAGCAAAACAAAACAACACAAACCAACCCTTCAGAATCTGATGAACACCTTATAAAAATTATCTGTTATATATCTCTTTCTCTTTATCCCAATTCCTCATCCCCAAAATGACCAATATGTAAACATGTTTAACCAAAAATATGTATGTTCAATTCTAACCTCACTGTTCACCACTGAGAGGAAGGGAGTGGGAAGGGAAGGTGGAAGGAAATTTTGTAAGTTAAAAATGTACATGTGCATAAGTATGAAAAGTAGAAAGAAAGAAAGAGCGAGCATGAGAGCGAGAGCGAGAGCGAGAGAGAGAGAGAGAGAGAGAGAGAGAGAGTAACAAAGAAAAAGAAACAAAGAAAGAAAGAAGGGAAGGTAGAAAGGAAGGAAGTAAGGAAGGAAAAAAGAGACTTCCTTTCAATGTTGGAATTAAATTGAGACAGAAAGCCAGTGAATTCAATAGAGCAGAAAAGGAAAAATTTTCCACTCATTTTTCACTCCACTGTGCTGGTGCAGCTTTCTTTTCAAGAGAGTAAGGAGACACTCATGCTCAGGGAAACACTCTAATCTATTGACTTTAAGTTTTCTGGTAGCTTGGTGTTGCAATATTGATTGAATAAGAATGTTCACCTTGGAGAGGATGTCTATGATCAGTCCAGCATCCTGTGCCACACAGCACTTTCATCACTTTCACATCCTGATTGCCCATTATTATAATGTTATAGTTTATGAAATGACATTACCTAGTTTATTACATGTTTGTTTTCAAGGAGCATCCTTCAAGTTTTATTGCATTTAGGTAAATGGAAGATATTGATAATGATGAGAAGGGCAGGAAATGCATGATCCTTGGCTGTAAGTGACCATTGATAACATTGTTTCTGATTTCATGTCTACCAAGTACTCTCTGACTGTCAGATAGTTTGTGACTACTTTAGTACTAAAATAACCTGGAATTATGTCTAGGTGTTCATCAAATCTTCCTTGATTTCAAAAGGGTTTGTCATGTTGAGAATGTACACACTGAATTGTGCTAATTTTGGGTTAACAGTTAACACCAAGACAACACAAGTGCTCCATCAGTCAGTACAACACCATCCATATGTGGAACTATTGATCATAACACACATAGAGAAGTTTTGAGTACTGTGGACAAGTTGACTTACCTTGATAGTGTCCTTTTCAAGGAAGTACACATTGACAATGAGACTGACACATGCTTTTCAAGAGCTAACTCAGGATTTAGTAGGCTCTGAAAAAAAATATGGGAGAGAAGAAGTATTAGACTGACCACCAAAGTGAAGGTCTACAGAGTCATTATGTTGACCTCATTGAAATCTGGACAATCAACAAGTGCCACAACAGGAAACTGAATCATTTCCATTTAAATATCACCTGGCAGGAAAAGATTCCAGACTAAGGTCCTGTCCTGAGTTAAACTGCCTAGCATTCCAACTTTACTACAGAGAGTGCAACTACAATAGGCTGGACATGTTAGAATATCAGACATACGCTTGCCAAAAAATTCTATTTTATGGAGAATTCACACAGAGTAAGTACTCACAAGAGGCTCAGAGGAAGCGACACTAAAACACCCTGAAGGTCTCATTGAACAACTTTAGCATTGATTTTACAGCATGGGGGATATTGGCACAGTACTTCCCAGCATTGCATGCCCTCATAAGCCAAGTACAGTGATTTGTTGCAGGCTCTTAACTTTGTTTATGCATAATCTACACCAATCAAAATGTCAGACTACCTAAGTATAACTTTGCAATACTTCATGGTACATTGTGTGTTAGTTTTGTTTCATCATATTAAAGTTCTCCATTTGGTCAATTATCTTTTGCTAAAATATTGTTCCATGAGATTCTATAAATATCATCCATTAAGGGTCTATTAATTTCTCTCTAAAATTTTAGCCAATTCATAAGCTCTTTTCAAAGATAAATCACTTTGCAATACATTGAATAAGAACAGTAGCAATAAATTAAAAATAACTTTTATGTTGTCCATTAAGAAATAATATCCAGAAGAATTTCTCTAAGCTTTTCATCATGTGTTCTCTGAATATCAACAATCAGCTTCCTATTTTTGGAATAAAATCTTAATACTTCTAAGATCACTATAAAATAATAGATCCTTTGCTTAATTAATATTTTTCAGTTGTGTGAATATATATAAGCATAGACGTGCATATATACTTTTCTATATATATGCTGATATGTGTATATAATTTCAAAATGACATACATTTTTTCCATTTTAAAAGTTTAGCTGGACAGTGATATAATATATTCTGAAAAATAATGATATGTTAATTAAATTCTAATAATATTCTTAAAAAATTGAAGAAGGTGAAGGGCAGCTAGATGGCACTGTGAATAGAGCACTGGCCCTGGAATCAGGAAGACTCGAGTTCAAATCTGGCCTCAGACTCTTAATAATTGCTTAGTTGTGTGTCCTTGGGCAAATTATTTAACTCCATTTCCTTAAATAAATGAAATAAAATAAAACTTAAAAAAATAAAGAAAGAAGCAAAGAAGAAAGAAAATAAAATGTTATCACTTATTTACTATTTGCCAAGTACAATGTTTAGTTCTAGTTATGAGAATACAAGAAAATGTTCCCATCTTCAAGGACTTTATATTATGGTTGGGAAGACAAAACAGAAAGGGTAGGACAAAGTATAGGGATGAGGGGAAAAGAAGAAATAATAGAGCACCTAATACATTCATAAAATCAATAACAAGGAAGAAAATATAATAAAGTAATTTTCTGTGAAAAAACTCACCAATCAGCCAAAAGTAGTAGAGGAGATGGACAATATAGATTAATATCCCATGTTGAAACAGTCTCAGGAGAATATGTCTGGAATCACAATGTCAATAAGACTTTTTTTCAAATTTTATTTTTTTAAGATTTTATTAATTTTGAGTTTTAGAATTTTTCCCCCTAATCTTATTTCCCTTCCACCACCACCACAGAAGGCAGTCTGTCAGTATTTACAATGTTTTCATGGTCTACACTGATCCAAATTGAATGTGATGAGAGAGAAATCATATCCATAAGGAAGAAACATAAAGTATAAAATATAGCAAGATAAGACAATAATGCCAAGATGGTGGAGAGAAGCCAGGCACAGTTCTAAAGTCTCCTGATCTTTCCCCATCTATCACATGAAACAAACCTCTTAAAAGAATCTGACCCACAAAATACAGAAAGAAAAGCCAGGAGAAAGAACATCTACCTAAGGATATGTCTCCAGCAGCAGCTTTGGCAGAATTCGGGCAGGTGAGTCTGGACTCAGAGGGAAGATAAGCCCCTGATCAGCAAGATTAACAGCTGAATTGGAACCCACAGTCTGGGGGCCCGAGAACTGGACCTGCTGGATCGGCATTGGGCCTGGATGACAGGGGCTTGGGTCCGTGGGGAAGCGGAGGCACTGGTGTTGGTGCTGTCCCCCTGGAGCTTGGAGACGGGACTGGGGGTAGAGTTCTGGTGCAGGAGAGCTGTGGACACCATCTTGGGCTTCTCTGGTCCCATTGCAGCTCAGACCTCCTCTGAAACAAACAATTGCAAACTATTCTGCCTCAGGCCCAGTTGTGTGTGCAGAAGAACCAGCCCAGCTGAGGAATGCCCTCAGGCCAGGGTAAAGCCCACCACTGAGTGAAGGCAAAAGAATTCAATACCTCCAACCCCTCCCTTCAAGCAAAGAGAAAAGGCCTCAGCCAAGGTCACAGATATTCCAGAGAAAGCAACCAACACCTCCTACTGGCCAGCTAGAGAAATTGCACGCAGTGAGTAAAGCCTTTAGAGATCCCAAGCCCCTGTGAACCAGCCCCTCCCCAACTCAGGTCTTAGCAAAATGAAGAAGGGTCAGCGGAAAGGTGGATCCAGAGAAAAATTCCTGGAAGGGAAAGACCCTAACTCAGAGAGACCTGGAAACTCTGAGGAGAATGAAATCTGGTCTCCAGCACAGAAAGACTTCCTTGAAGAAATAAGGAAGGAGCTTAAAAATTTGGGAGAGAAAATACCTTGCAACAAGAAAAGAAAACCTTAGAAAGTACAATTGGACAAACACAAAAGGAGAATAAATCTCTCAGATCATCAATTGGACAATTACAAAATGAGAATAAATCTCTCAGATCCTCAAATGAGCAAATGGAAAAACAATTAACTCTCTCAAAACCTCAATTGGTCAAATGGAAAGCTCTTTCAAAAGTAGAATTGACCAATTGTTAAAGGAGTAGCAAAAGGTTAATGAAGGAAACTCCTCCCCTCAAAAAAGAATGGAGTCTACAGAAACTAATAACCCAAGAGACAGCAAGAGTCAGTTAAACAAAATCAAAAAATAGGAAAAATAGAAGCAAATGCAAAATACCTCATCAACCAAACCACTGACCTCTAGAATAGATGAAGGAGGGGCAACCTAAAAATTATAGGACTTCCTGAAAGCATTGAAGAGAAAAAAAAAGCCTGGACTTAATATTACAGGATCTAGTGATGGAAAATTGCCCGGATATCATGGAATCGCTGGGCAAAGTAGTTATTGAAAGAGTAGATAGATCCCCATCAGAAAAAGATCGTAAAATGAAAACACCAAGGATTGTTGTGGCCAAACTGCAGAATTTTCAGATAAAAGAGAAAATCCTACAAGCAGCCAGAAAGAAAAAAATTAAATATCAAGGAGCCACAGTAAGGATCACACAGGACCTGGCTGCATCAACATTAAGGGATCGAAGGGCCTGGAATGAGTTATTTTGAAGAGCAAGAGAGCTTGGAATGCAGCCAAGAATCTACTTTCCTGCAAAGGTAAGCCTTCTCTTCCAGGGAAAAAGATGGATATTTAATGAAATGGAAGAATTCCAAAAATTTCTGATGCAAAGACCAGAGCTAAACAGAAAATTTGGAGATCAAACAGCAGGTTCAAGAGACACATGAAAAGGTAAAAAAAAAAAATGGGGGTGGCGGTAAAAGGAAAAAAAAATGCAATCCAGTAAGTTGAAAATGCCTTTATTCCAGCATGGGGGAAAAAAAAAGATTCTCATAAATTTTGATAATTGTAACTCTAACAGAGAGAATACACCTAGCCAGAAATGATGGACATTCATGACATAATAATGAGACTGCTATCTAATGGGATGTAGCGGGCTTTAACCCCACTTGGGAGAAAGACTCTAATAACTCTCAGGAATTTTGACTCAATTCGATAGAATATACTGACCTAGAAGGGACAGACACTCAGAATTTTTTATGACTTAGATAGAATGATCTAAAAAAGCACTACCTCCGTAAAAAGGGGGACAGGAAAGAGACTGGAGGAGGGAGGGGATTGAATGGGGTAAATTTCATTACACTAAGACGTACAAAAACCCTATGGTAAAAGTGGGGAAGAAGGGAGCAGAGGTGAAACACCTGAATGTTCTTCTCATCAGACTTGGCTTAAAGTCAACCTACACATATTCAGTTAACTTATAAAACATCTAACCTTTCAAGTATTAAAAGGGGAAAGGGAAGGGGAATGGGGGGAAAAGGGGGAAATAACAAAAGGAAGGGAAGGGAAAAGGGAAAAAGGGAAAGGGGAAAGAAAGAGGAGGGGGTGATATAGGAGGGCAAACACACTGAAGGGGGTGGTATTTAGAAACAAAATACTGGGGAATATGGATAAAAGGGGGGAAGGGGGAAATACAAACAGAGGGAAGATAGCATGGAGGGCAATAAAGAATTAGTAATCATATCCTTGAATGTGAATGGGAAGAACTCTCCCTTAAAATGTAAGAGAATAGCAGAGTGGATTAAAAACCAGCATCCCACAATATGCTGCTTACAAGAAACTCATTTGAAGCAGAGAGCTACATATAGAGTGAAGGTAAAAGGTTGGAGCAAAATATATTTTGCTTCAGCTGAAGTAAAAAAAAAAAACAGGGGTAGCAATCCTTATCTCAGACAAAGCAGCAGCAAAAATAGATAGCAAAAATAGTTAAAAGAGATAAGGAAGGAAATATTATCCTCCTAAAAGGTACCATAGACAATAAAGTCATTTCAATTTTGAATACATATGCACCTAGTGGGACAGCACCCAAATTCTTAGAGGAGAAGCTGAAAAAACTACAGGAGGATATAGACAGCAAAACTCTCCTAGTGGGATACCTCAACCTCCCACTATCTGATCTAGATAAATCGAATCATAAAATAAACAACAAAGAAGTTAAGGAGGTAAATAGATTGCTAGAAAAATTAGATATGGTAGACTTATGAAGGAAACTGAATGGAGATAGAAAGGAATATTCCTTTTTCTCTGCAGTACATGGAACTTAAATTGTCCATGTACTAGGACATAAAAAACCTAATGATCAACTGCAGAAAGGCAGAAATAGTGAATACATCTTGCTCAGATCACAATGCAATAAAAGTCATATGCAATACTGGGCCAAGGAGATATAGACCCAGAGCAAATTGTAAACTGAATAACCTCATCTTAACAAATGAGTGGAAAAACAAATTGTAGAAAGTATTAACCATTTTATCCTAGTAATGATAATAATGAAACAACATACCAAAACCTATGGGATTCATTCAACTATCAGGGGATATGTTATAGCTCTAAATGCTTATATGAATAAATTGGAGAAAGAGGAAATCAATGAACTAAATATGCAACTAAAAGAATTAGAGAAAGAACCAATCAAAAATCCCCAATCAAATACCAAATTAGAAATTTTAAAAATTAAAGGAGAAATTAATAAAATTGAAATCAAAAAGTCTATTGAATTAATAAATAATACAAAAAGTTGGTATTATGAAAAAAACAATAACATTGATAAATCTCTGGTCAATTTGATTAAAAAAAGAGAGAAGAAAACCAAATTGCTAGCATTATAGATGAAAAAGGTGAACTCACCACCAATGAGGAGGAAATAAAAGTAATAATTCGAAATTATTTTGCCCAATTTTATGCCAATAAATTTGATAATCTAAGTGAAATGGATGAATACTTACAAAAATATAAGTTTCCCAGGTTAAATGAAGAAGAGATTAAATACCTGACCAACCCTATCTCAGAAAAAGAAATTCAAAAAACCATTAGTGAACTCCCTAAAAAAAAAATCTCCAGGGCCTGATGGATTCACAAGTGAATTCTACCAAACATTTAAGGAACAATTGGTTCCAATCCTATATAAACTCTTTGGAAAAATAGGGAAAGATGGAACTCTGCCTAATTCTTTCTATGAAACCAATATGGTACTGTTACCTAAACCAGGAAGAGTTAAAACAGAGAAAGAAAATTATAGACCTATTTCCCTGATGAATATAGATGCAAAAATTATAAATAAAATCTTAGCGAAACGACTACAACAAGTCATCACTAGGATAATACATTATGATCAAGTAGGATTTATTCCAGGAATTCAAGGTTGGGTCAATATTAGGAAACTGTTAGTATACTCAATTATATCAATAACAAACCTATCAGAAACCATATGATCATATCAATAGATGCTAAAAAGCTTTTGACAAAATACAGCAGCCATTCCTATTAAAAACACTAGAGAGTGTAGGAATAAATGGATGTTCCTTAAAATAATTAGCAGTATCTATCTGAAACCATCAACAAGCATTATACTCAATGGGGAGTGGCTAGAGGCATTCCCAATAAGATCAGGGGTTAAACAAGGGTGCCCATTATCACCACTACTATTCAATATTGTATTAGAAATGTTAGCATCAGCAATTAGAGAAGAAAACGAAATTAAAGGAATTAGAATTGGGAAAGAAGAGACAAAACTCTCACTATTCGCAGATGACATGATGGTCTACCTAGAGAATCCCAAGAAATCATCTAAAAAACTACTGGAAACAATATTCATTTCTATCCCTGTTCAGTTTCCTCCATAAGTCTACCATATCTAATTTTTCTAACAATCTATTTACCTCCTTAACTTCTTCCTTGCTTAATTTATGATTTGATTTATCTAGATCTGAGAGCTGGAGGTTGAGGTGTCCCACTAGTATAGTTTTGGTGTCTATGTCTTCCTGTAGCTCTTTCTACTTCTCTTATAATTTGGATGCTATCCCATTGGGTGCATACATATTCAGTATTGAAATCACTTCATTGTATATGGTACCTTTTAGGAGGATATAGCTTCCTTCCTTATCTCTTTTAATGCTATCAAATTTTACAGCTGCTTTGTCTGAGATATGGATTGCTTCCCCTCCTTTTTTCACTTCAGCTGAAGCATTTTGCTCCAACCTTTTACTTTATTCTATAGGTATCTTTCTACTTCAAATGAGTTTCTTGTAAGCAGCATATTGTAGGATTCTATTTTTTAATCCACTCTGTTATTCGCTTACATTTTAAAGGAGAGTTCATCCCATTCACATTCAAAATTATAATTACAAAAGCTTTATTGCCCTCTATGCTATCTTCCCTCTGTTTGTATTTCCCCCCTTCCCCCCCTTTATCTGTATTCCCCAGTATTTTGTTCCTGAATACCATCCCCTTCTGTTTGCTTGCCCTCCTATATCCACCCCCTCCTTTCTTTCCTCTTTCTTTTTTTCCCATTTCCCTTCCCTTTCTTCTGTTAGTTCTCCTTTTTCTCCCCTTTACTGTCTTCATCCCCCTCCCCTTTTCCCCTATTCATACTTGAAAGGTAAGATTTTTTTTATGTTAGCTGAGTATGTGTATAAGTTAATTTTAAGTCAAGTCTGATGAGAGGGAGATTCAGGTGTTTCTTATCTCCTTCTTTCTTCCCCTCTATTACCATAGGTTTTTTGTACCTCTAAATGTAATGAGATTTACCCCCATCCAGTCCCCTCCCTCCTCCTGTCTCCTTCCTGACCCCTTTTTTTATGGAGGAGGTGTTTTTAAATTATTCTGAGTCATAGAAAATTCTGAGTATCCATCATTTTGAGCTAATTATATTCTATCTAATAGAGTTACAATTCTTCAGAGTTATTAGAATCATTATCCCAGGTAGGGTTATAGCCAATTTTGTTACATTGGCTAGCATTCTCATGGATAAGTCATGAATGTCCATCACTTCTGGCTAGGTATATTCTCTCTGTTAGAATTACAATTCTCAAGAGTTATGAGAATCTTTTTCACATGCTGGGATATAGCCTGTTGCTTCTTATTGGATAGCATTTTTTCTTCCCCCCCCCTTTTTACCCTTTCATGCGTCTCTTGAACCTCCTTTTTGATGTCCAAATTTTGTATTTGGCTCTCGTATTTTCATCAAGAAATTTTGGAATTCTTCCATTTCATTAAACGTCCACCTTTTCCCCTGTAAAAGCAGGCTCAGCTTTGCTGGATAATGGATTCTTGTCTTTATTCCAAACTCCCTTGCTTTTCAGAATATATAATTCCAGGCCCTTTGATCCATTAATGTAGATGCAGTCAGGTCCAGTGTAATCCTTACTGTCTCTCCTTGGTATTTAAATTAGTACTTTCTGGCTGCTTGCAGGATTTTCTCTTTTGTCTGATAGTTCTGGAATTTGGCCACAACATTCCTTGGTGTTTCCATTTTAGGATCTCTTTCTAGAGGGTGATTGATTTATTCTTTCAATAACTCTTTTGCCCTCTGGTTTCATGATATCAGGGCAATTTTCCATCACTAGATCCTGTAATATTAAGTCCAGGCTTTTTTTCTCTTCAGTGTTTTCAGTAAGTCCAATAATTCTCAGGTTGACCCTCCTAGATCTATTCTCCAGGTCAGTGGTTTTGCTGATAAGATATTTTACATTTTCTTCTATTTTTTCTATTTTTTGGTTTTGTTTAACAGGCTCTTGCTGTCTCATGAAGTCATAGTTTCCACACACTCCATTTTTTTTTGAGAGCAGTTTTCTTCATTTAAATTTTGCAACTCCTTTTTCCAATTGGTCAATTCTATTTTTGAAAGAACTTTCCACTTGACCAATTGAGATTTTGAGAGAATTATTTTCTCTTTGCATTTGCCCAATTGAGTGGATCTGAGAGAATTGTTCTCATTTTGTATTTGTCCAATTGTATTTTCCAATGATTTGTTTTCTTGTTGTAAGGTCTTAATCTTTTATTGGGTTTCTTTTCACAGATTTTCCAATTTATTTTTAAAATTCTTCCTTATTTCTTCAAGGAAGTCTTTCTGTGCTGGAGACCAGATCATATTATCCTCAGGGGTTCTAGGTCTATCCTATCCTTCCCATGATTTTTCTTTGGATCCACCTTTTGGTTGAACTTTCTTCATTTTGCTAAGACCTTGAGTTGGGGAAGGGCTGGGTCACAAAGGTTTGGTGTTGGGATCCCTAGAGGCTTTCCTCACTGAGTGCAATATCTCCAGCTGGCCAGTAGGGGGTGGTAGAGACTTTGCTCACTGAATGTAATTTCTCCTGCTGGCCAATATGGAATGCTGGTTGCTTTCTCTAGAATGTCTGTGACCTTGATTGAGGCCTTTTCCCTTGGCCTGGAGGTAGTGATTGAAGCTGTTAAATACTTTTGTCTTCAATCAATGGTGGGTTTTACCCTGGGGTGAGGTCATCCCTCTCCCTATTGTCAGCTGGGCTGGTTCTCCTGCTCACACACCTGTGCCCGGTTTCTGTAATTGTGTTTGTTCTGGGAAGAGGTTTCAGCTGAAAGGGAGGCATGGAGTTCCTCCCAAACAGAGGAGCCCAGGGATGCTGTCTGAAGCCCTCCTGCACTGCAACTCAACCCCCAGTCCTGTCATCAAGTTCCAGAGAGTCAGCACCAACACCAATGCCTCTGCTCCCTAGTTGACCCAAGCCCCTGATGTTGACCATGATCTAGCCCCACCCAGATCAAGCTGGTCCAGTTCTTGGGCCCTCAGGCTCCTAGGCTCCAACTCCTTCATTAATCTGGTTGATTCCTGGCTGAACTGCCCTCTGAGCCTGGACTCACCCACAACTTTGGAAGAGAAATCCTGAGGTAGATGCGCTTTCTCCTGACTTTTCTTTCTGGGTTTTGTTGGCCAGATTTCTGTTTAGAGGTTTGTTTCGTATCATATATGGTGACAGATCAGGAGATTTTGGAAGTGTGCCTGTGTTCTCTCTGGTATCTTGGCTGGAAGTCCTCAAATTTTATTTTTAACAGAATGCTTTTAAAATATTCTTTTAAGTTACATGTAAAACAATATTAATGTATATTTTAAAATAATTCTTGAGTTCCAAATTTCTCTTCCCCCTTCCTGATATTTTCTTGAGAAGGCACTTTATTTTTGTGCAGTCATACAAAATATATTTCCATGTCAGCTAAGTTACAAAAGAGAGCAAAGACCAAAAAATTTGGTAAAAATCAGCAAAAATGAGAAAGTAAAAATGAATAGTTCCTTAATCTATATACAGATTTCCTAAGTCATTTCCCTGGGGATGGACAGAGATTCTAATCATAAAAACTGGAATTGTGTTGGATCATTATATTGATGAGAAGACCTAAATAATTCACAGTAAAATCTTTGTACAATATTGCTGTCACTATGCATAATGATCTCCTGGCTCTCCTAATTTCACTTTGCATCAATTATGCATTCCCAGGGTTTCCTTAACCAAACCATTGTCATTTCTATAGCAAAATAGTATGTCATGCCAATCATATGACACAATTTCTTCAGCCATTTTCCAACTGATGGGAAGCCTCTCAATTCTTGGTTATTTTCCACCACAAAAGAGCTAATGGTGATATTTTATGTAGATATTAGTCTTTTTTTTCTTTGATCTCTTTGCAATTCAGACTAAGTAGCATTTTTAATCAGTCAAAAGCACATTTTTTTTAACTTTTCCAACATAGTTACAAATTACTATGCAAAATTGTTACATTAATGACCTTATTTTCCATAATGCATTTATCATATTAGGTAATATATTGGGTCTTTAGGTAATACCCCAGAAAGGCTTTATTTTGCATTTCTGAAATCATGAGTGATTTAGAGCATTACTACATTTGGCCACAGATAATTTCAACTTCTTCTTCTGAAAATTGCCTGCATATGCTCTTTGGTCATTTATCAATAGGGGAAATGGCATCTTTTCTTTTAAGTTATATATATATACACATACATACATTTATACAAGATGTATATGTGTATGTATGTATGTATGTATATATTTATATACATATAAAATTTTAAAGAATATAACATAGATAGAAAACTACATGCATACATACTTATATATATATATACATATATATATCTTCCTTTTTTTATTCATGCTTTTTTATATGAGATAATTTCCCTCATTCTTCCACTCTTTTCCTTTTTTTCCAATCCTCTTTCTTCATCTTAATTTCATTATTTTGAAATGTTTACATTATGGTCCACTCTTTTTCCTTTCCTTTGCCCACTACTCCTACTTCTAAGGAGTTAAAAGTATTATCTTAACCTTACTGGAATATAGACCATTTGACTTGACTAAATCTCCTATGATTTCTCTTTCATTTTTATCATTTTATGCTTCTCTTGTGTCATGTATTGAGTAATCAACTTTTTATTCATTTCTGGTCTTTTAATCAGCAATTATTGAATTTCCTCTATTTTATTAGATTTTTCATTTTCTTCAAAAAATATATTAAATCTTGTTGGGTAGGTAATTTTTGTTTGCCTTTAACTTTCGTAATTCATATTCCAAGCCCTTTTAGCAATTACTTAAAAAATTGCTACATCTGGTGTTTTCTTGATGGTGACTTCATGATTTTTAAATTGAGTTTTCTTTGCTTATGCAATAATATTTTTCCTTTGCCTAGGGATTCTGCAATTTAGTTATTACTTGGAGTTTTCAGTTTTGGCTCTCTTTCGGTTAGTGACTGATGTATTATTTCAATTTCTTCCTCTGATTCTAGGTTATCAGAGGAGTTTTCTTTGATAATTTTATGAAATATAAACTTTAGATTCATTTTGACAGTTGCTTTTATTTAGTGCAATGATTCTTAAATTTTTAAGTCAGCTGTTTTTCTAATAAGGTATTTCATATTTTCATCTATTTTTCTTTCATCTGATTTAGTTTTCTTGTTTCTTGATGTCTCATGTGGTCATTAGCTTTCACTTGTTTAGTTCTAATACTCAATGAATTATTTTCCTTAGAGGTTTTGTATAACCTTTTCCAAAGAGTTCTTCTCTTTATTATATTTTGTACCCTTTGTTCCCATTTAATCAATACTGATTTTAAGTTTTCTTCAATGGATTTTCCTAATTGGATTTTTACCATTCAACTAATTCTTTTTTAAGTGTTATTTTCTCCAGTATTTTTTTGTGCCTTTTTGAATCATTCTCACTTCTTTTCCCCTAATTTCCTCTATTTAACTTACTTATTGTTTATCTTAGTTTATTCTGAGAGCTTCCAGGAAATCTTCATGGATTTCTTTTCAATTACCTATTTTAATTTGAAGCTTTGAAAGCTTTTTTTTCTGCTTGGTATGTTTGTGTCTTCAGGTTCCTTGTCCCTGAAGTAATTTTTCCAGTTAGATTTATTTTTTGGATTTTTCTCATTTTCCTGAATTTTTCATTTTTTAAAATTTCAACTTTTTGGCGCGGCTAGGTGGCCCAGTGGATAAAGCACTGGCCCTGGTGTCAGGAGTACCTGGGTTCAGATCTGGTCTCAGACACTTAATAATTACCTAGCTGTGTAGCCTTGGGCAAGCCACTTAACCCATTTTGCCTTGCAAAAACCTAAAAAAAAAATTTCAACTTTTTGTAAAAGTGCATCTTAGTGTCACAATATTCATTTTTTTCTATACATCTCCTTTTAGAGCCAGTTCTGTGGATCTAAATGTTTTCTACACTGATATCAATGTGAGCTGTGATCACTGCTCTCCTGGCCTGTCTGATGAGTAAACTTTTCAAACATTCCACTATGCTTAGAATTTTGACCAGGGCCCCTATTATCCTGTTTCTGTAAGCACTCTGGTATCTTCTGAACATGCAAATTGTGGAAGTGATAGGGTCACTCTCAAACTTAGGCAAGTAATAATCTTCACTCTGGAACTTTTACTGAGTCTTCAACTTTTGGAGGCTGCAAGTACCTGTGTATTAGTGTTTCTTTTCTCCCTGAGCTCACAACCTGGAACAAAGTATGGGTAATGCAACATAATCATATTGTAATTTGTTTTATACCATTGTCTGATACACCTATAACTTTACATGACAAGAGGAAGAAATGACAAGTAGATTAGTACCTTCACAATTTGTAAAGAATTTAAGGTACATACCTAACACATTGTGATGAATTCTCATGGTAACTGAAATAAAAATCACATGGAGTGGACACATAATAATAGGTTAATATTTTTATCTTTTGAAGTAACTTCCAATAGTTATTAGACAAACTGTGCTTCATAAGAGTATTAAATTGTATACATCTCCAGAATCTCAATATTTGTTTCTTGCAATCATGAACTGCCATTCGACATGGCAACAGAAGGTAATGTTAGCTGGACTCCACCTTCTCCAAAGTTTATCTAGCATGACTTTAAAAACACAAAGGAAATAAGAACAGGAGGTAAAATTATACCATGAATATTATAGTTGGAATTTATATCCACATACTTTCTGAAGTTCTAGTTTAAATAATTTTTATATTGAATTCATTAATTGATTATTTAAGCAAAAATGTTTATTGTTTTACTTACTTTAATGCTAACCTGCACCTTGCCCTGTTGGAATTATATAACCACAGTTAATTAAGATTAAACCCTCATTTTTGTACTTCTATATTAAATTAAGGATAATAGGGGGTCCTTTTGTTTTGAGGGTGGTGGTAGTGGCTAATAACTAGGGTCACCACAGTTTTAAAGCTACTTCTAAGACAGAAATGATATCTATACAAAACATAACAACAGATTCTGGGTGCAGCTAGGTGGCACAATGGATAGAGTACTGACCCTGGACTCAGGAGGACCTGCGTTCAAATGTGAGCTCAGACACTTAATAATTACCTAGCTGTTTTACCTTGAGCAAGTCACTTAACCCCATTGCCTTGCAAAAAAACCCAACAGATTTTGTGGGAGTCATAGAATTCCAAATACAAATGAGAAACTAAGAGTCAAATTATAAGATTATATATTAAGAGCATGGGCAAGCTGTGGGCAGAGAGCAGAGACCCAGCACAGGGGCACTGGGGTGAGGCTGGAGGACTGACTTGAGAACAGTGGAGGAAGCATTTGCTATGTGTGTGGGCAGGTGAATGGGAGAGCTCTAGTGCTGAGGCCCAAACAGACAGTCAACTCAGCTAGTATGGATGACAAAGGCTGAGAGACCCTTTGTTTTCAGTGGAGACCCCATGTTTCCAGCTGAGCCCCCCCCTTTCCTGTGAGAGGGCCTGACTTTCTCCAGAACAAACACAGGAAACAGACCAGGTGATTTCTGATTAAGTTGATTAACTGTCTAGCATGAGAGACCAGTCCAATATGTGCAAGAGTTGTCCAGATCCTACCCCAAGCTTAGGGTGGGGGCCACTAACCACAAATACAGACAATTCAGAGAAAACTTCCGGCATCCCTTATTGGCTGAGTAACTAAGCCTAAGCAAAGTGGGCAAGAGCTCTAGGGAAGACAACACTCAAGGTCTGCAAATCGACCCCTCCCCAACATATGATCCTAAGGAAAGGGACAAATTGAAGAAAGGTCAGCACAAAGTGGGGTCTATTTATTGTTACTATGAAGACAAGGATCCTAACTCATAGAGGACTGGAGCTTCAGGGGAAAATGTGAATTGGCCTCCAGCCCAGAAAGGTTTCTCAGGAAAAATTAGAAAGCAGTTTAAAAATCAAGTGAAAAATTGGGAAAAGAAAGGAAAGAGAAAATAAACATCTTGCCACAAGAAAACAAATTCTTTGAAAACATAATTAGGCAAATGGAAAAAGATAAAAATTGCTTCAAAAATAGAATTGATCAATTGTAAAAGGAGATGGAATAATGAAGAAAATTCTTCTCTAAAAAAAAGAAGATTGGAATCTGTAGAAACTGATGACTTAATGAGATAAGAAAAATGTGTTAAACAAAATTTAAAAAATGAAAAAAAAAGAAAAGAAAATGTAAAATATCTCATTGACAAAACAACTGATCTGGAAAATAGGTCCAAGTGAGACAATTTAAGAAGCCAAGGACTACTTGAAAATTTTGAAGAGAAAAAAGAGAACTGCCCTGATATTCTGGAACCAGATGGCCAAATAATCATTGAAAGAATACATCGATTCTCTCCTGAAAAAAATCCCAAAATAAAAATATCAATAAATATTGTGGCCAAACTCCAGAACAAGCAGATCTAGGTGAAAATTCTGCATGTGGCCAGAAAGAAACAATTCAGATACCAAGGAACCACAGTCAAGATTACACAGGACACAGATGCGTCAACAATAAGGGATACAAGAGCCTGGAATATGATATTCAAGAGAGCCAGAAAGCTTGGATTATATCCAAGAATTCATTATCCACCAACACTGAGCTTTTTCCTTCAGGGGATAGGATAGGCATTTAACAAAATAGGAGACTTTTAACTTTTCCTGATGAAAAGACCAGAGCTAAACAAAAAAAAAAATGGTCTTCAACAGGAGACTCAAGAAATACATGAAAAGATATATGGAAATAAAAAAAAAATCTGTTATCCAATAAGATTAGACTGAGTGTATCCCCACCTAGGAGGGAGATTCTCATAACACTTGAGAATTGTAGCTCTATTAGAGGGAATATACTTAGTCGGAAGTAATGGACACTCATTACATGTCCATGATTATGATGGAATGATTAAAAAAATATCTCCTTAAAAAGGGGGAAAGTAAAGAGAGCGTTGGAAGGGGGAGATTGAATGGGGTAAATTACATGAAATGAAGAGGTGCAAGGGTTCAATTGCAATAGAGGTGGAGAAGGAGGGAGGTGAGAACTACATGAATCATATTTTCATTTGGCTCAAAGAAGGATTAACATTAATTGAATTTAGAAACTTATCTTGCCTTCCAAGTATTAAGATGGGAAAGGTGGGGGGAGAGAGGATAGGAGGAACAGATAGAAGGAAAGGAAGGAAGATGGGGTAAAGGGAAAGGGGAAATAAAAAGGAAGGAATTGGATAGAAGAGGTGAACACACTGAAGGAAGTGGTATTAAGTAGCAAAATACTGGGGAATAGGGATGTGGTGAAAAAGGGGAAAAATACAAGTGTAGGGAAAATAGCATAGAGGACAATAAAGGGTATTTATATCTTTGAATTTGAATGGGATGAACTCCCCAATAAAATGGAAGTGGATAGTAGAGTATATTAAAAACTAAAATCCTACAATATACTATTAACAAGAAATGCATTAAAAGCAGAGATATTCAAAATAAAGTTAAAAGGCTGGAACAGAATATATTATGCTTCAGCTGAAGTGAAAAAAGGCAGGGGTAGCACTACTTATTTCAGACAAAGCAGATGCAAATTAGATTTTATTAAAAGGGATAAGGAACAAATCATAACCTTCTAAATGGTACCATTGACAGTATTATATATATATATATATATATATATATTTTTATATTATATATATATATTATATAGGTCCTATTATATAGGACCTATATATTATATAGGACCTATATATTATATAGGTCCTATATATAGGACCTATATTATATATATATATTATATATATATATTATATATTATATATATATATATATATTAAGCTATATAGTATCTAAATCCTTACAGAAGAAGCTGAGTGAGTTACAGGAAGACATAGACACCAAAATTCTGCTGATGGGAGACCTCAACTTCCCTCTATCTGAATTAGATAAATGTAACCATAAAATATACAAGAAAGAAGTTAAGGAGGTAAATAAAATTTAAAAAAAACTTATACATTATAGACCTCTGGAGAAAAATTCAATTGGGATAGACAGGAATATACCTTTGTTTTTGCAATATATGGCACCTGCACAAAAATTGACAATGTCCTAGGGTATAGAAACTTCATGGAGAGATTGATCTAAAAGTAATTGGAAACTAAATACACTCATCCTAAAGAATGAGTAGATAAAGCAAAAAAAAAATCATAGAATAAATGATTTTGTTGAAAACAATGACAATAATTTGACAACATACCAGAGTTTATGGGATACAGCCAAATCACTTATTAGGGCATATATGATATCTCTAAGTGCTTACATGAATAAAATAGAGAAAGATGAAATCAATGAACTGAGCATGCAGGTAAAAAAGTTAGAGAAAGAAAAATTAAATGTTCCCAAATTAAATACCAAATTAGAAATTCTGAAAATAAAAGAAAAATTTAAAATCAAAAACAAGAAAATTATTGAAGTATCAAATAAAAACCAATAATTGGTTTCAGGAAAAAAAAAACAACAAAATGGATAAAGCTTTGTTTAATTTGATTTAAAAAAAAAGAAGAAAACCAAATTACTAGTATCAAAAAATGAGAAAGGTGAATTTACCACCAATGAGGAGGAAATTAAAGTAATAATTCTACCTAACTCTACATCAATAAATTTGATAATCTAAGTGAAATGGAGGGGTATTTATCAAAAACAATAAATTGCCCAGGTTAAAAAAAGATGAAATTAAATACCAAAATAACCATATCTCAGAAAAAAGGAATTCAACAAGAGATCAATGAACTCCTTAAGAAAAAATTTCCAGAGTCGATGGATTCACAAATGAATTTAACCCAACATTCAAAGAACAATTGGTTCCAATTCTATATGAACTATTTGGAAAAATAGTGAAGATGGAATTCTGCTTAATTCCTTCTATGACACTAATATGGTACTGATACCTAACCCAGAATGAAGCAAAATAGAGAATAAAATATGTATACCAATCTCCTTAATGAATATGGGTGCAAAAATCATAAATAAAATATTAACAAAATGAATACAGCAGGTTATCACTAGTATAATACACTATGACCAAGCAAGATTTATTCCAGGAATGCAGGATTGGTTCAGTATTAGGAAAACTGTCATCAAAATTGTCTTTATAAGTAATGAATCTAACAGAAATCATATCATTATCTTAATAGATGCTGAAAAAGCCTTTGACAAAATATAGCATCCATTTCTACTGAAAACACTAGAGAGCCTAGGACTGCATGAATTGTTCCTTAAAATGATAAGCAGTATCTATCTGATACTTCAGTAAGCATTATATACAATGGGGATAAATTTGAAGCATTCCCAATAAGATCAGTGGTGAAACAAGGCTGCCCATTAGTCACCACTACTGTTCAATATTTTATTAGACATGCTAGCTTTAGCATTAAGAGAAGACAAAGAAATGGAAAAAAAATTAGAATAGGGAATGAAGAAACAAAATTCTCATTCTTTTTTTTTTAGTTTTTTTTTTTTTTCAAGTCAATGGGGTTAAGTGATTTGCCCAAGATCACACAGCTAGGTAATTATTAACTATCTGAAGTCACATTTGAACTCAGGTCCTCCTAACTCCAGGGCTGATGTTCTGTCCACTGTGCCACCTAGCTTCCCCAAAACTCTCACTCTTTATAGATGATATGATAGTATAACTAGAAAACTCTTAAAATCATCTAAAAACTACTGGAAACAATTAGCAACATTCACGAAGTTGCAGGGTATAAAATAAACCAAATAAATTTTCAGCATTTCTCTATATTATTAACAAGATACAACAGCAAGAGATAGAAAGAGAAATTCCATTTAAATAACTTCAGACAGCATAAAAAACGGGAGTTTACCTGTGAAGGCAGACTTAGAAAGTCAATGAAAACAGCTATAAAATACTTTTCACAGAAACAAAATTAGATCTAATTATCTGGACAAATATCAACTGCTCAAAGATAGGTGAGCTAAAATAATAAAAATTACAATTCTATCTAAATTAAACTATTCATTTAGTGTCATATCAATCAAATTTCCAAAAAATTATTTTAGTGAACTAGAAAAAATAGTAAGTAATTTGATACAGAGAAAACAAAAAGTCAAGAATATCAAGAGATTTAATGGAAAAAAATGAAAAAGAAGGCTGCTTATCCTTACCAGACCTAAAATTACATTATAAAGCATCAGTCATCAAAACTGTTTGATGCTGACTTGCAAATAGAGTGGTAGGTCAGTGGAATAGATTAGATGCAAAAGAGACAGTAGGAAATTATTACAGTAATTTACTGTTTGATAAACCCAAAGACTCTAGTTTCTGGTATTAAGAACTCTTCAATAAAAGTTACTGGAAAAACTGGAAGATAGTATAGCAGAAACTAGGATTAGACCAATATCACACACCCTCTACCAAGATAAAGTCAAAATGAGTGCAAGACTTAGACATAAAAGACAATATTATAAGACAATAAGGAGAATAAAGAATAGTTTTCCTATCGGATCTATGAAAAGGGGAACATTTTATGACCAGGGGAGAGAGAGAGAGAGAACATCATGAAAAACAACCTGAATAATTTTGATTACTTTAAATTAAAGTTTTTGCACAAACCAAATAACTCTAACCAAGCTGAAATGAAATGTAGCAAATTGTGAAACACTTTTTACAATTAGTATTTCTGACAAAGAAGTTATTTCTAAAATATTTAGTGAACTGATTCTAATTTAAAAAAATATAATCCTTTCCCTAATTGACCATCTGTCAAAGGATATGCAAAGACAATTTTCAGATGACGAAAACAGAGCCATCTATAGTCATATGGAAAATTGCTCTAAATTATTATTATTAATTAGAGAAATGCAAATTAAAGCATCTCCAAGTTACCACCTCACACCTCTCAGATTGAGCAATATGACCAGAAAGGATAATGACCATTGCTGGAAGGGATGTGGGAAATCTGGGACACTATTGCACTTTTGGTGGAACTGTTAACTGATCCAACCTTTCTAGAGAACAATTTGGAATTATTTCCAGAGGTAATAAAAATTTGTATACACTTTGATCCAGCAATGCCACTATTAGGTCTGTATTCTGAAGAGATCATGAAAAAGAGTAAAAACATCACATGTACAAACATATTCATAGCAGCTCTGTTTGTAGAGGCAAAGAATTGGAAATTGACCATCATTTGGGGAATGACTGAACAAATTGTAGTATAGGATGAAACACTCCTTATTCCATAATAAATTGTGAGGGATGGGATTTCAGAAAAGCTTGCAAATATTTGCATGGATTGACACTAAGTGAGATGAGTAGAAATAGAAGAAAATTATATACCTTAACATCAATATATGATGATGATCAACCATGATGGGTTTGCTTACTCCATCAGTGCAATAATCAGGGACAATTTTAGGGGATCCATGATGAAGAATACCATCTGTATACAGACAAGGAACTGTGAAGTTTAAATAAAGACTAAAAATTATTATCTTTAATTTTTTTTAAGTTAGAAAAGATCAAAAACATACATTTATTCAGGAAATACAATGATTAAAGAGTAGTTGATTGTTTCAAATGATTTTCCTACATTATAAAATATAGGCATGTATTCTTTTTGAATCCACACAGTCATGCTCATATTATTTATTTAGTTATGTCATCACCATCTTTTCTATTAAATGATTCAATATCAATATTAAATGTAAACAAAATAGTTTAACAAAGCTTATTTGAAAAAATTACAGAATAAAATAAAATTATGATGATATCTTTTAGACATCTGGATCCTCAGGTTGCACACAGACTATGATATAGTATTTCTACTAAAGATGTTTATAGTCAAGTCATAAAAATTTTGAAATTGTCAAAAACATATCTTACTTCCATTCTTTTTACTCTTCCAAATAACAAGGAGTTTTTAAAAATAGAAAGCTATTACTGGAATTCATTTCAAATGAAAAGCACCCATAGGCATATTGAAAATAGTAATATTGCCATTGGCACACTTTAGTAAAAAGGAAAGTAGATCCTAATCACTTTTCACTGAAGGAATGGCTACTAAATCACTTTAACCAAAATAATCACTACTAATTTAAAAAATATATAAATGGAAAAATTGAAGATAAATAATCACATTTACTACCAACTGAATAATTCTGAAATTCCAGTTACAAAGAGTCCTACAGTACTTATGACTCTAAAATGAAAAAAAATAAAACCACAAAATCTGCCTGTTTCTAATCTCTTTCCAATTAAAGTTTTCTGAGAGTAAAACTGAAATAATTTAAAATATTTAGAGAAAAGTATCAACCTCGTTATTCATCTACCCTGATTCCCCTAGTAACTAGTGATCTGGCCTTCTCTACTTACTGTTACCTCTTACTTATTTTTTTTGTGTAGAAGCCCTAAACCCTATTAGAGGGTAACGACCTTTGAAAGCTGGGACTACCTTACCTAGTGTAGTGCCTGGCATTATACATCATTCTTGAATTAAAATCAATCAAGATTTTTATTGTGACAAAATTTTATTTAATTTGCCAAGGAGTTCAAAGATCAAAGCTCCCTAATGTTCATACCAGATACCTTCAACTATGAAAGTCTTATGTATTATATAATTTTATTATCTCTAATACTTTCTTTATTCCTTTTGCATCTGTTTTTTCTCTCTCACATCCAATTTTGTTCTATGCATATCATGGAAGCAAATGTAAAGATTAAATCAGATTACCTTCTTTTGGTTGGAGGGGAGAGGGAAGGGGAGGGGGGAAATTATAAAATTCAAAACCTTGAAAAAATGATTAGTAGATACTACCATTGTATGTAATTGGAAAAGAAAATATTTTTATAACTTTTTACAAAAGAAAACTTTCTGTTCCTAGTCATAATGTCTAGAAATAGGGAATTATTAGTACCATTTATTTTTTTATATATACCAAACATAAAAAGAAGTGTTTCCAAATATGGAGTAGAGCAGAAAAGTTGAATTATGTTAAATTACAAATCTTTATTATGTAGGTTGATTTTTCAAATAAGTATGTATCTATTTGATATTCAAATATTAATTATAAAACTTTTCTAATTACAAAACAATGAAATATTAATAATAATAATCATGTACAAATTAGAATTAATACAATTCTTTGTCTTTCATATATATATATATATATGTAATTTTTGTAAAATAAATAGGGGAGTTAATGAAGTTTTCATGCCCAATTTGTTTCCTACATGACAACAATTTTTCTTTGTGATAAAGTTGTTTTCATGTTAGGAAAGATAAAAAAAATTTTATGAATAGTCTTGCATATGAATTCTAATTATTGAATGATTTTTTATGCTATTTGAAACCTTACGAGAAATAGAGATTGGATTCTGTTTCTTAGGAGTCCAATAACTGTTTGAGTGATTTTCTTTTGTGTCATATTGCATATGTTGGGGTAGGGATACAGCCTGCTCTCCAATCTTTCCCTTCTATACTCAATTGTTTTTATTTATGGTTTGTACTAATTATATTTTCTTAGCTTCTCAAACTCCATTCATACCAGAATATGGATATTTGAGGGAAGCAAGGTATGATTCATTAGATTTGTTTCTAGGTCTGTGCTTTGGGAACATTAGACATAATAAAAAAGATAAAATGGGAGGAATTTTGGGGGGACTCTGATTTTCCTTACTTCACTTCAAGGTCTTTTAATAAGGGAACATGAAAGTCTATTTTCTATGATCCCAAGTGATATGAGGCCATAAAGACTCGCATTTTAAATAATGACAAAAATGTGGAGGACTGAAAAACTTCATAATGAATATAGCCTTGAACAATACTTTCATATGGCCTTAATAGCAGTAAAATTCCCTGTAGCCAGACAGTCAGAAAGGGATATCAGTTCTGTGTGTGTTGTACAATCATATGCACAAGGACACTATTATGAATACCTATAAGCTAAACTTCTCTTTCATAGAAAAGGGCAAAGTAATACTTGAAGGAATGAGAAGAGGGATAAGGTTTAATGAATGAAATGTGCTGTGACTGAACTTCTGACAGATTATGGTTATATCCAAAATAATTCTCCCTGTTTACCTGTTACTCTGTATCACAGTTACTCTTGTACCGTAGTATCATATTCAAATAAAAGCTGTAAGTGTGCTTGTGGGAAATTTATTGTCTTAAAAGTTTTATAATAACATTATGCATATTTTATTGTACTTTTTAGCCTTGTCAAATAATTACCAATTACAAAACTACTTCAAGGTTGTACTCAAGTATTGTAGTCCATGTGTAGCTTCATGTTTGTCACAAATACTCTCTTGATTATGTAAAATTACAGATCAACAATATGCTCAATTCTCATTTTATACATTCTATTGAAATAGTATTTGCAATATTGAAATTCTGCATTTAGTCAGTGGGTAAATTTCACCCAGGCTTCTACTTTATCACCATTTTAGAAAGACAAGTATATGCCTTCCCCAATTGATAAATGGTGAAAGGATATGAGCAGACAGGTTTCAAATGAAGAAATTAAATCTGCATATAGTCATATGTTAAAATGCTCCAAATCACTATTGATTAGATAAATACTAATTAAAACAACAACGAGGTATCATCTCATTGATGAGATGAAAAAAAAGGCAAGTTGATCAATGTTGGAGAGGTTGTGGGAGGATTGGGTCATTGATGCATTGCTGGTGCAGTTGTGAACAGATACAGACATTCGGGATAACAATATGGAACTAAGCCCAAAGAGATATAAAAGTATTCATACCCTTTGAACTAGCAATTCCATTTCTAGGTCTATATCCAGAAGAAATGATAAAAAAGGTGAAAGTCCTACATGTTTCCAAATATTCATAGCAGCTATTTTTGTAGTGGCAAAGAACTGGAAATTGAGGGGATACCCATCAATTGGGGAATTTCTAACAACTTATGGTACACAAATACTATGGAATACTATTGTCCTCTAAGAAACCACAAAGTGTTGGATTCTAGAGAAGAATGGAATGACATATGGGATCTGATGCTGAGCAAAGGGACTAGAACCAAGAGAACAATGAATGCATCAACCACAACGTTATGATATGAACAACCTTGATGGAAGCAGCTCCTTTTGGCAGCCCAGATAGCTAGGACAACTGTATTTGACTAGTTATGGACTATATTATCCCCAACCAGAGGAAGAAAAATAAAACAAAACATAGAAAAAACAACCCGTCTGAATCTGAAGAATACTTAATAAAAATTATTTCTTATGTATCTCTTTCCCTTATTCTTAATTTTTCATGCCCAAAATTAATAATTTGTAAACATGTTTAACAAAATATGTATGTAAATTGCTAACCTGACTGTTCCCTGCTGAGGGAAGAGGATTGGGAAGGGAGGGTAAAGGGAAATATTGTAACTTGGAAATAAGCAAGTCCATATGGTTAAAAATAAATAAATAAATTTAAAAATCAAAAAGAGAAAGGTAGGTGGCACCATGAATTAAAGATGAACCCAGACGGAGGAAGACCTGTTTTCATGTACAACCTTCTCATACATTTTCTAACTTTTTAACATAGTTTTTACAATGTGGATTATACAGAAATGAACACAGAGTTCCAGGTCTGATTATGTTAGAATACTGAGACTATCAAATTATTTTTTAAAGTTATACATTTCATAATTTTCCCTAAATTTTTGATAAGTTCTTTGGCAATGGCAACATAATCCTGATCCTTTAGTTTGCAGTCTGATTAAATACCCAGATTATTTCCATGTGAATTGCTATCTTGTTATGACTAATCATTTAGCCTCCAAAAGTTACCCTGCCTCCACCCAGCCACTTTGATAGAATACTCACTGAGTTAAAATATATAGGGATTAATGAAAGGTAAAAATTGGTTGATATACATTGATGGCTAAGGAAGGTAAATATAAATGTTAGAATTCCCAGGTTTTATAGGAGAATCTTTGAATTTTAGCATCCCATTGGCTCCCATGACATATACTGAATATTTACTGTGAATTTCTTTTTAGAAGATATCCCCAAGTCTAGCATATAATAAAACAGAAAAACATCTCATGCTCTGTCTGAAATAATAATGTATATGTGCCTGAGTATGCATATATGTTCATAGGCTGCTAAATTTACCCAAAATGAAATACACAGTAGAATGTGTGCATGTGGGTGAATACAATTTGATAAATCTAACAAAAAAGCTTCTGTTAAGCCAAGTATTTGCAGAAAAAAATGCTTATTAATAGGTCTATATGGCTAGCTATCTCCCAGAGGCAATTTCCACACGGCTCATTGTTTTTGAATTTGATCCAGGAAATGAATAGGTTAATAATGCACGTCCATAGAATGATAGATCAATACAATTTTTAAATTACTTCTATTGGTCTTTCCATGCATAAAATAAATACCCCTATTAATAACACAGGCAAAAGAAGAATTGTAGATGTAGCATTATCTGGAAATCCTCAGGCAGCCAGGGAGTTACATGATGTGTTCCTGCTATAAAAAAGGCTAAAACTTTAATTCAGAAATGAGTACACCATCATTAACAAGATACTTTATTTTGGAACATGGATATGTTTGCTATAATAAACAATCCCTTCCTGCTATATAACTGGAGAAATTCATACTGATTTCCACTTAGAAGCATAAAACACTAAGACTGAAAGATGCCTTTATAACTCTCCCCTTTCTTTCCTCAGGGAAATTTCTGTAAGATTCTAGGAAAATTAGATGACCATGAATTTAAAAAATGATTCTTCAGAAAGAAACTTCTGGCCAAATCAAAGAGGGAATCTATTGAAACCTCTATCTAGCCCTCCATCCCACCCCCCTCAGGTCACCTCAGTAAAGATAGATAAAAAAGGAAGTCAGTTTAACAACCAATCCCTGACAATGTGCCAGATTTGAGCTCAGATCTTCTTGACTGCAGGTCCAGTGTATTATGTATTTTGCTAAGTAGTTACCGCTGGTAAAATATAAGGTCACAAAGGTGTGATGCAAAAATAATTGAAGGGATACTGGAGGAGTATATAGAGTTTTCCATAATTCTTACAATACTTAGAATTTTCTTTACTCAATCGGTTGTAGCCTTAATCTTATTTTCATGTCCTGCTATATTATCCTCACTTCAGATTACCCTGAATTTACCTTAGCTGTTCAGATTGTACAGCTGCTCCTCTCCATGGGTGCAGTCATTTTTAAGCAAGAAAGGATACATAAAATTTTATATGGAATAGCAATGATTTTAAAACCTTTTAAAACTCAATGAACTTTCAAACATTGTGCCTCTTCTAACTGACATCAGCATTTAATAAATTCTACTAATACTACCTTTGATGGACACTTCTTATCTCTGCTATTGGAAAGACAGAAACTGAAGAATTGTTGGAGCTCAGAACTTCTGTGAATAAGTTCATTAAAAGTCAACTGAATGTCTAAACTAAGCCTGGTACCAATATGGTGACTACCACCTCCAGAAAGATCACATGGTTGCATCATGGTGTCTGAACACATACAAACTGTTTCAGTGTAAAAGAACAGTGGTATGATTATCACTGAACTATAGTGCACTGGGTTGAGATAGTAAGATTTATTCTCCAAATACCATTACAAATATTTATAATACACATTGCTACAAATTTAGGTATAATACATATATTAGTCTCCCTGCATAATATATATGATCTGATTTTATAAGTTTTTCCATTTTGTATGTATATAATTGACACTTTCAGATGATTTTATGTGTAAAAGATAAGGAAATTAATAGACAATAAAAATTAAAATGAAATGTCATAAAACTGTAAATGAAACAAGAATCACATTATTTTAAATACTTAATAAGTATTTTAGTAAAGGAATAGTTATTTTCAAATATAAAAAATTATTTTTAAAAAGAAAATTCATATATGGCTTAATTAAATTATTATTAAATAATTAACCTTCTCTTTCTTTATTTTTTGTTTGTTTTCATCCATGTGCTCCTGTATATTTTTAGGTTACAAAATTTCCTTCCACCTTCCCTTTCCACCCCTCTTCCTTCAGTGACAAACCATCAGATTAACATTATACATACATGCATACTTTCGGTATGTTTACAGATTAGTTATTTTGGGGGTGAAAATTAAGAATAAGGGAAAGAGGTACATAAGAGATAATTTTTATAGTGTTCATCATATTCTAAAGGTTTTATTTTTGTTTTGTTTTACCTCCTCTTAATGGGGATAACATTGTTCATGGCTAGTATAATACAGTTGTCCTGGCTCTCTGAACAGCTGAGAGGAACTGCTTCCATTAAGGTTATTCATCTCACAGTGTTGTTGTTACTGTGCACATTGTTCTCTTGGTTCTGTTCCCTTCACTCAGCATCATATCCTATAAGTCATTCCATGCTTCTCTTGAGTCTGACCATTTATGATTTCTCCTAGAACACCAGTATTATAGTTATAGTAATATATATATATATATATATATATATATATATAATATTATATTATAGTTATAGTATTCATGTACTATAACATTTTTTAGCCATTCCCCAATTGATGGGCATCCCTCCAATTTCCAGTACTTTGCCACTACAAAAGAAATGTTATAAATATTTTGGAGCATGTAGGAATTTTCCCTTTTTTAATCATTTATTCTGGATATAGACCTGGAATTGGAATTGCCAAGTCAAAGGGTATAAATATCTTAATTGCTCTTTGGACATTGTTCCATATTGCTCTCCAGAAAAGCTGGATCCATTCACAAATCCACCAGAAATGCATCTCCCACAAACTCTCAAAGATTATTGATTCTCCCTTCTTCTCATCTCGGCCAATCTGATAGATGTGAGGTGATACCTCATTTTTTAAAATTTGTATTACTCTAATCAACAGTTATTTGGAGCATTTTTCCATATGATTATATATGGCTTTAATTTCTTCATTTGAAAACTGTCTTCATATCCTTTTACCATTTATAAACTGGGGAAAAATAATTAACTTTCAATAATTCCGTCTCTTAGTATTCCAGGCATAAATGGGTTATAAGAAAATATAACTTAGCATTCTATTATTCTTTTGATGACACAAAGAACATTTAATGTCTGCTATAAATATGTCATAACTGTGTTCTTTACTTATTAATCAAAAGTGTGTTATTTTAAACAGATCATCAAAATAAGAAATAAGATTTTTAACTTGGCTATTCATTTTAATATTTATTAGTCTAATATATGTGTATGTTTGTATGTGTGTATATACATGGAGAGCACCAAACCCAGTACTGAGAATGCCAAAAGTTTATATAAAACATGATCTTTTTTCTTATAAAATGAATAATTAAGTATGAAATTTTCCAGTACAATGTATTGCCAACGTAATATGTTTTCCTTTTTCATTCTAATATTGGATTGTCATTGAATTAAAGCAATAAATAAGTTATTTATTAAATTAGGGATTCTTAATCATTTCATTGAAATCATTCTCATGAACCCTGAAGAAATGTGTCTATGAAGTCTCTGTACTTCTCAGAATGGTTTAAATAAATAAACTAAATTATTTAGAATGAAAATACTTATTAACTATATGGAAATGGATTATTATTACTATTTTTAAAAGTCTGTGTTTACCAAGTTATGAAATACTACAACGTTCATAGGTATTTTTTAGAATTGCCAATATCTATAATTCTGATTAATGTTATTTAATGCTATGATTAATGGATTCCTAGGGATTTCTCTTACTATGATTTTTTTAGAGTGGAATATCTTTTTACTCCATTACTTTATTAATAAATGTTATTGGTTATTAAAAAGAAAAGCATAATACCCTCAGTAGAATAGCCACCTATTTGAAAAGTAAATACTAAGATATTAAAGAAAAATAAATAAAAATTCATTAAATCTAAATTATATGAAGTTTCTCATACAAAAGGAAAGAATTGTAGACACAGTTTGTACATGTGTATTGAGGAAATGTTTTGCTTGAATATGCATAGATGATATATTTTCCTTTCTTTTTTATTAAATTATTTGAAAAGATTTGAGAGAGATTAAATTTTTAAGCAAAGATCAGGATGAGAGTACAGATGTGAAGTATTACATGCACTTTCTAATGATATCAGTGTTATAAATTTTACTAATTATTTTACTTTCTTTCAATACACTTCTCATGAAGTAGGATTTACATGTAAATAGTTCCAATTCAATAACAAAATATTTCAATAATGAAATACTTCAATAAAAAGTTTTAGAAGCAAAATCAATTACAAAAATAGAAACACTTTTATTTAGAAAATTGCTTAATCTTTGTGCTAAAATTATTTGACTTTGGATAATTTTTATTTTTAAAAATTAAAACTTTAGCCTTTAATCAATCTCTATTGTAGGTCATGCCAGGGTCTGAAGATTTTCAGTTTTCATGGAAACTACATGTTATTCTCACCTGTCATCTAATTACTTCCTGGTAGATATTGTTATCATGAAACTAATTCATATTCACATACAATAGGTGGGTAACGAAATTAAGGTCTGTTATTTTATCAGAAACAGAATTCAATTTTCTGCTAGACAATGATATGTTTCAAATTGTCATTTAATTGTCCTTTCAATATCTCTTTTTCTGTGTGTGTTTTCATTCTTTATTAAATGGACAAAACAAATATAATTACAGTTGTTTTGCTCTCCATAGTGAAAATGGTAAGAACAATTTTTTTTATTTTTTAAATGTTCAATGACACTGTGAGGGAACAATTGTGCCATGTGTATGTACACACAACTGTATGAAGGTGGAAGGAGAAATAAAGTCAAATTATTTATAAAGTAAATATATATATATATACATATATACATATACATATATACATATACATATATATATGTATATATATTTAAGTTTTTGTAAGGCAATGGGGTTAAGTGGCTTGCCCAAGGCCGCACAGCTATGTAATTATTAAATGTCTGAGGCCAGATTTGAACTCAGGTGCTACTGATTCCAAGCATGGTGCCCTATCCACTGTACCACCTAGTTGCCCCTAAAGGTATTTATACTAAGAGAACAAATAGCAGATGCTAGTTTGTCCCCTCTTATGTCTATGTATAAAGGCAGGCATTATATATATATATATATATATATATATATATATATATATATATATATATATATATATATACACATATATATATATATACATATACATATACATATACATATACATATATAATAAAGAAACCTATATGAAAATAATCTTTTTATCTTCAATAAAAACTATCAGTTCACGAGAGAAGTATCATACCTTAGAAAAGTTGCCACAGTAAATCAATCTGTCTTCCTATAGAATTCATTGACCAAATAGGAGTTCAAATAACTATATTATTTTAAATGGAGATAATGTTGTAGATTTTATCTAGATAACAATGTATAATTTTTTATGTTTTAAGGTTTTGTAATATGTTTGATCTTAAAGGAACCTAAAAATAGCTTAAATGGATTTGCAAAGATTAAATTTTCTTGATTATGACATGAAAATAATTCATGATAACCTTAAATGTTACATGTAACAAAGAAATCACAGTCCATATCTACCTGTATATCTGTGTATCTATCTTTTCCATAGCTTTATATCAAATACCTCTAGCAGTGATTTCAGAACATTGAAATGCTTAAATGTCTCATTCATTGGAAAATAAATTAAAAGTGAGGCTTATAAAAAGGAAAAAAGTCATACTATATTAAAGAAATATAATATTTTGAAGAAAAAAATAGGGAAGATCCCTATTTAAAAAAGATTCTGCACATTATAGATTATAGAAAAATGATTAAGAAACTCTGGAATCATTAAAAGTAATTTTAAGCAAATATATATTTTGTGAATTTGATATAAATCAGAGTTCTAAGATCAGAATGGACAAATGTGTATATTTTGAAACTTATATTCAACAATTAGGCAAAAGATTCAGAACTGTAACAAAAATGATAGCTTCATAAATCAAAAATAGAGAAGTAGGGGTGGCTAGGTGACACAGTGGATAAAACACCAGCCCTGGAGTCAGGATTACCTGAGTTCAAATAGGTCTCAGACACATAATAATTACCCAGCTTTGTGGCCTTGGGCAAGCCACCTAACCCCATTGCCTTGAAAAAAATAAAAAAAAAAATTAGAGAAGTAGAATAAAGTTAGACAGGTGATTCAAGTTTTTAGATCACATGTTCATACCAACAAATCAATTAATTTAAGATGAGATGTAGCAGATTAACCTATTTATAATGGCTGTCCCTAGAAGATTATGATAAGCTTTAATATAAAGAAAACTGAGGGGCAGCTAGATGGTACAGTACAGAGGGTATACTAGCCATGGAGTCAAGAGGACCAGAATTCAAATTAAGGCTCAGTCACTGAATAATTACCTAGCTTTTTGACCTTGGGAAAGTCACTTAAACCTAATTTCCTTACAAAATAAATAAATACATCTAAACAAATAAAGAAACAAGTAAATTAATAAAGCATTTAACTAATTAATGTAAAAAAAGAATACTGAATACCTGAAAATTAAGCAATATATTATGATAGAGAAACTACAACTTCTAAGTAAAGATAGCAAAGTCCTGATTATTTGCATCCACATGTTATTACAGGTAGGAAAAATAAAATAAACAAGCAAATGAAAAAAAAGCCCTTATATTTGAAACTTCAAATACAAGTGTTGGTTAATTTCTCAATTTCATGGAACCACTAATATCACTAGCCTAAGGCTGAAATTAGAGATTATGCAGTTAGAACAATTAAGTTATGATGTTATTAATGCCCAGGTAGATGAAATTACTTACTAGTAATCTCATTAAATCTCATAATTTCCTTTAACATGCAGATTACCTTTTGTTGAGATTTAGGATCCTGTAACTCAATGAATTTTGGACATCTTGAACTAAATAATCCATGAATAACTTAAAGTCAATATTTTTTTATCTCTCTTTTTTTTTTGGTTTGAGCTCATTTATTCTTTTTTTAAAGATTTTATTTATTTTCAGTTTTACAATTTTTCCCCTAATCTTACTCCCCTTTCACCACTCCCCACAGAAGGCAATTTGCCAGTTTTACATTATTTCCATGGTAAACATTGATCCAAATTGAATGTGTTGAGAGAGAAATCATTTCCTTAAGGAAGAAACATAAAGTGTAAGAGATAGCAAGATTAGACAATAAGATATCTTTTTTTTTTCTAAATTAGGGCTAAAAGTCCTTGGTCTTTGTGCAAACTCTCCAGTTCCTTCTCTGGATACAGATGAGTCCCAAATTGTCCCTGATTGATGCACTGATGGAATCAGCAGGTCCTAGAGGGTGAGAATCACCCCCATGTTGCTATTAGGGTATACAGTGTTGTTTGTGGTTCTGCTCTTCCCACTCAACTTCAGCTCATGCAAATCCCTCCAGGCTTATCTAAATTTCCATCCCTCCTGGTTTCTAATAGAACAATAGTGTCATACATATACCACAATTCACTAAGCCATTGCCCAATTAAAGGACATTTACTTGATTTCCAATTCTTTCCCACCACAAACAGGCCTACTATGAATATTTTTATACAAGTGATGTTTTTACCTTTTGTCATCATATTTTCAGGGTATACATCCAGTACTGTTATTGCTGGATCAAAGGGTATGCACATTTTTGTTGCCCTTTGGATGTAATTCAAAATTTCTCTCCAGAAATGTTGGACCATTTTATAGGTCCACCAACAAGGTAATAGTGTCCCAGATTTCCCACAGCCCTTCCAACAATGATCAGTATCCTCTCTGGTAATATTGACTAGTCTGAGAGGTGTGAGGTGGTACCTCAGAGAAGCTTTAATTTGAATTTCTCTAATAAGTAATGATTTAGAGCAATTTTTCATATGACTATGGCTTGTTTGGATCTCATCTGTAAATTCTCTTTGCATATCCTTTGACAATTTGTCAATTGGAGAATGGATTTTTTTTTAAATTTCACTCCTTTCTCTGTATATTTTAGAAATGAGTCCTTTGTCAGAAACATTAGTTGTTAAAATTATTTCCCAATTTATTAAATTTCCTTTGATCTTGGTTTTCTCTGTGCAAAAGCTTTATAATTTTATGTAATCAAAAATCATCTAGTTTGTTTTGAGTTATGTTCTCGATCTCTTCCTTAGTCATAAACTGCTTCCCTTTCCCTAGATCTGACAGGTAAATAAGTTCCTGATCTTCTAGTTTGCTTATAATATGATTTTTTATGTCTAAATCATGTATCCACCTTGATCTTGTCTTGGTATAGGCTGTGAGGTGTTGGTCTAATCTAAGTTTCTTCCATACTAACTTCCAATTTTCCCAGCAGTTTTTATCAAAGAGAGAGTTTTTATCCCAATAGCTGGACTCTTTGGGTTTATCAGACAGCAGATACTATAATAATTTCCTGCTATTGCACCTAGTCTATTCCACTGGTCCACCACTCTATTTCTTAGCCAATACTGGATAGTTTTGATGACTGATGCTTGATAATACAATTTTAGGTCAGGTAGGGCTAAGTCACTTTCTTTTGCATTTTTTTTCATTGAATTCCTGGAAATTCTTGACTTTTTATTTCTCCCTATGAGTTTGCTTACAACTTTTTCTAACTCATTAAAGTAATTTTGGGGAATTTTGATTAGTAGGGCACTAAACAGATAGTTTAATTTGGTAGAATTGTCATTTTTATTTTATTAGCTCAACCTATCCATGAGCAGTTGAAGTTTTCCCAGTTATTTAAATATGATTTCATTTATGTGAGAAGTGTTTCATAATTGATTTCAAAAAATTTCTTTGTCTTTATTGGGAAATAGACTCCCAGGTATTTTGAATTGTCCGAAGTTACTTTGAATGGGATTTCTCTTTCTAGCTCTTCCTGCTGTATCTTGCTAGACATATATAGAAAAGTTGAGGATTTATGAGAATTTATTTTATATCCTGCAACTTTGCTAAAATTGCTAATTGTTTCCAGTAGTTTTTTGGATGATTTCTTGAAATTCTCTAAGTATACCATTATGTCTTCTGCAAAAAAGTGAGAGTTCTGTCTCTTCCTTCCCAATTCTATTGCCTTCAATTTCTTTTTCCTCTCTAATTGCTGAAGCTAATATTTCTAATACGATATTTAATAGTAGTGGTAATAATGAACATCCTTGTTTCACCCCTGATCTTACTGGGAATGCCTCCAGCTGCACCCGATTGAATATAATGCTTGTTAATGGTTTCAGATAGATACTGTTTGTTTTTCTAAGGAACAGTCCATTTGTTCCTTAAGAATGTGTGCTGTATTTTGTCAAAAAGCTTTTTCAGCATCTATTGATATAATCATATAATTTCTGATAGGTTTATTGTTGATATAATTAATTATACTAACAGTTTTCCTAATATTAACCAACCTTGCATTCCTGAGATAAATCCTACTTGGCCAAAATGTGTTATCCTAGTGAGAACTTGTTTTGCTAAGATTTTATTTAAAATTTTTGCATCTACTTTAATCAGGGAGATAGGTCTATAATTATCTTTCTATGTTTTAATTCTTCCTGGTTTAGGCATCAGTACCATATTGGTGTCATGGAAAGAGTTAAGCAGAGTTCTGACTTCCCCTATTTTTCCAAAGATTTTATATAGAATTGGAACCAATCGTTCCTTAAATGTTTGGTAGAATTCACTTTTGAATCTATCAGACCCTGGAGATTATTTTCTTGGGGAGTTCAGTGATGGCTTATTGAATTTCATTTTCTGAGATAGGGTTGTTTAGTTATTTAATCTCCTCTTAATTTAAGCTGGGCAACTTATATTATTGTAAATATTCATCTATTTCAATTAGATCATCAAATTTATTGGCATAGAATTGGGCAAAATAATTCCTTATTATTACTTTAATTTCTTTCTCATTGGTGGATACTAACAATTTGGTTTGCTCTTTCTTTTTTTAATCAAATTGACCAAAAGTTTATAAATTTCATTTGATTTTTCATAAATCCAACTCTTGGTTTTATTTATAAATTTGTTAGTTTTTTTTGCTTTCGATTTTATTAATTTATCCTTTAATTCTAAGAATTTCTAATTTGATATTTAATTCGAAGTTTTTATTTGTTCTTTCTCTAAATATTTTGTTGCTTTTTTAATTCATTGATTTCCTCATTCTCTAATTTATTCATGTCAGCATTTAAAGACATAATATATCCCCTGACAATATCTTTGAATGAATCCTGTAGTTTTTGATATGTTGTTTCATTATTGTCATTATCTAGGATAAAATAATTAGTTCTTTCTATAATTTGTTGTTTGATCCACTCTATTTAAAATGAGGTTATTCAGTTTTCAATTAGTTCTGGGTCTATATCTCCTTGACCCAATATTGTATATGATTTTTATTGCATTGTGATCTGAGAAGGATGTATTCACTATTTCTGCCTTTCTTCCATTTACTATTCAGTTTTTATGGCCCAGTACATGCTCAATTTTTGTTTAAGTGCCATGTACTGAAGAAAAGAAAGTATATTCCTTTCTATTTGCATGCAGTTTCCTCCATAAG
The DNA here is from genome assembly GCF_037893015.1 of Macrotis lagotis. Classification (NCBI taxonomy): domain Eukaryota; kingdom Metazoa; phylum Chordata; class Mammalia; order Peramelemorphia; family Peramelidae; genus Macrotis; species Macrotis lagotis. Next base: position 106,113,309 of record NC_133658.1, on the reverse strand, counting down.
TCTATCATATCTAGTTTTTCTAACAATCTATTTCTCCCATTAACTTGTTTCTTGTTTATTTTACAATTTTATTTATCTAAATATGAGAGCAGGAGGTTGAAGTCTCCCACTAATAGAGTTTTGTTGTCTATGTCTACCTGCAGCTCCTTCACCTTCTTCTGTAAGAATCTGAATGCTATACCATTGGATGCATACATACATATTAAGTATTGAAATTATTTTCTAAGGTTCCATTTAGGAGGATATTCTTTCCTTCCTTATTGATTTTAATGATATCTAGTTTTTTAGTGCTTTGTCTAAGATAAGGATTGCTACTTCTGCTTTTTTCACTTCATCTGACACAAAATATAATTTGCTACACCCTTTTACCTGTACTCTATATGTATCTCTCTGCTTTAAATGAGTATCTTTTAAGCAGCATATTTTAGAATTATGGTTTTTAATCCACTCTACTATTCACTTATGTTTTAAGGGAGAGTTCATCCCATTCACATTCAAAGTTACATTTACTAACTCTTTATTGCCCTCCATGCTATCTTCCCTCTGTTTCTATTTTTCCTCTTTTTTTTTCCTTTATCCATATTCCCCAGTATTTTGTTTCTGAATACCACCCCCTTCAGTGTGTTTCCTCTCCTATATCCACACCCCTCTCCTTTCTTTCCCCTTTCCCTTTTTCCCTTTTCCCTTTCCTTCATTCTGTTAGTTCCCCTTTTTCTCCCCCTCCCTGTCTCCATCCCCCCTCCCCTTTCCCCTTTATTAAAAGGTAAAATGTTTTTTAAGTTAACTGAGTTTGTGTTTAAGTTAACTTTAAACCAAATCTGACGTAAGGAAGATTCAGGTGTTTCTCATCTCTCTCCTTCTTCTCCTCATTACCATAGGTGTTTTGTACCTTTTAATGTAGTAAGATTTATCCCAATCAACCTCCATCTTCCCAGGTCCTTCTTGTTGCCCTTTTTAAGGGGGAAGTGTTTTTAAATAATTCTATCTGAGTAAAAGAAAATTCTGAGTATCCATCACTTCTGGCTAAGTATATTCTCTCGAATAGAGTTACAATTCTTGAGAGTTATTAGAGTCTTTCTCCCAAGTAAGGTTATAGCCAGTTTTATCCCATTAGATATCACTCTCATGGATAAGTCATGAGTGTCCATCATGTCTGTCTAGGTATATTCTCTCTGTTAATGTTACAGATTTCAAGAGTTATGAGAATCTTTTCCTATGCTGGGATACAGCCAGTTTCATCTTATTGGATAGTATATTTTGTTCTTTACTCCCCTCCCCACTTTGTACCTTTTCATGTGTTTCTTGAACCTCCTGTTTGATGTCCAAATTTTCTATTTAGTTCTCGTCTTTTTACCAGGAATTATTGGAATTTTTCCATTTTGTTAAATGTACATGTTATCCCCTGAAAAAGAAGGCTCTGCTTTACCAGATAGTGGATTCCTGACTGCATTCCAAGCTCCCTTGCTCTTCAGAAAATCTTGTTCTAGGCCCTTCAATCCCTTAATGTTGATGCAGTCAAGTCCTTTGAAATGCTTACTGTGGCTCCTTGATATTCAAATTGTTTCTTTCTGGTTACTTGCAGGATTTTCTTTTTTGTCTGATAGTTCTGGAATTGGCCACAATATTCTTTGGTGATTTCATTTTGGGATTCCTTTCCAGAGGGGTCCTATGTATTCCTTTTTTTTATAGTTTTACATGGTTTCATTTTATTCAGTTTGGATGTAATCTCTTCCAGAGTTAACTCTACTTCAGCTTGTAGATGAAATGAAAATGTAGAAAGGTCCACTTCATATTGTTGGCACATTTTGTAGGCATCTCTTCCCTTATTCGACTCAGTTCAACTAGCAAACAGAATTTTAGATTCCAGTTTCACAGGCAGTCAACTGCAGGAAAAGTCTATCTGAAGAGTCTTATGCTGACCTAAGACCAGGCAATGATCTCTACAATGATCCTTGAGGTACAACTGTAGCAAGTTACTGAAATTTGAGCTTAGAAAACATTAGACCAAGAAGAATTCTCTCAAATGGGTTTAAATGCGTTTTATTTTAGACAACCTACATGACATGTTTCTAAAAACAATGCCTCCATTCCAAATAAATCAAGGTCAAAAATAAAGGAATAAAGCTCAAGATGACATCAGTCCAAGTTTGTCCAAGTCCTGGTGGTTGTGTAGATGACAAAAAGCAGCAGCCAGTTATGATGACAGGTGATTCAAAGTAATCAGCTAAATTTGTTAACATTTCTCCATTTCTAAACCATCCTTAAAGAAAATCATATATGGGGTCACACCAGCCTCACGGAAGTCCAGGAGAGCCACCATGCCATCTGGATTTATGTTTTCACCTATGAAGAACTGATAGTTTTTAAAATTAGCAAGGATATGCTTGATTTGTTCTGCAGCTCCCATCATAAAAGGTTTTACTCTATCTGGCTTGTTTTCTTCAAGTCTGCCTTTGATTGATTTCATGTAGTCTTTGATGTACTTTTTGTAGGACTCTTTTGTGAAACTAGTTTCTTGCAGATGATGGTTTATTACTACATCAACTCCAGTGATTACGGTGGCATCTGTTCCTTCACCCTCAGGACCTTCAGCAGAGGTATTTCCACTGATGAGTGAATTATCAATGGTACCCTCTGTCCTACTGACCATCTTCCCCTCCACCTCCAGGCACAACCCATTCGCGATCTCCCAGAACTTGTAAATGTCAGAGAACATCTCATCATGGCTGATGAGGTCCCGGTAGATGATCATGGCAGAGGCGGGAGGCTGTGGGCTGGAGCTCAGTGTGAGCGTGATGCAGCCAGAGCGGTGCTGGGGGAAGGGGGAGTGGGCAAAAAAGCTATGTATTCTTTCAATAACTATTTAACCCTCTGGTTCCATGATATCAGGGGTAGTCTTCCATCACTAAATCCTTAAGTCTAGGCATTTTTTTTCCACTTCAATATTTTCAGGAAGAACAATATTTCTCAGGTTGTTCCTCCTCGATCTATTCTTGAGGTCAGTTGTTTTGCTGATGAGTATTTTACATTTTCCTTCTATTTTTTCTATTTTTTGGTTTTGTTTATAAGTTTCTTGCTGTCTTATGAAGTCATTAGTTTCCATAGACTTCATTCTTTTTTTTTTTTAGAGAAGAGTTTTCTTCATTTACCTTTTGCAGCTCAGTTTCCAATTGTTCAATTCTATTTTTAAATAACTTTCTGTTTGCCCAATTGAGGATATGAGTGAATTATTTTCATTTTATTTTTGTCCAATGGAGGATCTGAGAGAATTATTCTCATTTTTTTATTGTCCAATTTTATTTTCCAATAATTTATTTTCTTGTTGCAAGGTGTTAATCTTCTCTTGTGTTTCTTTTCCTAAATTTTCCAATTCATTTTAAAACTCCTTCCTTATTTCTTCAAGGAAGTCTTTCTGTGCTGGAGGCCAGATCATATTCTCCTCAGAGTTTCAAAGTCTCTTTGAATTAGGGTCTTTTCCTTCCAAGAATTTTTCTATGGACCCTCCTTTCAATTGACCTTTCTTCATTTTTCTAAGACCTTGAGTTGGGGACGGGCTGGTTCACGGAGGTTTGGTGTTGGGATCCCTAGAGGCTTTACTCACTGAGTGTAATATCTCCAGGTGGCCAGTAGCAGGTGCTAGATATTTTTGTCTTTGAGTGTAATTTCTCCAGCGTGCCAGTAGGGAGTGCTGGTTTCTTCTCTGGAGTGTCTGTGACCTTGATTGAAGCCCTCTTCCTTGGCCTGCAGGGAGTGATTTAAACTGTTAAATACTTCTGTCTTTAATCAATGATGGGCTGTACCCTGGAGTGAGGTCATCACTGTCCTTATTAGCTGGGGTGGTTCTGCTGCTCACACACCTGTGCCTGGGGCAGAATATCTGTATTTTTTTTTTTTTTTGTTCTGGGAAAAGGTTTCAGTGGAAATGGAGGTGTGTAGTGTTCTGCCAGAACAAAGGAGCCCAGGGATGATGTCCACAGCTCTCCCCACCAGAAATCTCCCCTAAACCTTGCTGGCCAGATGCCGAGATTCACTGCCAATACCAATGCCTCTGTTCCCTAGTTGACCCAAGCCCCTGCAGTTGACCAGGCTTTAGCTTCACAGCTAATCAGGCTAATCCATGGCTAATCCAGGCTACCAGGTTTTCCCAAGTCCCATGTTCCCAGCAGAGTCCTCCCTCTGCACCTAGACTCACCCATAACTGAAAGACAAATCCTGAGGTAAATGTTCTTTCTCCTGGTTTTTCTTTCTGAGTTTTGTTAATTGGATTTCTGTTAAGAGGTTTGTTTCATATCTCATGTGGGGGAAGATCAGAAGAATTTAGAACTGTGCCAGTCTTCTCTCTGCCATCTTGGCCAGTAGTAAAAGAAATCAATATGTTTAAAAAGAACTCATTACCTTTTTTTATTCCAAGTCATTACCTTTCTGAACTTCCTTCTTACTGGTGAGGTGATGACCATTTTTACACACATCTAGACTTATAACATCAGTGTCAACCCCAAATTCTCATTCTCAAGTTCTCTATATAAGCAATTTCTGCCATGTCTGCCTTTTCTCTTTCAAAAATACCCTTATGTGCATTCCCTCTTTTGCACCCAAACAGCAAACATCATTAGGAAGGCCTGTATCTCATCTTGCTTCTGTATTAAAATACAGAATAAGTTATTAGTTACTTTCCTTGTTTTACACCTCTCTCTACTACATTGTGTCTTACATTTATTTGAAAAATTAAGCACAAGCTTTACCTCCAACTCAATAAGCTCAAGTGTTTCCCATAGCCTCCCTGATCAAATGTAAATTTTCTATTTGATATTTTAAGACCATAATCATATAATCCCTTTCTATAGTTCCAGGGAACTCAAATTTTATTCTTCTTCACATAATGGAAGAGACAACTGAGAATATGTGATCTTCTACCTGCTCCTTAAACATAACACTCCATGTCTTAAATCCTTAAATTTGCAGACTATTCCCCTATCCCTGAAGTGTTCTCTCATTTCTACTTCCTGAATTATTTGACTTCTTTTAAGGTTTGGTTCAATTTTCACCTTCTACAGAAGTCCTTTCTACCTCTTGTCCAAGTAAGATTACCTTTGATCAATATTATATATATATATATATATAAATGTTATATATTTATGTTTTCTCATATTCATGAAAATATTTTAGATTGAAATGACAGATCAGTAACGTTAAATTCTGTCTCAGAATTCTAAATATTTAAGAGAAAGAAGAATTATGAGAAATTAATCAAAGTAACTTATTTAACAATTATATGGGAAGGGATTTATATGGGAAGAGATAAAAAAGTGTCTAATGATGAGAAAGAAGGTAGATATAGAAATAATCACAGCTTGATTATGAAAAGTTACTATAATTTATTTAGTCTCTCATCTGAAGCATAGGCTTGTTGGATTATATGATAAAAATTTATGAAGGGAGAGCACTTTTATAGAAGTTAGAGAAAATAGGTTTCCACTTAGAAAAGGCTTTTAAAAAGTATCCTTTACCCTCATGGTTAGGGAAGTTTAGGCCTGTAGAATAAAACAGAGGTCTTATAATGGATTTTATTTGGAGTAAATTAACAAAGACACATTCCTTAGAAGATCATAGGCCTCCTATGACATCATCATCATATCACAGGAGAGAGGATTAATGGTTCCATAGGGTCAGCCATTAGTCAGGACTAAATGAGGGGCAAAAAATCAAAGATGGAAGTATGGTTTTCTTGGGAATAATTAATGACCATTACCAAAGTAAGAGATAGGAATAAGTCTAATGACAGAGGACTTCTGTAACATAAATCTGAGGGGATTAAAGAAGTCAATATAATTTAATTGAGTTGGAGAATGATGAAAGAAAAGAACAATTTGCTTCAAAAAATTAGTACATCTAAAATTTTTATGTCTGAGAGGTGTAGAAGCACACAGGAAACAATCATCCTGGCAATATGTAAACAATGATAAAAAATCATAGAGATATTTTTAAATCTAATACTTATAGCAATGAGATAAAGGGGGATTATAAAGTTTGGTAGTTTTTTGGTATTCCTTAGTTTTTGGTATTCCTTATCATTTTCTAAAGTAAAATAATTAAGTTTATAGCTCAAGAAAATAGATTTCATTTCCTTCCTCTGAAACCACCTGCTCATATGCTTGGATCAATTATCAATTGGAGAATCACTTATCTGATAAATTTGATTCACTTCATTATATAATTTAAAATAAATACTTTATCAGAAATATTAACTGTGAAAATTGTTTCACAGCTATCTACATTCCTTCTAATCTTGACTGCATTGGTTTTATTTGTTTAAAAACCTTTTTTTTTAATTTAGTATAGTAAAAATCATCCATATTGAAATTTATAATAGTCCCTATTTTTTTTTTTTGGTCTGATCATAAACATCTTCCCTCTCCATAAATCTGAGAGATAAAAAATTTCTTGTTCTCTTAATTGGTCTATGTCACGATCCTTTATCTCTAAATCTTGTATTCATTTCAACCTTATTCTGGTATAGTGTGTGAGAAGTGGATGTATACCTGGATTTTGCTATACTATTTTCCAGTTTTCCAAGTTATTTTTTTAAATAGTTATCAATCAAATAATGCAGTCATTTACTGTTGTTTATTTTGCACCTAACCTAATCCACTGATTCATTTCTCCACTTCTTAGCCAGTACAAGATGGTTTTTTAATTGCCACTTTATGAAATAGTTTTACATCTAGTACAGTTAGCGCACTTTTCTTTGTATTTCTTTATCATCAATTGTTTGACATTCTTGACATTTTGGTGCTCCAGATGAATATTGTTACTATTTTTTCTAGTTTACAAAATAGATTCTTGGTAGGTTGATTCATATGGCCCTGAATAATTTAATTATGTTAGAATTGTTTTTTTAATAAAATAACTTGGTCTAAACATGAGCAATTTGTGTGAAAAGAATTTTGTTATTTTGTTCTGTAATTTGTGGATTTTTCTTGGGTTGTAGATTCTCAAGTATTTTATTTTGTTTATAGTTATATAGTTATTTAATATGGAATTTCTCTCTCTATCTCTTGCTCTTGGGCTTTATTGGTCATATATAGAAATGCTAATGATTTATGTGGGATTTTTATATATGACCACTCTGCCAAAGTTACTAATTAATTCAATTAGTTTTTAGGTGATTATCTAGAGTTCTCTAAATATAATATCATATCATCTGCACAGAGTGACATTTTGCTTCCTCATTGACTATACTAATTCCGTCAATTTCTTCTCATTGCCAAAGCTAATATTTCTAACACAATACTGAATAACAGTGTTGATAATAGGCATCAATGTTTCAACTATGATCTTATTAGTAATGCTAATAGTTTATTCCTATTTTATATAATACTTGCTGATGGTTTTAGAGAGCTCCTATCATTTTAAGGAAAACTCTATTTATTCCTGTTTTCTAGCGATTTTAATAGAAATGGGAGCTGTATTTTGTCAAAAGCTTTTCCAGCATCTATGGAGATAGTCAAATGATTCCTGTTAATATTGTTATTGATATGGCCAATTATATTGAATATTTTCCTAATATTTTACCATATCTATTTACCTGGAATAAACTCATCCTGGATAAACTTTTAGTTAAAGGTTGTATATTAATATTCATTAAGGATATTGGTCTATAATTTTTTTCATCTGCTTTGCTCTTCTAGGTTTAGTTATCAGCACCGTATTGGTGTCATAGCAGGAATTTGTCATAACTTCTCATCCACCTATTTCTTTAAATAGTTTATATAAAATTGGAATTAATTGTTCTTTAACCTATTGATTGAATTCACTTTTAAATCCATCTGGATCTGGAGATTTTTTTTCATAAGGAGTTTATTCATTACTTCTTCAATTTCTTTTCCCTGAAATGGGCTTATTCAAGTATTTTATTTCTTCTGTTAATCTAAGTAGCTTATATTTTTGTAGATATTCATCCATATTACATTGATTATAAAATTTTTTGGCATACAGCTGGACAAAATAGATCTGAATTATTACTTTAATTTCTTCCTCATTTGAGATAAGTTCATTCTTCATTCTTGATGTTGATAATTTGATTTCCTTCTTTCTTTTTTAAAAATTAGATTAACTAAACTTTTATCTATTTTATTGTGTTTTGGTCATAAAAGCAACTCGTAGTTTTATTAATTCAATGCTTTTGTTACTTTAAATTTTATTGATCTATTCTTGATGTTCAGAATTTTTAATCTGATATTTAATTGGGAACCTTTAATTGGTTCTTTTCTAGTTTTTTTTTGGTTCTATCTCGAGTTCTTTGATTTCTTTCTCTACTTTCCCTATATAAGCATTTAGAGGTGTACAATTTCCCATAATAGCTGCTTTGATTTCATCTCATGAATTTTTATATGATGACCCATTGTCAGTGTTTTAGATAAAATTGTTGGTTGTTTCTATGATTTGTTATTTGAATCAATCATTCTTTAAATGAGACTATTTGGTTTGCAATTGATTTTCCATTTATCTTTCCATGACCCTTTATTACTTGCTATTTTTTTGCATTGTGATCTAAAAAACATATGGTTAATATTTCTGCCTTTTTGTATTTGATTGTGAGGTTTTTAATGCCACAATTCATGGTCAATTTTGCTGACATGTATATTGGGAAAAATGTATGTTTTTTTGTCTCCAATCAATTTTCTCTAGAGGTCTATCATTTCTATGTTTTCTAAAATCTATTCGCCTTCTTAAATTCCTTCTAGTTTATTTTTTGATTAGGTTTATCTAATTCTGAGAGAGGGGAGGTGGAAGTGCCCCACTATCATTTTTTTGCTATGTCTCCTTGTAAATCACTGAAGTTCTCCTGTAATCATTTGGATTCAATACCAATTAGTGTGTACACACACACACACACACACACACACACACACACACACATATATATATGTATGTATATATATATATATATATATATATATATATATATATATATACTTCATAGTGATATCACTTCATTGCCTTTAAGAAGATGTAATTGTTTTTCTTCAACCCTTTTAATGAACTCCGTATTAGTTTTTAGCTTTTTCAGAGATTAGGATTTCTACCTCTTATTTTATTTTTTTTTACTTCAGCTGAAGCATTATATATTGTGCTCCAACCTTTTGCCTTTACCCTGTGTATTTCTCTCAGCTTCAAATGTCCTTCTTGTAAATAATATTTTATAGGATTTTGGATTTTAATCCATTCTGCTCATTTACCTTTTCAGTTGCAGATTACTAACTCTGTATTTGCCTCCAGGATATCTTCTGCCTTTACACTTTTATCTTTCCTGTTCCCTTATCCCTCCTCACCAGTTTTGTTCCCTTTCCTATTTAACTTTTATTTTTATTTTAAGCTTTAATATTACATTTACTATTGTTTTTATTTTTGCCTACTATTTTATCAGTCCTTTCTTATTCTTTCTTTCCATTTTATTACCTACTTCCCTTTAGGGTAGGATGGATTTTTTAAACCCAATTGGCAAGGTATATTATTCCTTCTTTGGGACAAATAAGTTGAGAGTATTATTTATTAGTGCTCATTTCCTCCCTTCTTTCCCTCCACTAAAATAGTTCTTTATGCCTCTTCTTGTGGTATTATTTATTTTCTAATGCTTAACCTTCTCTAAGAATAATCCTTCTTTACATATTTTTATTGTTTTATCTCTGTACCCATAGACACTCTGTCAAAATATGATCCTTTTATCTGTACCAAATGAAGCACAATTCTCAAGGGTAAGTGATTGGTTCATTGATTTATAAACAACATTGTGAAATAGTCATTTCATAAACAAAGCCTCTGTCCAAGTACCCTCTTCTGTCTCATTAGAAGACACTTTTCAAGGGCCATATATGCCATCAATTTATAATCAATTTATACCATACCCTCTTTTCAATTCCCTCCATAGACATACAATCCTTATCCTTCAAAAGTACCTCTTTTATATCCTGCCCCTCTAGGTACACTCAACTCTAGTTGAAGCTAGAGTATCCAGTAAAGTTAAACCACTTCATGGACCATTTATACCCATAACCTTTAAGAACATGACTCTACTATATTCAGCCCTCAATATTTAAAGTACTGGCTAAAGGCTCTTCTCTTTCAAGGTCATGCTATATGCAAACCCCCTCTCTGACTATGTTTCTTTTACCTAATCTAGGAGAAATATAATTCTCAAAAATTACAAGTATTATCTTGCTATGGAGAGAAATATGTAGTTTAATATTATTGATTAGTGCTTTTTCCCCTTTCCATTTACTTCCTCATGCATCTCTTTGGTCCTGTATTTGAAGATCAGATTTTCTGTTAATTTGTGGTCTTTTCATCAGAAAATTTTAGAAGTTCACTTCTTATTTCTAAATCCATCTTTTTGCTGAAAGAATTTGTTGGATTTTGTAGGTTAGTTGATTCTTGGTTGTACTCCAAGATCCTTTGCCCTCTGAAATATATTATTCTAGGCTCTCCTATTCTTTCATATTGGAGCTGATAAATCCTATGCAATTCTGATTGTGACTCCTTGGTATTTAAATTACTTCTTTTTGGCAGCTTGGTAGTGTTTTTTTCTTTAGCTGAGAATTCATAAATTTGGCTATAATGTTCCTTGGAATTTTTATTCTGGGATCTCTTTCTGGAAGTGATTGAAGGATTCATTTTAGGACTATTTTATTTTCTTGTTAGGATATTAAAGTAGTTTTCCATGATAATTTCCTTAAAGATATTTTCCATGCTCACTTTTTTTTGCTTCAAAATTCTCATGTAGACCAATAATTGATAATATCTCTCCTGAAACTATTTTCAAAGCTATTTGATTTCCCTAAAATGTACTTTAAATTTTTTCTATTGTTTTAGTTTTTTGGTTTTGTTTGATGGAATCTCGGTGTTTCAGTCATTATTTTCCATTCATTCAGTTCTAATATTTAGACTTTCTTTTTTCCTTCTTTAGTTAATTTTTATATATCCTTTTTAAGTTGGCTAGTTTTTCCTTTTGATGAGTCACATGACTTTCCAAATAGTTAAAATTTATTTTTGATGATTTGAATTCTTTTCCAATTGATCATTTTTACTTTTAAAGGAGTGGATTTCATCAGTCAATTTTATAGAATTATTTGGCTATCATTTCTTTTTTTTCCATTTTCCTTCTTCCTCCTCCTTCCTTTTCCTCCTCCACTCTTCTTCCACCTCCTACTCCAACTCTTTCTCCTTCCTCTTCTCTTTCTTGTTCTTGTTATTCTTGTTCTTCTTTCTTTTCTTCTCTTACTTTGCTTTTAAAATACCTTTGAACCCTTTCAACAAGTTTTCTATTTGATGCATATTCATAAACTCCTTTGAGGCTTCATTTGTAGAAAATTTGTCTCTGCTTTCCTTTCCAAGATGATATTTTTATCTTCCCTATCAGAATAATACCTTTCTAGGGAGAGTGCTCTTTTTTCCCTCTTTTGATAGTAGAGTTTAGCTCCTGGTAGGTATAAGAAATATAGTCCCAACTTTTTGTGTGCTGGAGCCCAGATCCAGTCCCTGGCATATTGCTTGCCAAGGTGCTGCCTGAGCAACCTAGGCATTGTGTATGCATAAGCTTGTTTTTTCCTTTATGCCAAGACTTTGCCTATGAAGCTATTTCTCCCCAACTCATATGTCGCATCCACATTTTCAAGGTTCAGACCTTGTATTCTGATCTGGGATTGGGATCCTCATAGTTGGCTGTTATCATGCTATCTTGCTAAGCTTGGACCCAAGCTACACTGTCTCTAGCACTTATCTGCTCTCTTGACAATGCTGGGTTTTACTTCTCCAGAAGTATACAGAAAAGACAGATCTTTACTCCATGATAACCTGGGTTGAGAATTTATTTTACTATTTTCTTGTTGGGATCTGTAGTTTTCAGGTCTGTGTAAAGGATTGAATTAAAGTTGTTTTCTAAAAAGCTCTGGGAATTTCTTACCTTCCCAACACCATCTTAGCTCTGGAAACCCACTATATATATATATATATATATATATATATATAAATATATATATATATATAAATATATATATATATATATAATGTATATATATATATAGCATATATATAACATATATATATAAACAAACATGTATCTATAAATGTATCAATATACAATTGATATATGTTGATGTATAATACATATCATTGTACTATTTAAACATGATCCATTCAAAAAACAGGAAGTCTTTTTTTATTAAAGATTTTATTTATTTTTAGTTTTAAAATTTTTCCCCTAGTCTTACTTCCCTCCCCCCACCCCTCACAGAAAGCAATTTGTCAGTCTTTACATTATTTCCATGTTGGACTTTGATCCAAATTGAGTATGATGAAAGAGAAATCATATCCTTAAGGAAGAAACAAAAAAGTATAAGAGATAACAAAATCAGATATAAGATAGCAGGGTTTTTTTCTAAATTAAAGGAAAAAGTCCTTGGATTTTGTTCAAACTCCACAGTTCTTTATCTGGATAAAGATGGTATTATCCATTGCAGACAGCCCCAAATTATCCCTGATACTGGCACTGATGGAATGAGCGAGTCCATCAAGGAAACAGGAAATCTTTTCTTTTTTTTTTTTTTTTTAGGATTTTGAAAGGCAAATGGGGCTAAGGGACTTGACCAAGGCCACAAAGCTAGGTAATTATTAAGTGTTTGTGGTGAGATTTGAACCCAGGTACTCCTGGACTCCATGGCCGGTGCTCTATCCACTGTGCCACCTAGCTGCCTCTGAAACAGGAAATCTTAAAAGGACTGATGCAGAGTGAAAGAAGCAGACTACTGAAAATGCCATACAAGATAATTTCAATAATAAAATAACTACAAGGAATGAAGCTGAATAATACAGAATTATATTTTAACCTTTCCTCAAGGAAAAATTTTGAAAATACACTTTCCTCCTCTTATTCAAGAGAGTAGGAACTATAACTATGGAATGATGCATATGTTTTTAGACATAATTATCTTTTGCTTGTTTTTTAATGACTAGCAGTTTCCAGTGGAAATTCATGTTGAAGTTTTAGTTCAAGTCATTCTACATGCTTTGTTCAGGATCAATTTGGCAAGGGTGGTATGAATGAGGCACCCAAATAATTAAATATTAAAGAAAGGAGTTTAAATTTTATCAATTCCTGCAAGGACATACTAAAAATATACAGTTGTATTTACCTTCAGCTTTGGTAGATGGGAGGTAGATTGCCACCTTCCCTCCATATGGAAAAATCTAATCAGCAACTTTATTGGATTTGGGAATTACATAATCTTAGAGATTCACCAGACTCTGCATAAGGCTACAGATTTTTATTGACCCTTGACCAGGAAGATGTGCAAAGGAAACTGTGACCAATCAAGGTGCTTTGAGGTCCTATAGAAGTTGTATTTGGAGGAAGCATTAGTCTTACCATAACATCATATAAGAGATAGGATATAATCTTATATTTAAATTAAATTATAATAGGCAGATATTTCTCTTTTGAATATTATTGTCCTCTGTCTAAAAATTTTGAATCCTTTTTTAAATTATGGAAGCAAACACTTAAATTTTCACTCAATCAATTGTCCAATGAAGTTCTAATCTCTCATTCCATCTTTCCTTGGTGACACATATTTTATGTTTCACTCAACCTATGTTACTTTCTGTATTTTAATCCTTTATTTTCCCACATCATAATCTTTTTTATTACAGTGTTACTTCTAGGAAGATCGATATGTTCTATCCATGCAAACTAAAATCACTTCTCTCCTTTATCATATCTCAAATTACATATCTCAATGAAGTTTTTCTTTATATCCTCTAATCACATCTTTCCTTCTCTTGTGACATCATAATACTTTGTTCTTCTCACATTTTTATTGCACTGAGAACTTCACTCTTTACTGAATTTGCCTTTGAATTTGTTTAAATGTTAGAATTGTTAAGAGTTCTTTTAGATTATATTACTCTTCCCAGTTATTCTTTGCAAACTCTTGTGTTTTGTTTTTGCACGTCAGTGGGCTTAAGTGATTTGTCCAAGATTACATAACTAAGTATTAAGTTTCTGAAGCCGCATTTGATCTCAGGTCCTCCATTCTCCAGGGTTGGTGCTCTATCCACTGTGCACCTAATTGTCCCCTTTGCAAACACTTGATGGCAGACAATTTCTTATATATCTTCATATCCCAGAGAGTAGGCAACAGAAAACCAAGTGTTATTTTGGTATGAACCAGCTTCCAAACAAATATTTATTGATTTGAATTGAATTGTTGGATTAATAAATTTGATTAATATATTTCAGCATTCAAAACTCCATATGACTTGCTTTAATCATATAATTTTTTATTATACCTGTCTCATTAATACTGTGGTAATGGAAATTTCCCTTGGAGTTAGGCAAGAAATTGGTCATAGGATTCATTTTGTGAGAGTGTAGACCTGTGTATTATATCACAAAGAATTTTGACAACTCAAGAAGACAACAGGAAGACTGAGTAGCTAAATGTAGAAAAGATTATGTGTTTGGAAATTAGGAGTTGAAAACAAAGTGGACCTAATTTTCAATTCATCAGAATATGTCCTGTCTATGCCTGTTAATCATATTCCTTTCTACCTTTAATCCATGATACCACTAATCTCCAAAAATTATAAACTCCCAGCTACTTTAATTTCTTCCCAGTTAGAAAAGAGTTGAATTCTATAAAAGCACTACTCACAAACAAGTTCTATTACTCAATATATTTTCTTGCCCATCATCTACTCATTTCCAGGAATTTTCCTTTTGTGATTTTCTAATAGCAAACATTACAAAAATGTTTTTTTTTCAAGGTGTCACTTTCAAGTTTCTTTTTATTACCCATTACATTTTTCCCACTTACTACATGTTGGGGGAAAATATGCCTTGTAGGCAATACCATTGACCTTCCTTGAAGTTTCAGGGCAGAGAACATTTTGAATGTTATTAGCTAAGCCTGTGTCACTGAACAAAATAGCCAGAAAATTCATTTGGAAATAGTTTGTTGAGTGTTAAATGGAAGTCTGTGAAGTAGGCATTTGTTCTCACTCAGAAACTTGTTTTTGTACTCAAGAAACAGGTTTGAAAATCTTTACAACCTCAACTGCAGACTATTCCTCCCAGGAAAAAAAGTCCTGAGCGATTTTCTGTTCTACTTCTGTAAATGGTAATTACAAAAGATGAAACTCATGCAATTTATTTGCATTGTTTTATTGCCTGACATTATGTTAAGTTCCTTTTCAGTTAATTTATTGTTTGCAACTGAACTCTCTGTCCCCCCAGGACACACTTGTAAATGAAAAGATTTTTTTCTGCATCTATTATAATATTTTAATGAATTCAAATCCTGAATGTGCTTTATGATGACCAGAAGCATTTTGCAAGAACATAAGAAGTATGTATTTTGAGGGTATTATGTAATAAGTAGATAATTTGGTATCTAGGGGTGGATATTCATAAAGTGTGCAGGGCTGCAAAAAAAAGACAATATCATTAATGGTAATGAAATGCAAACCTGTTTCCCTGTAGGTATGGGATTTTTTTTAACTGAATGAGTACAATGTAACATCTTCTCCCCTCTTGGCTACTTTCCCCAACACCATTACATTTATAGCTTGAATCTCAAGAGAGTAGACACAGCTATCCTCTCTTTTCTAGGCTAACACTTAGGGTCTGGGACAGGGGAACAGAGGGATTCTGATATCACCTGTAAGTTAGTCTTTGAGAATAAGTTTTAGACACAGGTATAAAATAATTTATAGTAAAAACAAAAACTCGACGCAGGAAATCATTCCCTAAAAAAAGGTCACATTTTTCTCACAAGTATAAAGAGAGTCCAGGGAAAGTAGGCTAAAATAAAGAATATATTTGACTAAGTGGAAATTTAGAGTTTCTGATTGGGTCAAAATTATTTTATCACTTTGTTGAGTTCTCATGAAGTTCTTTTGATATGTACGTAGCTCTCTGCTGGGATCTGATGTTTGGGACCTTTTATAATTCTCCATGCAACTAACTTGTTGTCTATTAGATCTAGATGGAAGTATTATTATTTCTCATACAACATTGCTAGTGGCAAGGTAAATCATGAGAAATGAAAACTACTACAAATCACCTGAGATTGCTTCCCTTTGACAGTTGCTGAACTGTTCTAATTTTTTTGGTTTGTTGATTAAGGTTTTGTTTTTGCAAAGCAATGGGGTTAAGTGACTTACCCAAAGTGGCACAGTTAAGTAAGAAAAAATTGTCTGAGGTCAGATTTAAACTGATTTCCTCCTGACTCCAGAAACTATGTTCTGTCCACTATACCATGTAGCTGTCACTTGCTGCCCTATCATAAAAGCACAAATGGTCAAGTTGATCTAGAAGCTTCCCTTGGGGAAGCAGTTAAGGAAATACACTTTTCCAGTATGCATAGACTCAAAAGTTTATTATTTTCCAGTCACATATTATACATTTAATAACATGATTTCCTCTACTAGTTTGAAGCACTTTGCTCCTAAAAGCTAGTTTACACATTTGATTGATTAATATACCAAAGATAGATATTGTTCATGACTACTTTAAATAATTAATGGTATCCAGATATAGAACATAGTGGTAGTTTCCTTAATTAATGTTAAATTCTGCAAAGTCCTTCTCTCATCAGTTTGTATATTATTATTATCTGACCAGAGATTGAATAAATGCAGTGCCACTTTCAGAGTGGTGACAGTTTGTTCTTGACATAAAAACAATGTGTCACACATTGATTCTTTGTTTTTAAATCCTACATCTGAAATTAGAGGAGCTGGGTTTGTCTTAACACTCAAGTATTTACCCTATGTGTGGAAATGTGGCTAAATTATTGAACTTCTCTAATATTTAGGGTTTTCTCATTTTTTCCCACAAGATTTCACTAAATTATTTCTATATCTTAATGATTTCTTAGATCCTTTCTAATTCTAAATCACATAATCAACTTCCATGTTTCATATAAACAACACTGGATGAGCTTTGATTTCATTATAGTTCTCAATGAATTTTCTTGTTTTGACAAATCCTTTGGTTTGGGAATACTAGAGAAGGCAATCTTTAACCAAACTGGAGGTTGCACTCTCTAAACAATCAAGATTAGCTAAAAATTCTCCTGGGGAAAGCTGTTGTTTGCAGAAAAAGAAAAGGGAAGAAATCAAAGATTCAGTAGACTAATGAGTAGGGAGAGGGAGAACTGCCCAGAGTACCTATATAGAGAACAAGAAATCTCTGAAGAACAATAAACTCAGAAGAAAAGGTATAGAGCTCTAAGGGAAGCATTGTTTCTATCATGGCTCATTTTTATATGATGTGGCTATTGTAATCTTTTATTTTATTAAGAGGGCAAAGATTCTTTGAATAAGGAGCTTCTATAAACATTATGCTTTGTTCCTATTAAAAATCATTTGGAGTTTTTTCTGAGTAATTGAATATCATCATGAACTAAAATCATGAACTATTCACATAATTTTCTTAATTCTTAATTTAGGTGGCACAGAGGATGGAGCACTGGTCTTGGAGTAAGGATTTCTGAAGTTCAAATCCAGTCTCAGACACTTATCACTTAGTAGCTGAATGTCCTTGGGCAACTCACTTAATCTTAATTGCCTCACATTCAAGGCCATCTCCAGTCATCCTGATTCATATCTGGCCACTGGACCAGATAACTCTGGAAGAAAAAGAGAGGCTAGTGACTTAGCCCAGCATTCCTACTCAAATCAAATTCATGTGTTTGTCATAGTATCATGGTGTCATGGTATCCCTGATGTCGTGATCTTCTTTGAGAATGAAGGACAAACATCATCATCATCATCAATTTAAATAGGAAATTCTGTACCTCTGTTTATCAAAACTAAATAATTCATGCTCAAAAAATCCAAGTTTCCAACACTTAGCAAAAAATTCCCAAATTACAAAGGTCAATGAAAGCTCAATGATTATTTGTCCTATCCAAACTTTCCAAATGAATCCATACAAGAAAATTCCTGACAAATTGTCATATAACCTTTGCTTGAAAAAAATCTATTTAGAATTCTGATTTACTATCTCACATTCATAGACTGGCAAAACTGAGGGCAAAAAGGAAATGATAAATAATCCAGTCAATGTGGTGGTAATGTTGGGGTATATTTTAAAGGGACTGTCATTTGGAGAGTTGTTTTAATATTTTATTTATTTATTTTTTCCAACTACATGCAATGATAGTTTTACCGATCTTTTTTTGCATGATTTTGAGTTTTAAAATTTTTCTCCCTCCCTCCCTTCCTTGCCCTTTCCCCTGACAGAAAATAATCTGATATAGATTTTATATTCATTACCATGGTAAACAGAGCTCAATGTGAATATGTTGTGAGAGAAAAATCAGATTACATTTGGAGAGTTTTGAACTCATTATGAACATGGAGAATACTTTATGATTATGTTCCCAAACCTATTGAATGGTTAATATTTATGACCCATTGATACTTCTATTATGTGTATTTGTCAAAGAAATGAAAGAAAATGTATTAGAACCCATGTGTACCCAAATACAAATATTTATAGAAGTTCATTTCATGGTATCAAAGAAACAGAAACTGAGGAGGTACCCAAAGTGACAGAACAAGTCATAATGAGTAAATGCTATGAAATACAACCTGCCAAGACTTGACTGAATTGATTGAAAATAAAGTGACCAGATTCAGAATGCTTATAGATTGAGACGTGATATGATCAGAGTACAATTTAAGTTCACTTCTTTCTTTCTTTTCTCTTTTCCATTATTTTGGTTTCTTTAATCCTTCATATTTTCTTCCCTTCTACATGACTAGTGAGGGAATTTGTTTTGTTTGACTACACATGTTTGCAATGGGGTTGTTTTTTCTTGTCTTCTTAATCAAGGGGAGAGAGGGAGGTGACAGAGAAATATAAAATAGGAAAAATAAAGAAAGAAAAAGAAATAAAAATAAAAGAAAGACAAGGGGAGAAAAAGAAAATAACTGCTGTTATCTAGAGCTGCTAGCTAACAAGCTATCCCATTTCACATATAGGGATTCTCTTAGGAAAGTTGGCCTTCATAATTCCAAAGTCACTCATTTCTACTCGCAGATCTCCCTCTTCAACTTCTCTATTTCATTTTAAATTAATTTAAATTCATCTGTCAAATATTAGAAATTAAAATCCATCAAAAAACTGGACACAAAATGCCTTAGTAGTTATATATTGCTCATTTTGGCAAAACTGGACTAAGCAAGATTTATGAGTGAACTACTGTATTTTTTTTGGTTTTTGCAAGGCAAATGGGGTTAATTGTCTTGCCCAAGGCCACACAGCTAGGTAATTATTAAGTGTCTGAGACCGGATTTGAACCCAGGTACTCCTGACTCCAAGGCCAGTGCTTTATCCACTACGTCACCTAGCTGCCCCTATACGCCACCTAGCTGCCCCTGAACTACTGTATTTTTCCCCATCCATGTCTTGGTTTCATTTACTATGATCAAATTTCCCTTCTGGATATTGTCATTATCTCTACTTTTAAGAGCAAGCTAATTCCCAAACTGGAAAATGTTTAGGACTTGAGCAAATCATGTTCAGAAAATGAAATCAAGCGTATATATAGTCATATAAAAATGCTCTAAATTACAGGTAATTAAAGAAATGCAAATTAAAGCAACTCTGAAATACCTTCTCATATTTATCAGTTTGGTCAACATGACAGAAAAGGAAAATGACAAATATTGGAGGGAAGATTGAAAAACGCCTTTGGTGGAGTTGTGAACTTGTACAAACATTCTGGAGAACAATTTTGATCAAAGCCCAAAAGCCTATAAGCTGCCTGTACTCTATCCTAGCATTATCACTGCATGATGTTTTATCCCAAAGAGATAAAAGGTTTATTTGTACAAAAATGTTTTTCAACTCTTTTTGTTGTGTCAGAGAATTGGAAATTGAAGGAATTTCAACCATTCAGGGAAGGGCTTAATAAGTTATGAATTATGAATATGATGGATTGATATCATACTATATGAAATGTTGAAGGGGAATTGGTTCAGAAAAATTGATAAGTCTTATATAGTGATGCAAGTGTAAAAAAATTTAGCTCAAGGCATTGATCCACTAATCATTCTGAAGAGTAATTTAGAACTATGCTCAAAGAGCAATGAAACTGTGTAAAACCTTTGATCCAGAAATATCCCTACAAGGTCTACATATTAAAGAAATCATAAAAAAGGGAAAAAAAGACCAACAGGTACAAAAACATTTATAGTAACTCCTTTTGTTTTGGCAAAAAAAATGGAAACTAAAGAAATATCTATCAATAAAGGAATGACTGAATAAATTCTAATATTTGAATGTACTAGAATATTATTGTTCTCTAAGAAATTATGATCAGTTGGACTTTAGAAATTTTGCCTTTGAACACTTGCATTAATTCATGCAGGATGAAAGGAGCAAAACCAAGAGAACTTTGTGCATATCAACAGTAGCTTTGGGAGATAAGCAACTATGCTGGACACAGCTCCTCTCAGTTATACAGTGTTCAATTACAATCATGAGAGAGCTGCATTGGGAAATACATACACATTCACAGAAGATCTATGAACTTTGAATGCAGAGGAAAATCTAGGAAAAATATCTAGTAAAATCTACCTTCACTTTTTAAGACTTTTTGATGCTTCTTTCTCTCTCATGGTTTTTATCTTCCTTAGTACTAATTTTTTGTTCACAATATGACTGATATGGAAATATGTTGTTGTACATGTAGGGGATTTGGGGAGGGAAAAGAGGGTAGTATAAAAATGTGGAAGTCAAAAGATTACAAAAGAATGAATGTTGAAAACTAATTTTGCATATAATTGTAAAAAAAAATAAAAGATTTGTGGAAACAAAAAGGTAGTCATCAAGACAATTTCAAATGATTCATGACAAAATAATGCTATACACCTCCACAAAGAAAAGTAATGAACACTAAATACAAATTGAAGTATATTTTTTTCACTTTATTTTTCTTGATTCTTTTGCAACATGGATTGTATGAAAATATGTTTTTCATGACTTCACCTGTATAATGGTCTTGATTTGTTTGCTTTCTCAATAGGTGGTGGAGGGATTAAATGTATACAGAGAATTCTGAACTCAAAAATTTTAAAAAGAATGTTAAAAGTTTAAAGACTAGTTCTAGGAAGAAAACCAATTAAAATGAGAAATCCTAGATCAAATCTTTTTTCCTTTCCAGTTGGAAATAACCTCCTCTTGAGGAAGGTTGAGTAAATGCAAATTAACTTTGTTAAATGTTTCAAATGATAAAATCCAGTAGATGGATGTATTCTCTTCTAGAGATAAAGAACAGAAGAAGTAAGGGACAGCATCATCTACCAGAAATAATCTTGGACTAAGATTCAGAGGATGTCAAATAGAAAATCAGCAAGAATGGAAGTACTGCTTTGAATACTGCCTGCCAAAAAGGGGTAAAAGAGGAGTTATGGGAGCAGGGAAGATATAAATATGACCAAGAGCAATATCCTATTGCAATGTGAAATTTGATGTAGTCTGGTGGAGGAGCTACAATGGGCAAGTTAAAATTATCTAAATGATCAACAAAGTCTAAGCTCAGGATAAAAGCTAAATGGGTTGATTCTTCCAGGGACAAAGAACATTTTCTTCTTGGTGGTCTTTTCCAGAGATGCTGATCCATATATAGTAAGGCTTTGATTTCAGGAGAGATGTTAAGATGGCAAGAAGAAATTCCTACATGTGATGTGAATGATCAAATTTCATAGGCTTTTTAGCATGCCTAGAATGTTTTCTGCCCTTACTTCTGCCTCCTATAATCAATGAATTCTTTCCAAATTCAGTTCATGTCACCTCCTATAAATGGTATTTCTTGATTTCCCTATTTGTTAAAATCCCTTCTCTTCTAGATTTGTATATTAAAAGTATTTGTAATTTTGTATTGAATTATTTCATATATATTTTACATTGACTCAATTGTATGTTTTTTTTTCCCTCAATAGATGATAAGATCTGGGAGGTCAGGGGCTCTTTTACAATTTTCTCTTTCACTCTATCACCTAACTCACTGCCTAGCAAAAGTAAAATCTTTTTTTAAAAAATTTTACAAATTAGAGATTAAAAATAATTATTTCTACTTGTATAATCTATGTCCAAGTTATTGCATTACTTGATATTTGTATTACCACTCAGACTCCATTTTAGCACTTCGCTGGGTAACTCCTACTGTTTTCCAAATCTCCTCTCTCTCTGGGGTGAAATAAATGACCACACAATTTTTCTGCTCATAAAGACAAGCACAAAAGGAACCAATTCATTCAGGTTTCTGTATTGGGAACACATGTGGAGTCAAAATTGGTGGTTTGCTCTAGCTCTGCCTGCTAAGATAATTTGGGGTGATATTGCAACTAAACATTATGTTCAAACCATGCCAGTCACACTGTGCATTTTAAAGACCACATTACAGAGTATATTACCGTTCTAAAATATCCAAGGCTATGAGTAAATTTCAGAGCTGCACTGTTCCTGGGAATAGGAAATTTCTTCTAATGTATCCTTTTATCTTTAATTTCATATTATTATTCTAAGTCAGAAAGAGTAGCCCCATTTTCTTCACCTCTTTTTGGCTTTATCAAAATCCTCAGTATTGGGGAAGTTGAACAAATTGTCTTGCCTTAAAATAAAAGCATTTTTTTCCCCTTTTGCTTTCTTTTCTCACACACTTATATAAAGTCCCTATAGAAACACATCTCCTTCTGATGTTTTAAAGTGAATTATATTGAAATAATTGTTTCAACTCTTTTTAGCTTATCCTTTGCAAAAATATAGAAACCATATCATTTTTCTTTTGTAACATTTATTTGATTTGACTTTTCCTTTCCATTTTTTAGGCACAATTCTGTCATTCCAATGTTTTACCTCTGGATTACTTTCACAGCTTCTTATCCTTCCCATATTTACTGTCTCTTCCACCCAAATTATACATGACACTTTCTAACATTTTCTGATTGTTTATAAATGTTTCCATTGATGATCTTTTATCAAGGTTTCACTGTGGTATTCTTTCATATAGGAATCAACAATAAGCTCATATGATCTATTTGGATGTCATTTTCTCATTTCAGTATAAGCATTTCATTCAAATATGAGCACACCAAATTCAAGACTCTTGCTTTTGCTTTACTTTGTGTCTCCACTGCTTAGCAACGTGCTAACCTTTATATTAGATTACATTATTATATATTGTATTATATTATATTAGGCATTTAGTCGACAAAGAGACTAAACTACTGGGTATGGAGTGAAAAAGATATAGTTCTAATCTAGCTTTAAATATTTGCTAGTCATCTGACTTTGAACAGTTTATTTAACTCCTTTTTGACTCAGTTTTTTAAAAGTAAAATGGTCATAATAAGCGCAGATACTCAAAGATTCCATAAAAACTATCTGTAATATGATTAACATCACTAACATTTCAAGGATTTTATAAATGCTTTATGGCTGAAAACTGTACTCAGATCATTATTTAGAAATTCTGATATTTCTTGCCTCATTATTGCTAATGTCTCAAAATAATTTTCATGTAAATCAATTTGATCCCTCTTTCACAACTTGTTATTTTTTTCCCTCTTAATAATCTCTACCTCTATGCCTTTACTAATGACTTTATACTTCCCCCAACTTACTACACTTTTTCAGACAATTGTTCTCCACCACTATCAAAGCCTGATTCAAACATCATTATCAGCAAACATTACCTGACTGGCATTGCTGGATCATACCTCAGTGCTAAATTATTTCTATATAAATATTGACAATTTATCATTTGACACATAAAGCTGCAAGGTAGAAAAAATTATCACATTTTAAAAATATATTAGCTTAATTCTATTAATATGTATAGATTGACCCTTAAGATGTATCAAGATGAAACTAAATTAAAACATATTAAAAATATGAAGACAGTGTTGAGAAACTTGGAATTAATTTGCAAATAAGGTGCATGAAAATTTTTCTTCAGTTTTGCTTTCATTTTTATTTCTGAAATACAGCTTTCAAAAAATTGTTTTATTACAAGCAACAATAATCAATGAACACATACATTCTTTTTTATACTTTATTTTTATTTTTGTACAAGTGGTTTTTTTATACATTACTAAAATATTCTTAAGAGTAAGCATAATACTCCCTAACCCCCAAAATTATATACTCTCATGAGAAATAAAGTAAAAGAAAGAGAAAAAATGTGCTTCAGTCTGTGTTCTGACACCAACAGCTCTGTCTCTGGTGAATCATATTTTTTATGATAAGTCCATTACAAAAAGCTACTTCCATATTTTTCCACGGTTGCCATTGCTGATTACAACTCCCTCCATCCATTCCTCCTCACTGCTATATACCATATTTTCTCTCTCCTTTCACTCTGTGTCCCTCTTCTAAATTGTGTTGTAGAATATCTGAGTGATGCAGTGGACTGATCACAGGCCCTGGAGCCAAGAGGCCCTGAGCCCACATACCACCCCTGAGACCCAGCAACCACCTAGCCCTATGGTACCAGACAGGCACCAATCCCAGCCCCTTGAAAGAAGTTAAAAAGAAAATGTGTTATAACTGACCACTCTCCCCCAAGATCCACCCTCTCCTCCATCACCCACATCCCCCTCTTTCCCATCTCCTCTCTTTTTTAACTGTAGATGTCTATACCCCATTGACTATATATATGCTGTTTCCTCTCTGAGCCACCTCTGATGAGAGCAAAGGTTCCCTCATTCCCCCTTGCCTTTCCCTTTCCATATCAGCGCAATAGCTCATTGTGATAAAAATATATCTTTTATACAAAATATCTTAGCCTATTCCATCTCTCCTTTCTCTTATTCCCAGTACATTTCCCTTTTAACCATTGACTCCATTTTTATAATATATTATATCTTCAAATTCAGCTCTCTTCTGTGTTTCATTTATATAAGCTCCTTTTACTTGCTCTGTTAAAGGAGAGGTTTCATATGAATATCATCAGTATCATTTTTCTATGTTGGAATATATGCAGTTCATCAACATTAAATCCCTCATAATTTACCCTTCTCCTCCACTCTCTATTCTTCACCTGAGTCCTGTACTTGAAGAACAAACTTTCTGTTCACCTCTGGCTGTTTCAACAGGAAAAATTGAAATACCCCTGGTTCATTGAAAGTCCATCTTTTCCCCTGGAAGAGGATGTTCAGTTTTTCTGGGTAGTTGATTCTTGGTTGCATTCCAAGCTCTTTTGCCTTCCAAAATATTATATTACAAGCCCTACAAGTCCTTAATGTAGTCAATGCTAAGTCCTGGAACACATATATTCTAATGTAGAGTTTATTTTTAACATTTATAAGCCTAGTAAGAAAATATAAAAATTGCCATATTTTTGTCTCTTCAACTTTTTCCTCCTCCACTCCTCCTCTTTACTCTTCTTCCCCTCCTCTTCTTCCTCCTCCATCTTTTACTCTAATGAATTATTATTGTAACATTTACATATAGATAAACAAACCTAATAAATGAATTGGCTATATGATTCTTTCTGCACTTCTAATCCATTGTTTGCTCAACTAAAGTTAAGGAAGCAGACTTCATCATCCATCTCTTTCAAGTCATGATTAGTAAACAGACTGATTATAATTATAAATTTTCTCCAAATTTTTAACCTTTATGTTATTTTGATCTCCCTGTAAATTGGCATCCTAGGTTAGCTTTCACTGGACACAAAGACACACTAATCTCATTTCTCTAAATTATTCATCTTTTTGACTTGAAATTTTTTTTTATATTCACATATCACACACATTGTCTAGTCATTTCCAAATTGATTGTAACCCACTTTAGTTGTTATTGAAAGCTGTTTGGTTTTGGTATAGAAAACTGTTTGTCTACATACATTAAATGGGAATATTTTGCTTATATATTAGTCCTTTTCAAATGGAAATATTCATACCATTTTATACCATCATTACAGTGTTTTCGAGGCAAAAGTTTTTAGATTATATATATATATATATATTTATATACATATACATAATATAAACACAAATAGAATAATGAAAGAACTTTATATACCATCTAATACCACCTCATTCATTGCAAAATAAAAAGGAAAATAAGGAAAAAATCAGTGATTTATATAGTTTCATAAGCTACAATGATAGATCCTACATTCTCTGATTTCAAAAATAGCATTTCCAATGTATTATAATATCTCAGATTAGTGCTTTGCATTCAGCACTTCACACATATAGATTGTTTGATCCTACCAAACTTTAGAAGAGCTATAGAAAATTTAAACACATATGTATCCATAAAATATGTACCTATGTAGTACATATATCTATATCTATATCATTTATTTGTTCAAAGACTTTATTGCTTTTATTACATTTAAAGTAAATCATTTTACTTTAAAAATAACATTCAGGGGTGGCTAGGTGGCATCGTGGATAAAGCACTGGCCTTGGAGTCAGGAGTACTTGGGTTCAAATCCGGTCTCAGACACTTAATAATTACCTAGCTGTGTGGCCTTGGGCAAGCCACTTAGCACCATTTGCCTTGCAAAAACCTAAAAACAAAACAAGAAAAAAATAACATGAAATTATATTTTGTTTTACCTAACAGATGTTGTTTGAAAGGAAAGAAAGAAAGGAAGTAATGGAAAAGTAGACAAATCATAATCTATCTATTATTTTGGTGAATTCTTCAGTAAATTAGTGTGAAAAATGAAAGTCAGGAAAATTCTGACTAATTATCTAGCAGCTAGATGGTACAGTAGATAGAGTGACTGCTCTAGAGGCAAGAAGATTCATGTTCTTGAATTTAAATCTAATTAGATATATTTTGGCTATTTGACCATGGACATGGACAAGTAACTTAATCCACAATTTTACAAGGGTAACATTTCTAGGGAACCAGTGGGAAACAGGAAGTTGAGGTCTTTTTTATAATCTTCACTAGATATTGCTGAAAAACTATACTTTTGAGCTTATTTTTTTCAAACAAAGCATAGATTCTAATAATCTGCATTTTCCTAACTCTGCAAACATGAAATAATAATTAAATAAATAAATATAGGATACAAAATAAGATCAGTAACATTCAAAACATTTTTGCTCATTGGTAATTCTTGAATTCTGTGAATTTTATGCTAACATCTCAATAAAATATTGATTTCAGACAATATTCTCTTTTTATAACATGATATGTGCTTCTGTTTAAGTTCTGTTTAACTCTTCATATACTCTAATTGAGGTTTCTGCAAAGATAATAGTTTTCCATTTCTTTCTCCAGCTTATTTTAGTCTTTAAAAGCTGAGGCCAACAAGATCAAGTGTTTGTCCAGTATAACACAACCAGTAAGTTTCTGAGAGCAGATTTAAAATTAGTATGATGAGTCTTCCTGATAAAAGACCTGGCATTCTGCCCCTGTGTCACCTTGCTGTCCTACATTAATTCTTATATATTTTTATAAATATATATATATATATATATATATATATATTTATATATTTATATATATATATATAACTTCATATATATTTTAGAATGTAAAATTATTTTTAACACATTTATTTAGTATTTTATTTTCCCCAAGTTACATACAGAAACTATTTTTCATTCATTTTTAATACACTACATTTAAAATTGTCTCTCCTATAACCCTCGCTATAATCTCTTATTGGGAAGATTAACATTTTGATATAGGTTATACATGTGTAGTCAGGCAAAACATTTCCATAGTTCCAATGTTGTAAAAGAAAATATACAATAAGTAATATCACTTCAAAAAAGTAAAAACAAAAAATGAATTTTCAGACTGCTTTCAGATCCCATCAGTTCTTTCTCTGGAGATAGAAAACATTTTCATTATAAATCCTTCAGATTTATCTTGGATGATTTTATTGCTGAGAGTAGCTGAGTCACTCAAAACTGACCATCTCAAACTACTACTTTTTGCACTATGTATCAGTTCATAAAAGACTCTAGGTTTTTCTGAAAGCATTCTACTCAACTTTCCCTACACTATAATAGTATTCCCACACAATAACAGTTTATTCAACTATTCAAATTGATGGATATTTAATCAATTTCCAAATGCCTTCCAATAGAAAATATTTTTATACAAAAAGGTCCTTTTCTACTTTTTTGTTATCTCCTTTGAAATAAAAAATTAGAAATTCTGAAATTCAAAGAAGGGTTTAATAAAATTGAAAGTAAGAAAAGTTTTGAACTTATAAATAAAACTTAGTGTTGGTTGTATGAAAAAAACAATAAAATACACAAACCTTGATCTGGGTTTAAAAGGAAAGAAGAAAAACAAATTAGCAATATCAAAAACAAAAATGGTAAACACAGCCAATGAAGAAATTAAAGTAATAAATCAGAACTCTTTTGCAGAATTGAATGGAAATAAGTCAAATAGGTTCTTATGCTTTGATCCGCCAATATTCTATCAGGTCTGGATCCAAAAGGAGAAAGGAAAAAATATGTACAAATATATTTATAGCAACTCTTTTTGCAGTGAAAGAACTGGAAATTGAGGGGATGCTCACCGATAGAGGAATGACTAAATAACTTGTGTATATGAGTGTGATGGAGTACTATTCATTTGTAAGATATTATAAGTGGGTGGACTTTAGAAAAATCTGAAAAGATTTGAATGAATTGATGCTGAGTGAAATGAGTAGAGCAAGGAAAGGCATTGTATACATTAACAGCAGCTCTGTGAGATGATCAACTATAATGAACTCAACCCTTTTCAGCAATTAAGTGAACAAAGACAATCCTGAGAGACCTGTTACAGAAAATGACAATGACTTCCATAGAAAAAGCTATGGAGTCTGAATACAGAACAAAGCACACTATATTCTCCCTTTAAAAACTTCTATTTCAAAAAAAAATCTCATTTTTTCCCTTTAGGTTTGGTTCTTTTTTCATAACATGACTAATATAGAAATATTTTAAACATGATTATACATGTACAATCTATATCAGATTACTCAAAAGCTTACAAAAATGAATGCTTAAAGCTATCATTACATGGAATTGGAAAAAATAGAATAAAATATCATTAAAAACATAGTTTCTATAATCAGTTTCTCACTTCTTTGGCTAAGTGTATTTGGACAATGTCTACTGGAGTTTCTCAGTGATTTCTATGTTCATGTTTTAAAAATGTATTAAGGGTGGCTAGGTGGCGTAGTGGATAAAGCACAAACCCTGTAGTCAGGAGTACCTGGGTTCAAATCATGTCTCAGACACTTAATAATTACCTGGCTCTGCGGCCCTGGGCAAGCCATTTAACCCAATTTGGCTTGCAAAAAACAACCTAAAAATGTATTAATAATCTTAAAACAGGTATAATCAGAAAGTAGATCAATAGCACTTCATAAATTACCTTACTCCCTTATAAATTCATCTCAAACACAAAAGGTGGAACCAAAGGCACCAAAGATCAGAGTGAAACATCTGTGGAAAGGTCTGTCATGGGCAAGCCTATGGGAGCTCAAGGCAGAGAGGCAAAGTGCAGGGGCAGCAAGGTGAGTCAGCGCTCTAACCTGAAATCTATGTCTACAGTCTGTGGACTTGGGGCTTGACTGCAGAGTGAGCAACTCCAGTGCTAGGAAAACTCCATAGCAGGTAACCAGCTTGGCTGGTCTAGATAGCCTGACCCTGATGGTTAGCCTCTGATATTCTGAATCAGTAGGAGGGCCTGGCCTCTTGCCATAAACAGAGAGAAGACCCCAGGTATTTCTACTTTTCCCAACAGCCCGGGGTTACTGGGCACTTACATCCAATCCAGAGAGAGAGAGCCCCAGATGGTCTTGTGCAAGCAGTTCAGACCTAAGCTCCGGTGTTCCCACCTCCCCCTGTGAGGGAGTGGGTGTCTGACCTCCCCACTCTGAGAAAGCTTTTGGTGCTTCCAGCATGGACTGCCTAGCCCAGGGAATGAACTGCCTGAGAACTACTCAGAGATAGCCCCAGGAGTTTCCTCTGTTAGGACAACCCCAGCACAGACAGCCCAGAGATAGAGAGAGAACCTCAGGTTTTAATTATCAGTCAGTTCACTGAGCAACCCCTAGGAATTCCTGAAACCAACAACCCAGGTCAGTTAGCAAATCTCTAGGACTCTCAACATGAAAGGTCAGCAAGCAACCCAATCCCCAACACAAGAACTTTGGGATAAGTAACAAATTCAAAATGAAAAAAAAAAAAGGTCAGAGAAAACCAGCAAGCATTGAACATTACCTTGGAGATAAGGATGGGCAAAATACAAGCTCAGAAAAGAAGATGCTATATGTGAAACAATGGAGCAGAATATGAATTGCTCTCCACAACAGAAAGACTACTTAGAGGAGCTCAGGAAGGATCTGAAAAAGTCAAATGAAAACATTGAGGAAAGAAATGCAAGAAAAAATTAACATCTTGTAACAAAAAAAAATGACAGAAGAAAACAAATCCTTTAAAAAATATGATTGGGAAACTGGAAAAAGATAGTAGATCTTTTAAAAATAAAATTGAACAAATAGAAATGGAGATATAAAAATTAAAAGAAGAAAATACTTCCCTGAGAAATAGAATAGGAATAATGGAAGATAATATTTTCATTATAAACTAAGAATCTATTAAACATGCCATTACTGCCTGATCTGGAAAATAGATACAGGAGAGATAATTTAAGAGTACTCAAAGAATCTGTTAAACATAATCAAAAGTTTAAAAAACATAAGAAAATGTAAAATACCTAATTAGTTAAACAAGTGACCTGGAAAATAGATCAGAGATAATTTAAAAATAATCATCCATGAGAATTGACCTGTCATCCTGGAAACAGAGGACAAAATAGTCATCCAAGGAATCAACCCCTCATCTCCTGAAAGGGATCCAAAATGAAATGTCAAGGAATATAATAGAAAACTTCAGACTTAACAGATCAAAGAGAATAAGAAAAGTTTACTTAAGAAGGAGATGAATAGAGGATTATAAATTCTGACAGAGTGAATAGAGTATTATAAATACCTGAAACTCATGATGAAATAAAGACCCTATACTCCATTCTTCAGGAAATCATCCAGGAGAACTGACCTGACATCCTGGAAACAGAGGATAAAAGAGACATCCAGGAATCTATCTCTCACCTCCTGAAAGAGATCCAAAATGAAAATACCAAGGAATATAGTAGGAAAACTTCAGAATGAACAGATAAAGGAGAAAATCCTGCTAAGAGTCAGAAAGAAGCAATTCAAATACTGAGGAGCCACAGTCAGGTCTACAAGGACCTGGCTGAATGAACTTTAAAAAACAAAAGGGACTGGAATATAATATTCTGGAGATCAAGTGAACCTGGATTACAAACAAGAATCAACATTCAACAAAATTGAGCATATTTATTCAGGGGAAAATATGATCATTTAATAGTCTACTTTCAAAATTTCCTGATGAAAAGACCAGAGCTTGATAGAAAATTTGATCTTCAAATGGGAGACTCAAAAGATAGATGAAAAGATGAATGGGGAAAAAATTACTATTCAATAAAATTAAATTGATTACATCCCTACCTGGGAAAAAATTCTCCAAATTCTTGAAAGTCATAAATCTACACTTTGCCTGAAAGTTATGGTCTTAAGTTGATTTTGTTAGAATGATTTAAAACAAAATTATGATGTTAAAAAATGAAAGGATTGTAAGGATCCTGGAGGAAAGGGAAGGTAGAATGCAGTAAATTATATCACATGAAGAGGTGCAAAAGACCTACTGCACCTAGGGGAAAGAAGAAATGGGGTGAGATCTCCTTAGGATTTGATTAAAGAGGGAATAACACATACATTAATTGAGTTTAGATATTTATCTTGCACTTAAAGAGTCAGGAGGGAAAAGGGGAGAAGGAGAAAAGAGGGAAAGAGGAAAGAAAAGGGAGGGGAGCTGATAGAAGGGAGGATAGCTAAAAGGAGGTAGTATTCAGAAGCAAAACAATGTAAGAATGGATAGAGTGAAGGGAGAGAAAAAATGTAGAAAAAGAAGCAAGATAACAATGAGTTTAATAAATAATTAATTATTAGAACTGTGAATGTGAATGAAATGAATTGTCCCATAAAATAAAAATGGATAGCAGAGTGGATTGAAAACAAGAATCCTACAATATACTTGCAAGAAACAGTTTTGAAGCCAAGAGATACATGCAGAGTTGAGGTAAAAGACTTGAACAGAATATATTGTGCTTCAAATGAAGTGAAAAAAACAAAAAATAAAAAAAAACAAAAAAAAAGGAGCAGCAATCCTTATCTCAGACCAAGCAATTGCAAAAATAGATCACATTAAAACAGATAAGGAAGGAAGTTACATTCTCCTAAAAGGAACCATAGACAATGAAGTCATTTTAAAATTAAGTGTATGTGCTCCAAGTAGTAGAACATAGAAGTTCTTGGAAGAGAAGCTAAATGATTTACAGGAAGATATGTTCAGCAAAAATCTGATGAAAGAACTCAGAAATAGCTAAATCTAATATAAAACAAACAAGGAATTTAAGAAGGTGAATAGAATATTAGAAAATGTAGGAATGATAGATCTCTGGTGAAAGTTGAATATGGATAAAAAGAAATATACCTTTTTTCTGTGGTATCTGGAACCTAAAAAAAAATTGATATGTATTAGGACTTAAAAAAATCTCATCATCAAATACAGAAAGGCAGAAAAAGCAAATGCATTCTTTTCAGATCCTGACACACGCACAAAAAAAAATCAAATGCAATAAAGAACAATGGAGAGATAGACTGAAAATTAATGAGTAACTAAATAACATAATTTTTAAAAATGTGCAGGTCCTAGAGAGCAGTATGAAACTATGCCCCAAAGGCAAAAAAAAACTGTTCACACCCTTTGACCCAGTAATTCCAATTCTAGGTCTATATCCAAAAGAAATTATAAGAAATGGGAAAAATCCTACATGTTCCAAAATATCCGTGGCTTATCTTTTTGTAGTGGCAAAGAATTAGGAATTGAGGGGATGCCCATCAATTGGGGAATAGCTAAACAAGTTATGGTTCATGAATACTATGGAATATTATTGTTCTATAAGAAACCATAGATGTTCAGATTCTACAGAAGCATGGAATGACTTAAAGGATCTAATGCTGAGGGAAGGGAGCAGAGCCAAGAGAACAATGCACACATTAACAACAGCATTGTGAGATGATCAACCTTAGTGGAAGCAGCTCCTCTCAGCAATTCAAAGATAACCATATTAGAGCAGATAAGGACAATGTTATCTCCAGCCAGAAGAAGAAAAACAAAACAAAAAAAAAAAAAAAAAAAAGAAAAGAAAGAAAAGAAAAGGAAAAGCCAACCCTCCAGAATCTAATGAATACTTTTTAAAAATTATCTCTTATGTATCTCATTCCCTTAATCTTAATTACTCATCTCAAAATTGACTAATAAGTAAACATATTTATCCGAAATATGTATGTACAATGCTAATTGAATGATCCCCCACTGAGGGAAGGGGTGGAAGGGGAGAGTGGAAGGAAATTAATTAATTATAAAAAAGAATATGTGGATCAAATAAAAAATCATAGAAATGATTAATAACTTCATGCCAGACTGTGACAATAAGAAGGAAAGCATAGCAAAATTTGTGGGATATAGACAAAGTGGGTTATTAGGGGAAAAAGTATATATTTAAATGCATATATGAATGAGGAGATCAATGAATTGGGCATGGAACTAAAAAAGTTAGTGAAATAGCAAATTAAAAATCCTCAGTTAAACAACAAATTAGAAATACTCAAAAGCAAAGGAGAAAAGAATAAAATCAAAAACAAAGAAACTATTGAATTAATAATAGTATTGATTTTATGAAAAAAATAGATAAACTGTAGGTTAATTTGATTAAGAAAACCAAATTACCAGTATCAAAAATTAAAAAAAAAAGAATTCACCACCATTGAGGAGAAAATTAAAGTAATAATTTAGAGCTATTTTGCCCCACTGTATGCCAATAAATTTGACAATCTAAGTGAAATGGATGAATATTTACAAAAATATAAGTTTCCCCAGATTGAAAGGAAATTAAAGCAAAGAAAAAGAAGTAGGATTTAAAGACTTAAATCATAGGAAAAATCCATCAGTGAACTCCCTAAGAAAAAATCTCTAGGGTCAAATGAATTTACAAGTTAATTCCACTAAATATTCAAGAAAAAATAATTCCAATTCTGTAAAAGCTATTTGAAAATAATAGATGAAGGAGTTCTGCGAAATTCTTCTTGTGACACCAATATGGTGCTGATACCTAAAGAGGAAGAGTCAAAACAAAAAATATATATAGATCAATTTCCCTAATTAATACGAATGCAATAATTTTAAACAAAATTTTGTCAAAGAGATTAAGCAAATTATCATTAGTATAATCCATTATGTTCAAGTAGATTTTATAGCAGGAATACAGTGTTGGTTCAATATCAAGAAAACTATCAGTATAATTGATCAAATAAATAACAAACACAGCAAAAATCATATAGTGTTTTTCTTTTTATTTCTTTCTCTTTTTTTTGGTTTTTGCAAGGCAAATGCGGTTAAGTGGCTTGCCCAAGGCCACACAGCTAGGTAATTATTAAGTTTCTAGAGACCGGATTTGAACCCAGGTACTCCTGAGTCCAAGGCCAGTGCTTTATCCACTATGCCACCTAGCCACCCCTAGTGTTTTTCAATGGATGCTGATAAAGCTTTTGACAAAATGCAACATCAATACTATTAAAACACTAGATAGAATAGTAATAAATGGAGTGTCCCTTAAAACAATAAGCACAATCTATCTAAAGCTATCAATAATAATTGAAAGAATTAGAATACACATTGACGAAACAAAACTCTCACTTTTGCAGATGATATGAAGGTATGTTTAGGAAACCTTAGAAAATCATCTAAAAAATTATTTGAAACTATTAGTCACTTTGGCAAAGTTCCTGGATATAAAACAAATCCACAAAAATAATCATCATTTGTATATATATACAAATGATGATTTTATATATATGTATATATGTATATATATATATATATATATATATATATGTATATATAACTAGCAAGAAAGACACATCCCATTCAAATTCATGGTAGTCAGCCTGCCAAGTAAGACTCAAAAACTATAGGAGAAATAACTGTAACTTAGTATTCACATAAATAAAATCAGATCTAAATAAATGGGCAAATACCAATCGCTCATGGGTAGGTTGAGGTAATTTAATAAAAATGGAAATTTTACCTAAATTAAATTACTGTCATAGAAATCAAGCTTCCAAAAGATTAGTCTATTGAGCTACAAAAAAATAGCTACTGAATTCATATGGAAGAACAAAAGTTCACTAATATCATGACAATTAATGAAATAAAAATTCAAACAATGGTGACCTAGCCATATCAGATCTAAAATTATAAAGCATCAGTCATAAAAATATTTATGACACTGAATAAGAAATATACTTGTGAATCAGTAGAATAGACTAGGTACAAAGGATACTGTTATAAATGACTTTAGTAATTCACTGTTTGATAACCCAAAGATTCCAGCTTTTGGGATAAGAACTCACTCTTGGATAAAATCTGCTGGGAAAACTGGAAGATAATATAGCAAAAATTATGCATAGAGAAACATCTCACACCCTATATCATGATAATGTTGAAATGGGTAGAGCATTTAGACATAAATGTGATAATAAAAGCCACTTAGGAGAACTAGGCATAGATTAAGTATCAGGTCTATGAAAATGGGTGCAGTTTATAACCAAAGAAGAGATGGAGAACATTATAAAAGAGAAAATGAATAATTTTGATTACTCTAAGTTGAAAAGATTTTGCCCAAACAAACACAATGCATCCAAGATTAAAAGGATATTATTAAGTTGAGAAACAATGTTTACCTTTATTGTTTCTAATAAAAGATTCATTTCTAAATATATAAATAAATGAGTCAAACTCATCAGAAAACAAGTCATTCCCCAATTGAAAAAGTCAAAGATAAAGAAAAGCAATTCTCAGATGAAGAAATTAAGGCTATATATGTTGATATAAAATTGTTTTAAATCATTTTATTGAATAGGGAAATGAAAAACTTTTGAGGTACTATCTCATGCCTCTAAGATGAGCCAAATTGAACAAAAAAAAGGAAAATAATCAATGTTGGATGCAATGTGGAAATATTGGCTCACTAATGTATTATTGGTAAATGTGTGAACTGATCCAAATTGTCTGGGGAAAAGTTTGAAATTATGCCCGTAGAGGAATAAAATTGTACATTCCCTTTTACCAAGCTATACCACTACTAGGTCTATTTCCCAAGATCACAAAAAAGGGGGAAAAATCCACATGTGTAAAAATATTCATAACAGCTCTTTCTGTCTTAGTACAGAATTGGAAATTAAGGGAATGCCCATCATTTGGGGAACAACTGAACAAACTGTGGTATATGATATAATGGAAAACTACTGTTCTATAAGAAATCATGAGGGATGGGATTTCAAAAAAGTCTGGAAAGATTTACATTAACTGATGCTGAATGAAATGAGCAAAACCAGAACATTAAGCACATTGACAACAACATTGAAGATGATCAACTATGATGGACTATTTCATTTCATCAGTAAAATAATCAAAGACAATTCTAAAGGTGTAATAGAAAATATAAGCCATATCCAGAGGAAGGAACTATATAAATGCAAACCAAAGCTTACTGTCTTCAGTTTTTTAAAAATTGTCTTATGTATTATATTTTCTCTATATTTTTTCCTTCCATTTAGATTTGATTTTTTTCATAACAAAGTTAATATGAATCCACGTTTAGCATAAATACACATGTAGAATCTATATTAAATATTTTTTTCTGTCAGGGGTATTTGAGAAGGAAAGGAAGTGAGGGAGGGAGAAAAATGTAAAACACAAAACTTTGTAGTCAAAATGATTGGTTAAAACTATTCTAACATGTTGTTAGAAAAGCAAAGAAATAAATATATTTTAAAAAATTATGATAATCTTTGACTTCAAGGAGCTCACAATCTAAATCAAGCCATATATGGGATAAATAGAGAATATTCCATGGAGGGAAGGTATTTGAATTAATGAAGTTTAGAAAAGTTTCCGAGAAAAATAATTTTCTTTGTGACTTTAAGGAAGTGAATGATGCTTGTATTTAAAGTTGAGGAAGGAGAGCATTCCAGGCATTAGACATAATCAGAGAAAATTTCCAGAACAGAGAGATGGGGTGTTTTACTTGTGGAAAAAGAGGTCAGTGTCAATAAGTCAAAGACTACATAGTAAGGAATAAGACTAGAAGACTAGAAAGGTTAAAAGCTGACTTGGTAATAAAAGGCTTTGTAATAAAGATTTTTGTAAAGGGAATAAAACAGTCTCCTTAGATATTTGGAAGGAAAACAAAGTAATGAACAACCCATCCTATTTTCACATTATTTCCTAATTAGTAATGACTTTGAGAGTTAGCATGGTGACAGTATTGGTGACAGCCTCAAATAGAAACTGAAAGTAGTAGTCTGAATATTGACTTATAAAAATATAAACTAACACCTGTTGCATTCCATTTTTATTTATTTTTGTAATATAATACTCAAATATTTATTAAATTTGATTCATACTGCAATCCATGAATATTTTTGATGCCTCTGGTGTAAAGAATAGATTGCTGAACTATGACTAAAGAAGACTGGAATATACATGTTGACCCTAACCCTTTCTACCTTTGGGACCTTAATTCATGTATTTAAGTTCTCAGGACCCAGGGTAAATTTTAATACTGGAATTTGTAAATGAGCTACCATCTTGAAAATTGGCAAAAGGAATTTCCAGTTACATGAATAATGGATCAGAGATCCTCTTCTCTAAAAATTTATTTTAATTCTATTTCAATTTGTGTTTGTCTTCTTTCTTGTACTCAACATATTTTTGAATTCAGCTTTCTAATCCATTCTGCTATTCTCCTGTTTATGGGTGAGTGCATGCCATTCACATCTATAGTTATGATTATTAATTTGCATTTTCCTTTTATCTAATTTTTATCTATTTTATGTTTGTTTCTTGTTTGCTTTTTACAAAGAAGAAGAGAGTGGTGAGATGAAATGTACTCCTTATCAATTCTGTATGGTAATTATAATTAATTTCCTTTCTCCCTTATTGTTCTTATATTTCCCTCTCTAAGACTCTGATTATAATTCATAACATTTTGTGTATTTGAGTTCTTCCAAAAGAAATGCAGTCTATGTTAGTATAGAAATGCAATACTTAAACAATTATTGATGCCCATGTACACATCACCATCTAGCCTTATTATTCTCAATATTGTTTTGGGACATTGCAGTCATTTTGTACCATGTTTTTTAAAGGACACCTATTTCATGGATTTAGCCATTAGGCACTCTGAAAATTAGGTCTTAGGGACATATATGTGCATACATTTTCATATATATGTGTATGAATACATACACATTTATATGCATATATATGTATATAAAGTATGAACATGTATGCCTGGTGTACATATGTATATGCACACATATACATATTAATATACACACATTTGCTTAAATAGAAAATTCAACAAAATTTTGTTCTACTTCAAAAATTATTATGATGAAAAGGTTCTTTGCAAAGGACATTTCAATTGAAAACATCTAGCAAATTAGTTTAAATATGTATTTCATCTATTGAAGTTTTAATATTTGTCAACTCCCTCAACTACCACTAATAAAGTCTTTCAGATTACTCAGTCACTGTAAATATATCTTGCTACCTGATTATAGAAATTAAATTCCCTGCCTGTTCACCCATTATTTACTTTTAACTCTATTTAAACTTAGCTAAGTGATTTTTTTCCTTTCCTCTAGCTCTTACAAATCTGACCTTTGGTATTTATATCCTTAGACTTTTATTGGAGTAGTACTTCCACATAATGTTAAGTCACATAACCAGATAAGGCAACTAGATGAAACAGTAGAAAGAGTCAGGAGGATATGAATTTTATATCATGTTTAATACTTACTAGAGATTTGTCTGGACAAATCACTTATACTCTCTCAAATTGAATTTCCTCATCTGTAAAATCCAGGTAATAAGATCACTAACCTCATAGAGTTTTGGTAAAGGTTAGATGAGATAAGATCTGTGACATATTTTGAAAAGTTTAAAGAACTAGATACATGATATTTTGTTAGTACTATTTCTATTAAAATATTCACATTTAGGTTATCTTTTAAACATTTAGATTTTATACAATTTGAACCTTATGCTACATATTTAAATTAATTAATTGTCTAGTAAACCCAGAGATTTCATTAGCTCATTTATTATATCCAAATTTAAGGGAAATTAGCAACAAATTGAAGAGAGTTCACAGGAGAGAAATTGTGAAAAGGGTCTCAAATTCATGTACAATTAGGGACTTTTAACCAGGAAAAAGAAGACTTGGGGAGAAGAAATAATAGTTATTTTCAAACTTATTCTTAGTCAATTTAACTTTTGAGTGTACGATTAGATTTAGTAAGAAATAAGTGATTTTGAGTTGTAACAAATAATGCAAAACAAATAAAAGCAATATTTTAAATGATGAATTTTGTAACAAAGATTAGAGTTAAAGACAGACAGAAAAGTAGGGGAGAGAGAGAGAGAGAGAGAGAGAGAGAGAGAGAGAGAGAGAGAGAGAGAGAGAGAGAGAGAGAGATTTGGTTTGATCCTAATGCCTATAGAGGTACCTTGGAAATCTGAAATTGTGTGGTACTTGGCAGTTATGGCATTTTTACCACTTTTTAGCCACTTCTTTCTACCTTTACTTCTGTGACATTATGATTTCTTGCTCTTCCTCTTAAGACTCTATTTATATCTATTACCTTTGATGTCTCATCCTCACCCTTTTTTTCATTTTTATAAAAACACACACATACACACACACACATATGTATATATATATATATATATATATATATATATATATATATATATACATACATACATATTCATGTAATTTTTCCTGGTGATAATCTCCTGCAATTCCATAATTTCATTCATTCTGCCTAACCTTTTGAGTCAAACCTCCAATTTCCTTCTTTATATGTATATCTGCATGATTTTTCCAATGAAATCTCTAATTTGGGAAGTATAAAAATAAGCTTATCACCCTCTCTTAAAAACAGAATTCCAAATAAGAAAGAGCATTAGTCAGGTGTTAGATTTTGGGATAGAATCTTATTATGCCATCTAGACATGGTCACTAATGGTCAGAATTTGACATTTGCACAAAAGATTTCCTTATCTTGCTTTTTTGCAATGTAATTAGGATCACTAGATAATTAACTAAAGAAAAAATGTTTCCTTAGTTGGTTTGAAATGATTAGTAAAAATTAAGGAACAAATCATGAATATAAATTCATTTTTATCTACTCTTATAGTTGTTTATAAAGGTGATAACAAATCATAATTATAATTACAACTATAATAATTCAAATGATAATAATAATTCAAAATAGTCATTCTTTGGTATTGAAGACCACTGTATCAAGTAATTGGTGAAGTAACTTGCACAATTAGGCAAAATGATAACTCTGGGGGGTGGGGAATGGATGTGTATCAATGTAGAAGTGGGTGTTTCTATTTTTCTTTTCTCTTGCTTTGGTTATATAGGGAATGCAGAAGAAATTTGGTGTAGAAAATATTAGATTTGAAGTTATTACTACTTTACTACCTTAATAATGTCAGGAAGACCACTTACTCTCAGTTTCTTCAAATATAAAGTCAAAGAGATATACATGACTTTAGGGATACGTTCTAGCTCCAAATCTTTGACCTATGATCTTATACTTTGAACATAGATGAAAAATGATAGCATAAGTTATATTATCAATCAATCAGTAAACATTTATTAAGTACATGCCATATATCAGAAGTTGTACTACATGTCAATGAGACAAAAATGCATAAATTTTTCTCAGGATGTTATCATCTGATAAGGAAGACAACATTAAATGTATCTATATAGATGTTTTATATCTATTTATTTTATCTATATTCTTACATAATCATCTATATAAAATAATTTATGTAAATATTATATATAGTTACCTATATATTATATTATAGCGTTTAATTAGTACAGATATAGAGAAAATAGATAGATACACAAACACAAGAAAACAAGAAATAAACAGGACACCTAGTGGAAATGAAGATTTACTTTTATAGTTGGATTTTGACTGGAACTTAAAAGAAAGCAGAAAAGTCAGTAGGTACATTGGAGTGGGGAAAAAACCTTCCAGGCAAGGGGAGCAGATAGAGAAAATTCCTAGAATGAAAACATGAAATATGTTTGGTTAAACAATCAGATGGACAATGTCACTGAATCCAAGGGTATGTGGAAGGAAGTAAAGTTTAAGAAGGCTAGATAAATAAAATGGGGGAATAGGCTATGAATTTCTTTGAATGACAGAAAATTTTAGGTTTGAACTTAAAGGTCATATGAAGTCATTTGAATAATGAATGATGTCTGTGTGTGTGTGTGTGTGTGTGTCTTTGAGAGACATAATCATAGCTATGCTTTTAAGAATTGATTAAAATATAAAATAACATAATCAGAAAAGAGAAAACAATTATAAAAAGAAATGAACTCAGATCAAAATAGCCATCATTCTGCTAATCCCTTAAAATTATAATTTAAAAAGAAAAGTTTTTGTGGGATCTGATTTTCTAAAGAGACATATCCCAATGTCTGGAATTTTATATTTCACTTTCACTACCAATACAATTGATAAACCTCTGGTCAATTTGATTAAAAAAAGAAAGAAGAAAACCAAATTGCTAGTATCATAAATGAAAAAGGTGAACTCACCACCAATGAGTAAGAAATTAAAGTAATAATTAGAAATTATTTTGCCTAACTCTATGCCACTAAATTTGATAATCTAAGTGAAATGGATGAATATTTACAAAAATATAAGTTGCCTAGGTTAAATGAAGAAGAGGTTAAATACCTAAACAACCCTGTCTCAGAAAAAGAAATTCTACAAGCCATTATTGAACTCCGTAAAATAATAATCTCCAGGGCCTGGTGGATTCACAAGTGAATTCTAACATGCATTAAAGGAACAATTGGTTCCAATCCTATATAAACTCTCTGGAAAAATAGGGAAAGATGGAACTCTGCCTAACTCTTTCTATGAAACCAATATGGTACTGTTACCTAAACCAGGAAGAGTTAAAACAGAGAAAGAAAATTATAGACCTATTTCCCTGATGAATATAGATGCAAAAATCCTAAATAAAATCTTAGCAAAATGATTACAACAAGTCATCACTAGGATAATACATTATGATCAAGTAGGATTTATTCCAAGAATGCAGGGTTGGTTCAATATTAGGAAAACTGTTAGTATACTCAATTATATCAACAACAAGCATATCAGAAAACATATGATCATATCAATAGATGCTGAAAAAGCTTTTGACAAAATACAGCAGCCATTCCTATTAAAAACACTAGAGAGTGTAGGAATAAATGGACTGTTCCTTAAAATAATTAGCAGTATCTATCTGAAACCATCAACAAGCATTATACTCAATGGGGAGTGGCTAGAGGCATTCCCAATAAGATCAGGGGTTAAACAAGGGTGCCCATTATCACCACTACAATTCAATATTGTATTAGAAATGTTAGCATCAGCAATTAGAGAAGAAAAAGAAATTGAAGGAATTA
Source organism: Macrotis lagotis (assembly GCF_037893015.1). Classification (NCBI taxonomy): domain Eukaryota; kingdom Metazoa; phylum Chordata; class Mammalia; order Peramelemorphia; family Peramelidae; genus Macrotis; species Macrotis lagotis. Next base: position 106,070,543 of record NC_133658.1, on the reverse strand, counting down.
GAATAGGGAAGGAAGAGACAAAACTCTCACTCTTTGCAGATGACATGATGTTCTACCTAGAGAATCCCAAGAAATCATCTAAAAACCTACTGGAAACAATGAGCTATTTTAGCAAAGTTGCAGTATATAAAATAAACCCTCATAAATCCTCAACTTTTCTATATATGTCTAGCAAAAAACAGCATGAAGAGCTAGAAAGAGAAATCCCATTCAATAGTAACCTCAGACAATATAAAATATTTGGGAGTCTATTTGCCAGGACAGACTCAGAATCTTTATGAAAACAATTATAAAACACTTCTCACACAAATTAAATCAGATTTAAATAACTGGGCAAATATCAACTGCTCATGGATAGGTAGAGCTAATATAATAAAAATGACAATTCTACCAAAACTAAACCATCTATTTAGTGCCCTACCAATCAAAATTCCAAAAAATTACTTTAACGAGTTAGAAAAAAATTGTAAGTAAATACATATGGAGAAATAAAAATTCAAGAATTGCCAGGAGCTTAATGAAAAAAGTGCAAAAGAAGGTGGCTTATCCCTACCCGATCTAAAATTATATTATAAAGCATCAGTCATCAAAACTGTTTGGTATTGGCTAAGAAATGGAGTGGTGGACCAGTGGAATAGACTAGGTGTAAAAGCAGGAGATAATTATCGTAATCTGCTGTTTGATAAAACCAAAGAGTCAGGCCATTGGGATAAAAACTCCCTCTTTGATAAAAACTGCTGGGATGATTGGAAGTTAGTATGGAAGAAACTTAGATTAGACCAACACCTCATACCCTTTACCAAGATAAGATCCAAATGGTTAGAGGACATAGACATAAAAATCAATACTATAAGCAAATTAGAAGATCAAAGACTAGTCTACCTGTCAGATCTATGGAAAGGGGAACAGTTTATGACTAAGGAAGAGTTGGAGAAAATCACCAAAACCCAATTAGATGATTTTAATTACATTAAATTAAAAAGCTTTTGCACAGATAAAACCAATGTAATCAAGATCAAAAGAAAGGTAGTAAATTGGGAAACAATCTTTACCACTAATGATTCTGACAAAGGACTCATTTCTAAAATAAACAGAGAACTGAGTCATAATTTTAAAACAAAAAAGCCATTCCCCAATTGACAAATGGTCAAAGGATATGCAAAGGCAATTTACAGATGAGGAGATCAAAGTAATCCATAGCCATATGAAAAAATGCTCTAAATCATTACTTATTAGAGAAATGCAAATTAAAGCTTCACTGAGGTACCAAATCACACCTCTCAGATTGGCCAGTGTGACCAGGAATGATAATGATCATTGTTGGAAAGGATGTGGAAAATCTGGGACACTATTACACTGTTGGTGGAGCTGTGAACTCATCCACCACTTCTGGAGAGCTATTTGGAACTATGCCCAAAGGGCAACAACAATGTGCATACCCTTTGACCTGGCAATACCACTACTGGGTCCATAACCTGAAGAGATGAGGAAAAAGGGTAAAAATATTACTTGTACAAAAATATTTATAGCAGCCTGTTTGTGGTGGCAAAGAATTGGAAATCCAGTAAATGTCCTTCAATTGGGGAATGGCTTAGCAAACTGTGGTATATGTATATCATGGAACACTATTGTTCTATTAGAAACCAGGAGGGAGGGGATTTCAGGGACATCTGGAGGGATTTGCATGAACTGATGCTGAGTGAGATGAGCAGAACCAGAAAAACACTGTACACCCTAACAGCAACATGGGAGTGATGTTCAACCTTGAAGGACTTGCTCATTCCATCAGCGCAACAATTGGGAACAATTATGGGCTGTCTGCAAAGGACAGTACCATCTGTATCCAGATAAGGAGCTGTGGAACAAAGTGCAAGGACTATTCCCTTTAATTTAGAAAAAAACAGATAAATTATTGTTTGATCTTATTACCTCTTAGACTTCTCTTCTCTTTAAGTATATGATTTCTCTCTCATCACACCCAATTTTGATCAAGGTACAACATGGAAACAAAATAAAGACTGACAGAGTGCTTTCTGTGGGGGCGGAGTTTGGGGGAGGGAAGCAAGATTGGGGGAAAATTGTAAAACTCAAATAATATCTTTAATAAAAATAAATTAAAAAAATAAAATATTTATTGGTTATATACTTAAAAGACCATCTTGATGCATATCCCTGTGCTATGTTATGCTGATTATATTTTAATGAAAAAATAATAAATCATAGGATTAAAAATAGGAAAATGAGCTATGTTAATTTAATTGTATATGGGGGTCAAATAATTATCCTAATTTCTGAATGAAAAATTTCACATATATATATATATATATACATATATATGTATATATATATATATATATATATATATATATATATATATATATATATATGAAGAATTCAACAGCAAAATAGTGAGTGAAGAATTTTAACATCTTTCAGATCTGCCTGTCAAGGTATTTACTCCACAAAGGCATCAGTTGAACTGCCTGTTTCCCAACAGGTCAAATCTCTTTCTAAAGGCCATATTTGACAGGTTGACTGCTAATGCCAAGTCCAGAAATGAAAATAGGCAGGACTTTCTCTGCTTCATGTGGACTGATGACCTTTCGAAAACCTAATTCAAAATATGATGTATTGATGGGAATGTTTGGGGACTGCTTGGTCTAACAAATGTTTCATAGTCTATGCATGCTTTGGTTAATGACTGTTTTGTTTGGAAAGACAATTTTATTGATTCTGTTGATATACTATACTCTTTTGGAAAATTCATAACAAAATATGATAAATAGTATTAAAATATGAGATTGTTATTCTTAAGCACAAATGAATTACTTCTAAGTAAATCCTAAAGGAATATATAATACATTTTTATTATTCCTTTTAACTAATACAGACTCAATTAGAATAAATGGAGATGCAAACATGTATGGAAGAAGCAAAATATATATATTTTTTTATTTTTGGCCAAAAAAAGAAGTCATTAGGTACTGTTTCAAAAATAAATGTTGGGAGAATGAGCCCAGATTTCAACCAACTCTTCAACAAAAATTCCTGAAGGGAAAACAATGTGCACTCATGCATAACAGTGCACAGAAAGACAAAAATACATAGTGGTAATGCATTGAAATTTCTTTGGTGTTAAATCTAATGTTTAAAAAAATTGATTTCTAACCAAGATGGCAGAGAGAAGTCAGGCACTGTGCTAAGACCTCCTGGCTTTCCCTGAGAACTAATGTCAATCATGCTTCTTAATAGAGATTCGATCAACAAAATCCAGAAAAAGAACCTAAAAGAAGAACATCTACCAACAAGGTCTGTCTCAGGTAAGTGTGTGTGTATGTGAGCCAGGGATAGGCTCAGGAGCAGCAATGCGAAGTCCAAGGACCAAACTAGGATCAGCAGTGGAGGATTTGGCTATGGGAGTGGCAGTCTGGGGAGCTCCAGTGGGGCTGCAGGGCAAGTTCCAACATAGACAATTGCAGACTGTGGCTGGATTTCAATCTGCTTGGCTTGGGGCCAAGGGTTCCATACTTTGAGCAAAGCCTTCTTCCCAAGACAAAAACAAAAACAGCCCCCCCAACCTAGGCTCAGGCAGAAGCAGCAGAGCTCCCTCAGCATAATAGGGTGATTAATTATCCAGCAACAGGGCCTAGACCACATTGTTCAAGGATAAAAATATCCAGCTGTGCCCCTCGCCTCCTCCAGGTCTAGGGATTGGGCCTCAAATCAAGGTCCCAGGCACTTCAGGGAATGCAAGTAGCACTCCATACTAGCCTGCCCACTTGGAGTAACTAAACCCAGTGAGTAAAGCCTCCAGGAAATTCAAAAGCAAAGATCTGTAAAACAGCCCCTCCCCCAACACAAGATCTTTGGAAAATGAAGAAAGGCCAGGGATAAAGTGGGGGGGGGGGGGCAGAGGCATAGAAAACTACCATGAAGGCAAAGATCCTAAGTCAGCGAGATCAAGAACTTCTGAGGAGAATATGAAATGGTCTCCAGCCCAGAATGACTTCCTAGAAGAAATCAGGAAGGAGTTTAAAAATGGATTGGAAAAATTAGGAAAAGAAGCTCAAAAGAAAATTAACACTTTGCAACAAGAAAACAAATCCTTGAAAAGTACAGTTGGACAACTGCAAAAATAGAATAATTATCTCTTCTCAAATCGTCAATTGGGCAAATGGAAAACTCCTGTAAAAATAGATTGACCAATTGGAAAATGAGATGCAAATAATAAATGAAGAAAATTCTTCTCTCAGAAAACAAATGGATACTGTAGAAACTAATGACTTCATTAGACAACAAGAATCTGTTTAAAAATAACCAACAATTCAAAAAAATAGAATAAAATGTAAAATATCTCAATTGGCAAAAGTATGGAACTCAAGAATAGATCCAGGAAAGACAATTTAAGAATCACTGTGATTTCTGAAAACGTTGAAAATTAAAAAAAACTAGATACAATATTACAGGATTTAGTGATGGAAAATTCCTTTGATATCATAGAAGCAAAAAGCAAAATAGTTTTTCAAAGAATATATCAATTGCCTTCCTAAATATGAACCCAAAATGAGAACACAAAGGAATATTGTGGCCAAATTCCAAAACTATCAGATAAAAGAGAAAATCTTGTAAACAGCCATAAAGAAACAATTTAGATACCAAGGAGCCACAATAAGTATTACACAGAACCTGGCTACATCAACATTAAGGTATCTAAGGTCCTGGAATGTGATATTCCAAAGAGCAAGGAAGCTTATAATGCAGCCAAAAATTCACTCTCCAGCAAAACTAACTATTCTCTTCCAGATGAAAAGATGTACCTTTAAGGAAATAGGAGACCTCCAACTTTTCTTGATGAAAAGAGTAGAGTTAAATAGAAAATTTGAACTTCACAAAGGAGACTAAATAGACACATGAAAAGGTTAAACTAAAGGTTAAATGAAAAAAATACAATTATTCAATAAGAAGAAACTGCAAGAAGATTCTCACAATTCTAGAAGTTTGTAACTTTATTAGAGGGAATATACTTAACAAGAAGAAATGGAAACTCATGAGTTGTCTGTGACTCTGATAGAATGATTCAAAAACAATATCTCCTTAAAAAAAGAGGGAAAGTAAAGAGATGGGAGGATGGAAGAGATTGAATGGAGTAAATTACATTACATTAAGAGGAACAAAGAACCTATTGCAATGGGGAGAAGAAGGGAGGAGGTGAGGACTGACTAGATTTGGCTTAAATTTAACCTACACACACAATACAGTTAAGAAAATTATCTTAGCTTTCAAATATTAAAAGGAGAAAGGGGGAGGAGGAGGAAAAGTGGAACTAACAGAAGGAAGGTTGGGCAAAGAGAAAGGGGAAAGAAAGTGGAGAGGAGTTGCATACAAAGGGGAAAACCCAATGAAAGTGGTGGTATTCAGAAAAAAATGCTGTGGAATAGGGATAAAGTGAAAAATAGTGAAAAATACAAAAGGAGGGAAGATAGCATCAAGGACAATAAAGAGTTAGTAATTATAAGTTTGAATGTTAATAGGATGAATTTTCCCAAAAATGTAAGCAAATAGCAGAGTGGTTAAAAACCAGAAACTACAATATGCTGCTTACAAGTAACTCATTTGATGCAAGAGATACACATAGAATAAAGGTAAAAGGTTGGAGTAAAATATATTTTGCTTCAGTTGAAGTGAAAAAAGCAGGGGTAGCAAAAGAAAAAAAGAAAAAGCAGCCGCAAAAGTAGATCTCATTAAAAAAAGATAAAGCAGGAAACTATATCCTCCTAAAAGGTACCATAGACAATGAAGCAATTTCCATATTAAATATGCATGCACCAAGTGGTATATGAATCCAAATTCTTACAGGAGAACTCGAATAAGTTACAGGAAGACATAGATAGCAAAACTCTACCGGTGGGCATACTCAAGTTCACTTTCTGAGATTTAGATAAATCCATAAAATAAACAAGAAGAGAGTTAAGGAAGTAAATACAATGTTAGAAAACCTAGACATGATAGACCTTTGGAGAAAATTGAATGGGGATAGAAAGGAATATACTTTTCATCTGCAGTACATGGCACTTACAAAAAAAAAAAAAAAACTGACCATGTACTAGGGCATAAAAACTTCATAATCAAATGCAGAAAGGCAGAAATAGTGAATATACCCTTCTCATATGATAATGCAATAAAAGTCACATGCAACAATAGGACATGAAGAGAAAGACCTAAAAGTAATTGGAAACTAAATAACCTCATTTTAAAGAATTAATGATTTCGGGGGCAGAGCCAAGATGGCGACAAGAAGGGATCTAGTCTTAGAAGCTCTCTGATAAAATTTATCAGCTAAGGACTCTAACTAAACTTTTGAGAGACAGAACCCACAAAGGGACCCAGTGAGGCAGTTCTCCTACTCAAGGTAACCTGGAAAAGAACAGAAAGGCTCTGCTCCCCGGGGTCAGAGAGGCGGCCTGCCAGAGGGGTGGCCCACCAGAGCCAAAGAACCTCAGCCTCCCGGAGGCAGCCCCAGGGTGCTGGGGGTCTCAGCTCACAGCAGTGGGGGAGTCTCCTGAGCTGCACCCCGAGGAACACCAGGCACAAAGTGGGGGAACAGCGGGGGACCTCATGAGCACATGGAGCCCAGCCCTCAGGGCAAACAGCAAGCAGCATAATCTTTCCCCAGACCTGATCCAGGAAACAGAAGCAGGTGGAGCCCCTAAGCAGGAGCCCCCAGGGCATGAGCCCGTTGAGCTGAGGGAGGGAAGTGAAGAGAGACTGCCTAGCTCTGTCCTCTGCCCCTGAAACAGGACTCTGGGGCTCTGACCACATTCAGATCCTGACCACAGTCTAGGCACCCCCATAGAACAGCAGCCCCCCCCCCACATCAGCCCCTTGGCAGAGGGGGGGCGCTTATGGTCATTCACAGGCCAGGAGGGAGGACAGAACCACACACACTGAGACCCTTGTGGGAGTGTCCCAAAAGCTCAAGAAAGACCCTAAACCAGGCCCAGGCTGGGAAAATGAGCAAACAGAGAAACAAAAAGACTATTGAGAAATATTTTGTAAATGAGCCCAAGAAGGACCAAAATACTCAGTCTGAAGATGAGGAAGCACAAGCTCCTGCATCTAAAGACTCCAAGAAAAACAGAAATTGGTCTCAGGCTATGATAGAGCTCAAAAAAGACTTTGAAAATTGAATGAGGGAGTTGGAAGAAAAACTGGGAAAAGAAAGGAGAGAGATGCAGGAAAAACATGAAAATGAAGTCAGCAGCTTAGTCAAGGAAATCCAAAAAAATGCTGAAGAAAATAGCATGCTAAAAACCAGCTTAGGTCAAATGAATAGAACAGGTCAAAAAGTTGTTGAGGAGAAGAATGCTTTAAAAAGCAAAATTGGCCAGATGGAAAAAGAGATAAGAAAACTCTCTGAGGAGAACAAATCCTTCAGACAAAGAATAGAATTCAGGGAGATTGATGAATTTACCAGAAATCAGGAATCAATACTTCAAAACCAAAAAAATGAAAAATTAGAAGAAAATGTGAAATATCTCATTGAAAAAACAACTGATATGGAAAACAGACTTAGGAAAGATAATTTAAAAATTATTGGAATACCTGAAAGTCATGATCAGGAAAAGAGCCTTGACATCATTTTCAAAGAATTACTACAGGAAAATTGCCCTGATGTTCTAGAAGCAGAGGGAAAAATAGAAATGGAGAGAATCCACCGATCCCCCAGAGAAAGAGATCCCAAAAAACCAACCCCTAGGAATATTATAGCCAAGTTTAAGAACTCCCAAGTCAAAGAGAAAACATTACAAGCAGCCAGAAGGACACAGTTCAAATATCGTGGAGCTGCAATCAGGATCACACAGGACTTAGCAGCAGCTACATTGGAAGCTCGTAGTGCTTGGAATACAATATACCGGAAGGCAAGAGAGCTTAGAATGCAGCCAAGAATGAACTACCCAGCAGGGCTAAATGTCCTCTTCCAGGGAAAAAGATGGACTTTCAATGAACCAGGGGAATTTCAAAGGTTCCTTTTGGAATGGCCAGAGCTGAACAGAAGGTTTGATCTTCAGATACAGGACTCAAGCGAAGCATGGAGATTGGAGGAGGGGGGCGAAATATCAGGGACTTAATGAGGATGAACTGCATGTATTCCTGCATAGAAAAATGACACAGATAATACTCATATGAACCTTCTCAGTTAATAGAGCAGGTAGAGAGAGCTTTTATAGTTGAAGCACAAGAGAAAGCTGAATTCGAAGATAAAATATGGTGTAAAAATGGAGTCAATAGAAAAAAAAAGGAAATGGAATGGGAGAAAGAAAAAAGAGAGGGGTAATAGTCCAAGATATTTCACATAAGATTTTTTTTTTATTACAATGAGCTATTGCAATGATATGGAAGGGGGGAGGCAAGGGGGAATGAGGGAAACTTTGCTTTCATCAGAGATGGCTAGGAGAGGAAACAGCAAATATACTCAATGGGGTACAGACATCTGGAGTAAGAAGGAGGGGGGGAGCAGGGGGAAGGGGTGGGGATGTGAATAAAGGAGAAGAGGATGGACCATGGGGGGAGAGAGGCCAGATATAACACATTTTCTTTCTTACTTCTTTCAAGGGGCTGGGAATGGAAGGCCTGCCCAGGACCACAGGGCCAGGTGGATTCTGGGCCTAAGGGGTGGTATGGGGGCTCAAGGCTTCTTGGCCCCAGGACCAGGGATCTGTCTGCTGCACCACTCAGTTACCCTACAGCAGAGTCATAGTGAAAGGAGAGAGAAAATAGAGTACATGGTAGTGGAGAAATAAGAAAGGAGGGAGTTGCGATCAGCAATGGCAACAGTGGAAAAATATGGAAATAACTTTTGTGATGGACTTATCATAAAGAATGAGATCCACCCATGACAGAGTTGTTGGTGTTGGAACAAAAACTCAAGCACATTTTTTGTTATGATTATTTGGGAGAGGGTGCAGGGCAAGTAGGGCTGGATGGCCTGCCTGGGGCCACATAGATGGGTGATCTTTGGGTGTCTGGGGCTGGATTTGGATCCAGGTGCTCCTAGCTCAAGGGCCAATGCTCTGTCTGTCACCCAGCCACCCCTACTATTATTACTATTTTATTTTATTTTGAGTCTTTTTTTCTTTCTTTTTTTTTTTTTGATTTTTGCAGGGCAGTGGGGATTGGGTGGCTTGCATGTCACACGGCTGGGTGATTGTTGAGTTTATGAGGCTGGATGTGGACTTGGGGGCTCATGGCTCCAGGGCTGTTACTTCGTCCATTGCGCCATCTGGCCATACCTACAATTATTACTATTATTTTTTTTTATTTTAATTATTTTCCTCTCCCCTTTACTTTTTTTGTCCAAACAAGTCTATCTATATTCATGGGGGAGGAGGAGGGGTATTTTGTTTACTTGTAAAGAAGAATATTTTATTAATGTAAAAAAAAACATTTGTACAAAATGAGAATTAAAAAAATAAATTAAAAAGTTGTTAAAAATAAAAAAAAGAATTAATGATTTCAACTTAGATAATGATAATAATGTGACAGCATACCAAAACTTATAGGATACAGACAAGGCAGTTGTCAGGGTATATGTCTTTTCTTTAAATTCTTACATGAATTAATTAGAGAAAGAGAAAATGAATGAACTATACATTAAACATTAAATAAATTAAAATTAATTAAATTAAAATAAATTAAAAACCCCTAATTAATGTGAAATTAGAAATTCTAAAAATTAAAGGAGAAATTAATAAAATCAAAAATCAAGAAATCTATTAAACCAATAAATAAAAATGAGAGTTGTTTCCATGAAAAAAAACAATAAAATTGATAAACCTCTGGTTAATTTGATTAAAAAAAAGAAGAAAACCAAATTGCTCATAAATGAAAAAGGTGAATACACAATCAATGAGGATTAAATTAAAGTAAAAATTCAGAATTCTTTTGCTCAACTGTATAGCAATAAATTTGATAATCTAAGTGAAATGGAGGAATACTTGCAAAAATATGTTGCCCAGGTTAAATGAAGAGGAAAATAAACTATTAAATAACTCTATCTCAGAAAAAGAAATTCAAGAAGCCATTATTGAACTCCCTAAGAAAAAATCTGCAGGGCCAGATGGAATCACGAGTGAATTCAATCAAACATTTAAGGAACAAATGCTTCCTATTCTATATAAACTCTTTAGAAGTTTTAGAAGACACAACTCTGCCTCTTTCTATGACACCAATATAGTGTCATACCTAAACCAGGAAGAGTCAATAGAGTGAAAGAAAATTATAGAATATTCTTCCTAATGAATATAGATGTAAAAATATTAAATAAAATCTCAGCAAAGTGATTATAGCAGTAATCACTAGGATTATGCTGGGAATGCAATGTTGGTTCAATATTAGGAAAACTATTAGTATAATTAACTATATCAATAATAAACCTATCAGAAATCATATGGTTATATCAATAGTTGCTGTAAAAGCTTTTGACAAAATACAACAGCCATTTCTACTAAAAAAACTCTAGAGAATATAGGAATAAATGAATTGTTCCTTAGAATTTTTAGCAGTATCTATCTGAAACTATCAACAAGTAACAAGAATTATTTGAAATTCGGATAAGTTAGAGGTATTCCCAATAAGACAGGATACCCGTTATCATCACTAATATTCAACATTGTGTTAAAAATTTTAGTTTCAGCAATAAAAGAAGGAAAAATTGACAAATTAGAATTGAGAAGGTAGAAAGAAAACTCTCAATCTTTGCAGATAACATGCTAGTATACTTAGACAATCCTAATAAAATCATGTAAAAAACTACTAGAAATAATTATGACCTTTAGAAAAGTAGCAGGATATAAAATAAACCCTCCTAAATCCTCAGCATTTCTATATGTTACTAAGAAGATGAAATAGCAAGAGTTAGAAAGATAAATCCTATTCAAAGTGACTTCAGACAATATAAAATACTTGAGAGTCTACCTACCAAGGCAGACTCAGAAACTCTCTGAAAGCAGCTACAAAACACTTCTCACACAAATAAAATCAGATTTAAAGAACTGGACAAATATCAGTTGCTCATGGATAGACTGTGCCAATGTAATAAAAATTACAATTCTACCAAAGTTAAACTGCTTATTTAGTGCCCTACCAATCAAAATTCCAAAAAAAAAAATACATTAATGAGTTAGAAAAAAATGTAAGTAAATTCATATGGAAAAATAAAAAGTCAAGAATTTCCAGGGATTTAATGAAAATAAGTTCAAAAAAAGTTGTTTTCATCCTACCAGATCTAAAATTATATTATAAATCATCAGTCATCAAAACTGTTTGGTATTGGCTAAGAAACAGAACTGTGGATGAGTGGAATAAACTAGGCACAAAAGAAATAGAAGGAAATATAATATATAGTTCATATATCTGCTGTTTGAGAAATCCAAAGAATCCGGCTTCTGGGATAAAAACTCTCTCTCCAATAAAATCTGTGGGGAAAATTGGAAGTTAGTATGGCAGAACCTTGGATTAGACCAACATCTTAAACGCTATAGCAAGATAAGATGAAAATGGGTACATAATTTAGACATAAAAGATTATATTATAAGAAAACTGGGAGATAAAGGAATAGTTTTCCTGTCAAATCTATGGAAAGGGAAGCCATTTGTGACCAAGAAAGAGATGGAGAAAATCATTGAGCACACTAGATAATTTTGATTATATTAAATTGAAAAGCTTTTGGACAAACAAAACCACTGTAACCAAGATTAAAAGAAAGTTAGTAAATTGGGGAGCAATTTTTACAACTAGTACTTCTAACAAATGCCTCATTTCTAAAATATATAGAGAACTGAGTCTAATTTATACAAACAACCATTCTCCAATTGACAAATGGTCAAAAGATATGCAAAGGCAAATTATAAATGATGAAATTAAACTGATCCATAATCATAAGAAAAATTTCTCTAAATCATTATTGAATACAGAAATGCAAATTAAAGCAGCTCTGAGGGCACATGTCACACTGGCCAGTATTATCAGAAAGGACAATGATCAATGTTGGGAGGGATGTGGGAAATCTGGGACACTCTTATATTGTTCTTGAATCTGTGAACTCATTCAAACTTTCTGGATAATAATTTGGAATTATGCTCAAAGGGCAATAAAAATTGCATACCCTTTGATACAGCAATACCACTACTGGGTCTATACCCTGAAGAGACCATGAAAAAGGGTAAAAACATCACTTTTAAAAATATATTCATAGTAGCTCTGTGTTGGCAAAGAATTGGAAATTCTTCATCAATTGGGGTATGGCTGAACAAATTGTGATGTATGAATTCAGAGAAGCCTGGAAGGATTTGCATGAACTGATGCTGAGTGAGATGAGCAGAACCGAAGACCAGAAGAACATTGTAAACTACAACAGTAACATAGTGCTGATGATCAATCTTAAGGCATTTGTTCATTCCATCAGTGCAATAATCAGGGACAATTTTAGGGTATCTGCCATGGAGAATACCATTTGTATCCAGAGAAGGAATTGTGGAGTTTAAACAAAGACCAAAGTTTATAAAAAGTTATCTTATATTTTTTTCTTATGGTTATTATTTCTCTCTCAACATATTCAATTTTGATCAATGTATAGCATGGATACAATGTAAAGACTATCAAATTGCTTTTGTGGTTGGTGTGGGGAGGGAAGTGAGATTGGGGGGAAAATTGCAAAATTCAAAGTAAAATTTAAAAAAAGATATTTTCCAAAAAGTAACAGTAAAGAAATTTGATGTTAAAAAAAATCTAAAGGTTTTATTTTTTAAATAAAGGGACAATTCATTTTTCCAGTAGCAAAGGTAAGATGATGGAGCTGAGCTCTCCCAGTATTCCCCTTTTAAAAATTCTAAAATAATAGCTTAAATTGAATTCTGGTGTAGTTGAACTAAGAACAGATCAGATTGAGTCATTTTCCCAGCTCACAAAAACATAGAAAGTCATAGTAATATATGAGATAGGGTAGGAATTTGACCCAGAGACATTAATGTACCAGTGATGGAATTAGGTAGTAGTGACAGAGATAGCAGAGGCTTCAAGAGCTCTCAAACTGGAGGCAGTAGAAGGAACTGTCAGTGAGTCAGGAATCTCTTAAAGGGTATTCTTCTAATAGTACTGGATACAGGAATAGTTGCTGTTTGGCAAATTCATTACCTATATACACTTAAGGGTCTTATTTATAGACCTTTAAGGAACAATTCAATTGATGTATAAAAGAATAGAAGATTTTTTTTTAAATCGAAAGAGAATGGTAAAGAGAAAAAATCTGGAAAGAAATCAAAGCAATGGCTAAGAGACACAAAATGTACCAAAGAAAATAGCAACTGAAAAATGTAATTGGCAGAATAAAAAATAAAGAGATATAAAAGTTCACTGAAGAAAATTGTTTTGAAAAAATTAAAATTGGCAAGTCATTTGACGCTAATGACTCTATAAGATATCAATAAACTATAAAATAAATTCAGGAAAATGAAGAAAATTATAGAAAATGTGAACTATCCTAAGGGTAAAACAACTGACTTGGAAAATACATTGAGTAGATTATAATGCAAGAATTATTATAAGATTACTTGAAAACCATGATCAAAGAAAAAGTTTAGTGATCATATTTCAAGAAATTATCAAGGAAAGTTATCCAACTATCATAAAAGCAGATAATAAAAATTGATAATGTTAATGTCTATCCCTTCTCGAAGAAAAGCATGATATAAGAGAGGTGATAGCATGACAAGTACACGAATTGAATTTTATTGAGTGCCTAGTGTGTCACCCCTACTTTCTGCTCCAGAGCCATCTTCAGGGCATTTGGAGATGGCCCTGGATAAGAGGCAATCAGGGTAAAGTTACTTATCTAATGATACACAGCTGGTAAAATATCAAGTGTATGAGGACTCCTGTGCTCCTGACTCCAAGGCCAGTGATCTATTCATTGTGCCATCTATTAAAATAGAAAAATCACCAAAATATCACCTGAGGTAGATCCCAATATAGAACTCTCAGCAATATCAAAGCCAAATTCCAGAGTTCCTAGGTCAAAAAAAATATTTCAAGCATTCAGAAAGGAGTTAATCAAGTACTGTGGAGCTATATTCAAGTTCACACAACATTTAACAACTGCCACTGTAAAGACACAGAGGTCTTGGAATATTATGATACAGCAGTCAACAGAGCTAGGATTAAAATCAATATTAATCTGTAATACTAAACTGGATATAATCCTTCAATGGGAAAAACAGGATATTCAATGAATTTTAAACATTCCTGATGAAAAGATCAAAGGTGAATAGAAAATATGACTTTCAAGATTGTCTCAAGCATAAAAAAGTAAACATTAAAGAAAAGACATGACACACTCAGGTTATACTATATAACAGTCTACATGGGTAAAATTATGTATGATTTTTTAACAACTTTATCATTTTAGGCAAACAGAAAAACTACTTAGAAAGGGGCACATGAATGAATCTATGATGCTATAAATAAATGAATAAATGGGAAAAAGGGGATTGCCTCACAGAAGGGGAAATCATTTACATTGGGGGAATGTATACAAAGATAGAACATATATTCAACTGGTAATAGATATATCTCTTAGAGGGAAGTAGGACAGCAAAGACATAAGAGAAGACAATAAAGGTGATAAAAGAAAGGACAAAGAAAGAAGTATTCAGAGGCAAAGTAAACTTGGTAGGAAGTACAGGATTAAAAAAAAGAAAGAAGGATATAGGATGAAACTGAATTCCAAACTATTCATCAAAACTGTGAATGTGAATAGGATGAACTTACACATAAAAAAAAGTAGATACAGGAATGGATTATAAATTTGAATGCAACAAGCTATTTTTCACAAGAAATATTCTTGAAAGAGAAAGTCACAGTTGAATAAAAGATTGAAAGAAAATCTATTATGCTTCAACTGAAGAAGAAAAGATAAACATCATATCAGACAAAATAGAACTAAAAATATTCCTAAATAAAAGGGATAAGATGGGAAACTATATTTTTTCTAAAAAATCAAGACTGCGTGTATATGCAATAAAAGATATGTCATCTAAATTCTTCACACAAAAGTTAAATGAGTTACAGGATGAAATAATTAGGAAAAATATTTGTGGGATCCTCAACTTTCTCTTGATATAACTAGAGCTATAGCCATAAATTAAGTTTCAAAAAGTTAAGGAGATAAATAGATTCTTAGAAAATTATGGTTAAATTATGAAGAACTAAAATGGTAACAGAAGGAAGTATACAATTTTCTCATTTCCACATGGATCATTCACAAAATTTGACTGTGTATTAGGGCATAAAAACTTCACAATCAAATGCTAAAATAAATTACAAATTCATCCTTCTTATATCAAAGTGAATTAAAAATAATTTTAATTAAACAACATGGATTAAAAGATAATTGGGAACTGAATGATATAACCCTAATGAATGAGTGGGTCAAAACACAAATCAGAAAAGCAATCAATAATTTTATTAAAGAGAATGACAACAATGAGACCTGTCAAAACTTGTGACATATAGACAAAGCAGAACTTGAGGAAAATTTTATATCTCCCAATGCATATAAGCCATAATGAAAAAAGGAACAAATTAATAAATTGAACTTGAGACAGAAAAAAAGCAAGAACAACCAGAAATTAGATAAATAACAATTAAAATTCCCTAACTAAATGCCAAAATAGGAATTCTGCAAATCAAATGATAGATTACTAAAATTAAAAAAAATGAACCAATAATGGAAACTAGGAGCTTGTTTTATAAAAAAAATGCAATGAAGTTGATAATGATTTAATTTTAGCAAATAAAGAATACCAGACAGCTAGTATTAAATATGCAATGTATGTATGTATAACCAATATAAATTAAATCAAAGCAATTATTAGTGATTATTTTTCTTAATTATATGCCAGTAAAACTGACAATCTCAATAAAATTCAAAATATTTACAAAATATGTTGCCCAAGTAAACAGAAGATAAAATAGAGTATTTAAATAGCCTTTTATTACAAAAAAGAAATTGAACAAACCTTCATGATTAGCTCAGGAAAAAAAAAAAAAAACCTCAGTTCCAGATATATTTACAAGTGAATGCTATCTAACATTTAAGAACTGATTTATTCCAACAGTGCAAAAAATATTTTAAAAATTTAAAGATTGAGTCCTACCATATTTCTTTTATAGTACAAAATAGTCTGATTTAAATAATTAGAGCTATGTAACTGTTCCTGATTGGGAGGAGCTAAAGTAAAAAAAATGGTTATTCTAACAAAAATAATGTGTTTGTTCAATGCCATCTAAATTAAATTACCAAGAAAATTTTTAAAGGTAGACAACGTAGTAATAAAATTTACCTGGAATGGCAAAATGCCAAGAATATCAAGTTAATCAATAAAAAAAATGAGCTCAAATCTCAGATCTCAAATGGCATTAGAAAGAATTAATCATCAAAATAATCTGGCACTAAGAAATTACATGGTGGAGAGATTACTAGGATGGAGCTAAAATGGTCAAGTGAAGCTAAGATGCTACCATAGCTTTTTTCTTTACCCAGACTTTTAATCTGCTCATCCCAATCAAAAACAAACAACAAACAAACAAGTTCTGAATTGTAGACATTTTAGAGTATCTTTAGTGAACCGGGAAAGCCAGTGGGAGCTTTCTAGCCACAGCACAGTCCAGGTCCCAGTAGTTAGACAGCAGGACAGCAGTAAGGGGCCCAACCCCAAATAAAGACTGAGTCCTGAGAAGACTGGAGGAATAGACAGGACTGGTCTGGGAACAACTCACTGCATATGCACAGAGTAGACATGAAGGAGGAAACAAACCTCTGTAAATTCCTGGGCAGCATAGGCAACATCTTGGCCAGTGATAAGCCAGGAATCAGACTCTTGTTCCAGCACAAAAAAACCTGGTTATAGTACTTTTACCCCAGGAGCATGGTTCAACTATTAAAATGAACAAAGAAAATAAAGAGTTCTAAATATAGCAAGCTACTATTCAGGTAGAAATGATCAAAATACCATCTCATAAGAAGAAAACAGCATGATAAGTCTCCAAAACTTCTTAGAAGAAGTTAAAAACAATTTTAAAATAGAAAGAATTAAGGATGAAGAAAAATGGAAAAAAAATAAATGAGATTCATGCAGGAAAATTATGAAAAAAAACATGCCCAAAGAAGTCAACTCTATTAAAGTTAAAATAACCAACTGGGAATGGAATGTAACTCATTAATAAATAATATTGACCAAATGACAAAGGAATACAGCTTCTCTAAAAGTCAAGTTGGGCAATTGAGAAACAAATGCAACTCATCTAAAAGTCTAATCAACAAACTGTAAAGGGAATGCAACTCAGCAAAAAGTAATGCTAACCAACTAGAAAAGGAAAACAATTCATTGATACTTAAAATTAATCAACTGAAAGAGGAAGCACAAAAGCTAACTGAAGAAAATAAAAACCTGAAAATTAGAATTGAAAACATAGGAAATAATGAGATACCAAGATTCCATTGAACCAAATCAAAAGACTGCAAAAAATTGAAGAAAACATGAAGTACCTTTTAAGAAAAACCAAGAACCTGAAAAATAGATACAGGAAAGGTAATTTATGAACTATTGGTCTAGCTGAGAGTCTAGATCAAAAAAAGAGCTTCTAAAATATCTTACAGGAAATTATCATAGAAAACTGTCCTAATATACTAGACTGAGAAGACAAAAGAGTCTTTGAAAGAATACACAGAATACATCCAGAAAGAGACTACAGAATATAAACTCCAAGGACTATCATAACCAAATTCCAGAATTCTCAACTAAAAGAGAAAATATTGGAAGTAACCAAAAGGAAGCAATGTAAATACAATGAAGTACAATCAGAAGTACACAATTCTTACTAGCTTCAACGTTAATAGGCTAGAATAGGCTATTTTGGAGGACAAAGGACCTTGGATTAAAACTAAGAATTTACTAGCCTGCAAAATTCAAGAGAACATTGTACACATTAACACCAACATTGTGACTTGAACAATTATGAATTGTGCAGCTCCTCTCAGCATTTCAGAAATATAGGACACCC
This sequence comes from Macrotis lagotis, assembly GCF_037893015.1. NCBI lineage: Eukaryota > Metazoa > Chordata > Mammalia > Peramelemorphia > Peramelidae > Macrotis > Macrotis lagotis. The sequence goes on along the minus strand of NC_133658.1, from coordinate 106,052,426 downwards.
CTGAGAGATGTATTATGGGTAACATCATTCATATCCATTCCAAAAATAAAACACTGAATCTGAATGGACATCATATTCACTTTCTAAAAAATTCTCTTGGACTTTTCTTTCCTATCTCATACTTTTCTGTCTTTTCCCTTAGTCCAAATTCTTCATTCACAAAATTACTATTAAGTAAACATGTTAAACACAAAATGTTCACTAGACTGTTTGCCATTGGGGGGGGGTGGGGAGGGAGGGAGGGAGGAAGACGGGGTGGAAGAAAATTGTGTGACATAAATATTTAGTGGATGAATGCTGAAAAATGTTTATGACATTGAAACTGGAAAAATAAAATATCAATCAAAAATGAAATTAAATTGTAGAACTACTCTAGAAAGCAATTTGGAACCACGTCTAAAGGAAAATAAAACAGAACATACTTGCCCTGGGATGCTGTTTCTAGGTCTATATTTGAAAGAGATCATAAAAAGGTGGAAAGACCTACATGTTTAAAAATATTTATTGTCATTCCTTTTGTGGTGGCAAAAAAATGAAATTTGAGAGAACAAGTTGTGGTTTATGAATGTAATGGAATACTACTGAGCTATAATAAATGATGAGAAAGCTAATTTTTTAAAAAATTCTGGAAAGACTTAAATGAAATGCTACTGAGCAAAACTTGCAGAACCAGTAAAACATTGTTTAACAGTAACAGAAACACTGTTCCTTAATCAACTATGATTCACTTAGTGCTTCTCAGTAATGCAGTGATCCACGATAATTCCAAAGAACTCATGGAAAATGTTGTCCCCATTCAGAAAAAGAACTATGTAGTCTGAGTGCAAATTGAAGCATATTATTTCAATTTTGCAATTTTTTTTGTGATTTTTGCCTTTTGTTCTCTTTCATCTTTCACAAAATAATTAACATTGAAATGTAAATTTGGTATGTGCTGCTTATATCATATTGCTTGCTGTATCAGGGAGGGGGAAAGTAAGGCAGGAAGAGAGAAAAATTTGGAAATCAAAGTCATAAAATGTGTTGCAAATTGTTGATATATATATATATATATATATATATATATATATATATATATAACTGGGGGAAGGAAAATTATATTTACAAAAATACAATAGAATGGATAGAAATGAAATAGGGGATCAGTGGAATAAATGATCAATGGGGCTACCATTGTGCAATTTTTTAAATTTAATTAAGTTGAAATCATTCATTTTGCAGTTTAGAATATGCTCTAATTCTTCTTTGGTCATAAATTTATCTCCTTTCCTTAGATCTGTTAGATAGAGTATTTCTTGGTCTATTAATTTATCTGTGGTGTCACTCTTTATGTCTAACTCCTATATCTATTTTAACCTTATTTTGGTATAGGATGTGTGATGTGGATCTATACCTAGTTTTTGCCATACTTGTTTCCAGTTTTCCCAACAATTTTTGTCAAGTAGTGAGTTCTTATCCCAGAAGCTGATGTCTTTGGGTTTGTCAAACAGTAGATTGCTATAGTCATTTACTAAGATTTCTTCTGAACCTCTCCTAATCTATTTATCCATTACTCTGTTTCTTAACCAGTACCAGGCAGCTTTGATCACTGCTGCTTTATATTATAGTTTTAGATATGTTAGAGCTAGGTCAACTTTCTTTACATTTTTTTCATCAGTTCCCTTGCTATTCTTGCCTCATTGTTGCTCCAGATGAATCTTGTTACTATTTTTGCTAGCTTGGTAAAGGAGTTATTTGGTAGGTGATTGTTATGGTACTGAATAGGCAATTTAATTTGGGCAGAACTGTCATTTTAATTATATTGGCTCGACCTAACCATGAGCATTTGACAGTTTTCTAATTATTAATATCTGACTTTATTTGGGTGAGAAGTGCTTTATAATTGTGCTCATACAGTTTCTGGGTTTGTCTTAGGAGGTAGATTCACAAGTATTTAATATTGTCCATAATTATTTTAAGTGGAATTTCTCTTTCTATCTCTTGCTCTTGGGTTTTGTTGCTCATATATAGAAATGCTAATGCTTTATATAGGTATTATTTTATACCCTGATACTTTGTTGAATTTGCAAATTATTTCAAGGAGTTTTTTTAGATCATTTATCAGGTCCTTTAAATATACCATCCTATCTTCTGAAAAGAGTGAAAGTTTTACTTCTTCATTGCCATATTTGATTCCTTCAATTTCTTTTTCTTCTTTTATTGTTACTGCTAGCATTTCTAATATTATATTGAATAGTAATGGTGATAATAGACATCCTTCCTTCTTCTTTGATTTAATTGGCAATGTCCTGAGTTTATATTCCCACTACATATAATATTTGTTGACTGTTTTAGATAGATACTTTTTAATATATTGAGGAAAACTTCATTTATTCCCAAATGTTCTAGTGTTTTAGGATTGGATGCTATATTTTATCAAAGACTTTTTCGAATCTATGGAAATAATCATATAATTTCTGATGGTTTTGCTATTTCTATGTTTAATTATGTTAAGTGTTTTCCTAATGTTGAACAATCCCTCTCGATCTAGTATAAATCCTACCTGAGCATCGTGTATTATCCTATTCATAATTTGCTATATTGTCATGACTAAAATTTTACTTAAAATCTTTACATCAATATTAATTATGGAGATTAGTCTATAATTGTCTTTGTCTGTTTTGGTTTATACTGGTTTAGGTATCAGCAACATGTTAGTGTCATAAGGGGAGTTTGGCAGAATTTCTTCTCCAATTTTTTAAAATAGTTTATGTAGAAATGTTTTGTTTTCCTTAAATGTTTGGTAGAATTCACTTGTAACCCTATCTGGACCAGGAGACTTTTTTTAGGGAGTTTCTTCAATTTTTTTTCCTGAAATGCGATAATTTAAATAATTTCTTTCCTATTATGTTAATCTGGGCAGTTTGCATTTTTGTAAATATTCATCAAGTTCACTCAAACTATCCAATTTATTGCCTTACAATTCAGCAAAGTAGCACCAAATTATCTCTTTAATTTCCTTTTCATTGATAATTGACCATTTTAATTTTTGATACTGGAAATTTGGTTTTCTTTCTTTCTGTCTGTCTTTCTTTCTTTCTTTTTTCTCAGATTAACCAAAGGTTTTTCTATTTTATTGGCCTTTTTCATGAACCAACTCTTAAGTTTCATTTATGAGATCAATGGTTTTCTTGCTTTCAACTTTATTAATCCCTCTTATTAATTTCAGAATTTCAAATTCGGTATTTATTTGGAGATTTTTAAGATGTACTTTTTCTAGTTTTTTTTAGGTATATATCCAATTCATTCATCTCTGAGTCATTCTTCACTTGATAAAAGGTTAAAGGATATAAATAGACCATTTTTCAGAAGGAAAATAAAATCAAAGTTATCAATAGTCACATTAAAAATCTTCCTAATCACTACTAGTTAGAAAAATTAAATTAAATTAAAACAATTTTGAAGTACTAATTCTTTCTGAAAAATGAGGTGAGTGGATTCAGGAGAAGATTGTGCACAGTAACAACAACATTGTAAGGATGAAACACTGTGGAAGATTCAAAACCATGTTCCAAGACTTCAAAGACCCAAGATAAAAAACAATAATGTGCAGGGAGGGAACTGATAAACTAAAGCATATTTTTAAAATATTATTTTTCTCTTTGTGTTTTGTTTTGAAACATGGTTATTATGAAATTTTGCTTTGCCTGATGTCATGTATCTTTGTGTGTGTGTGTGTGTGTGTGTGTGTGTGTGTGTGTGTGTGTAATTACTTTTCTATTCAAGGAGGAGTGAGTGATGGGAGGAATGGGGAAAATTTGTAACTCAAAATCTTCCAAAAGATATTCTTACAATTGGAAAATATTTTATAAAATAAATATTTGTCTTTCCTTTGTTTGTTTTTGTTACATTTTAGTTCTGATCTATCTCCATCTGTCCAAACCCATCATTATGGAAGACCACCATTTCAAACATATACACACACAGGCACAAACCTGTTTAAATATATACATACATACAAACATACATTTGTGTATATATGTATATATAACCAAATTGTGCATATTTCTTTTTATCAGTTCTTTCTCTGGGGTTGGATGGAATATTCCTTCATAGGCTCCTGTAGCTGATTGGAGAATTTGTATTATTCAGAATAACTTAGCCATTCATAATTTTTCATTAAAAATACTACTGCTCAAATTAGAGGATATATGGGAAAACTGCATTGTTGTTGGAGTTGTGAACTGATCCAAATTTTCTGAGTGCAATTTGGAATCATGCCTGAAGGACAATAAAAATGTGCATGCCTTTTGATACAACAATAATATTATTACAGAAAAGATCATGATAAGTGTAAAAATTCCACATCTACAAAAATATTCATAGAAGCTCTTGTTATAGTGGCAAAGAATTGGACATTGAGAGGTTGCCCATCAATTGGGAAAAGAGTGGACAAATTGTTTTTTATGTATCTGATGGAACACCATTGTTCTAAAAGAAATCATGAGGAATCTGGGAATATAGGTGGTACAGTAGGTGGCACCAGGCATCAGCCCTGGAGTCAGGAGGACCTGAGTTCAAATATGACCTCAGACATGTAATAATTGTATAACTGTATGACCTTGGGCAAGTCACTTAACCCCATTGCCTTAAATAAAAATTGAAAAAAAATCATGAGGGATGAGATTTCAGAAAAGCCTGGAAAGACTTGCATGAACTGATACTGAGTGAAGTGTACAGATCCAGAACATTGTACACACTAATAACAGCATGAGGTGAAAATCAACCATGATTAATTTATTCATTTCAGCAGTACAATAACCAAAGACATCTTAAGGGATTTGTGATAGAAAATACTATCCATATCCAGAGAAGGACCAGAGAAGGTACTATGAAGTTTAGATGAAAACCAAAGTTTATCATCTTCAATTTTTAAAAGCTGTCTTTTAATTATGTCATTTTGTTATCTCTAATGTTTTCTTTCTTCCTTTTGCATCTGATTCTTCTCTCACAGCACATTCAATATCAATCTATGTTTAGCAAAGCTACACATGTAAAGCCTATATCAGATTGCTTTCTGTCAGGAAGAGGGGAGAGGGATGAAGGGGAGGGAGAAAATTGTAAAACTGAAAATCTTGCAAAAAATTGGTAAAAACTGCTGTTGCATGAAGCTGGAAAAAATAAATAAAAATAAAAGAGAGAGAGAGAGAGAGAGAGAGAGAGAGAGAGAGAGAGAGAGAGAGAGAAGGAAGGAGAAAGAAGAAAGATGAAAGAAAGAAAGTACAGCTCAGACAATCCAGGGTAGATGGAACCCATCATCCTCTAGTCGTAGTAATTGGTAGTGACCATGTCAGTGGCACAGTGGTGATTTATAGAACTCTCAACATAGGAATTGTCAGGGACAAAGTGGAAGCTTCAGTAGGAACTCTGCCACACTGGAGTGATAGTAGAGAATAGTTTAGCAAAGTCCTCAACAACACTGGCATGAGCAATTTAGATGCATCCCCAGCAGACCAGGAGCAGGCTTTGGGAGCCACTGAATCATCAGCGGCAGCTGCCTACAGAGCTCTCAACTCTGGAAGGTAAGGGGATCAAAAGGAAGTAAATACAACTCTTTGTTATCATTGGGGCAGGACTTTTTTGCTTTGCCCAAGCACAGATTTGCAGCATAGTCAGGAACACCAGCCCCAGAAAGAGGAACTGAAGAAAAACAGAGCTTAATCCCTACAGTGGGGAAGGGACACTCATCACAGTTCCAAAGCAGAAAGGAGAGCTGTGTTCACTCACAAACCAGAACACAGACCAAGGGAGAAGAATCATAACCTCTCATAAGACCTTGGAAGAATTGAAAACTTGCAAGTTTGTAGAAGCATTTCTGAAAATAACTGCAAAAACATTCAAAAATTTAGTCAAGTCCTAGACTGGGGAAATAAGTTAGAAAAAGAAGAAAAAAACATAAGCTATAGAGAATTACCATTGTCAGATCGAAGATCAAAATAAACAGTTTGAAGAAGACAACAAATTTAGAGCTTCTATATCCCAAGTATCCTAGGAAAATATGTAGTGGACTCAGGTCATGGAAGAAGTAATTTAAAAAAGGAAAGGAATTATTTTAAAAATAAAGTAGGGGAAGTAGAAGGAAAATTGTGAAGACACATGAGAGTGATATGGGAAAATCATGAAACCAGAGTAAGCAGCTTGATGAAGAAGATACATAAAATTACTGAAGAAAGCATCTTACAAATTTAATTGATCCAAAGGAAAAAGAGATCCAAAAAAAATCAAAGAGAAGAGGAATGTCTAAACAAAAAGAATTGACCAAATGGAATAAGAGATACTGAAAAGAATAATTCCTTAAAATACAGAATACAGAATAGAGCAGAATGAAGCTGATTGTATTGGGACAAATCAAGAAACAATAAAATGAAACAAAAAATTAAAAAAACTCTAGTCAAAAATGTGAAAGATGCCATTGGAAAAAGAACTAACCTGGAAAATAGATCCAAGAGATTTAATTATTTAATTATTTAAATCATTCATTCATTCATTCGATTATTGAGCTATTTGAAAGTCATGACCAAATAAAAAGAGCCTAGATATCATCTTTCCATAAATTACAAAGGAAAATTATTCTGGTATTCTAGAGGCAGTGGGTAAAATAAAAAATTCCAGGAGGAAAAAAAAAGATTCCGACTATCACCTCCTGATTAAAGAAAGAGGGGGGAATTTAAAACTTTGCTGATGAAATAATCAGAGCTGAAGAGAAAATCTGATCTTCAAATGTAAAACTCAAGTAAAGCATAACAAAGGTAAACAAGAACGACTAATATAAGGGATTTAATGATGCTGAACTGCTTATTTTCCTGAATGGGAAGATGATAATAATAACTCATATGAACTTTGTCATTTATTAGGGCAATAAGAAAGAGCACATATAGATGACACAGATGGGATTTTAATTTGAAGTGATAATAAAAAAGGAGTTAATAGGGGAGACAAAAATGTACTGGGAGAAAGGGAAAGGGAGAAGTAGAATGGGTTAAATTGTTTCACACAAAAGAGGCAAGGAAAAGCTTTTGCAATGGAACTGGAGAGGAGGGAGATTATGGGGAGTGAGGATTACTTCCATTGAAACTGGCTCAGAGAGGGAATAACACTCATTTGCGTGTAGGAATCTATCTTATCCTAGAGAAAAGTAGGAGTGGAAGAGGATAGAGGAAAGGAGAGGGTTGATAGAAGGCAGGGAAGATTGTGGCAAGGAGTAATCAGATGCAAAAGATTTTTTTTTTCCTGGAAGAAATAAATTCATTTGTCTCTTTATATTTAAGCACTTCACCAAAGCTTCATTAGTCTGTGCAAAATAATTGGTTAAATATTTGATAGAAATGCAGTATGAGTAAGAGGTAGCTCTGAAACAATCGGAAAAAAGAAAGTTAAAAGTAATTCGTAATAAAAATCTTATTCAAGTTACTGATGGATTTCTTGAGCTTACAATATAAAGAAACCTCTATTGAATTTAGGCCAAGATAGAAAATACTCTGAACTTCCGTTCAAGATGGCAGAGAGAAGACAGTCACAGTTTTAAAGTCTCCTGATCTTTACCCATCTATGATATGAAACAAACCTCTTAACAGAAATATGATCCATAAAACCCAGGAAAAAAAACCAGGAGAAATAACAGCTACTTCAGGATTTGTCTTCCACATCCAAGGGTGAGTTCAGGCACATAGGGTGGATCAGCTGCAGAATATCAGCCTGATTAGGGGTTGAATTGGAGCTGGGGAGCCTGAAGGCCTGAGAGCCTGACCTTCTTCAATAGCAGTGTGGCTAGACCATGGGGGCTTGGGTCAACTAGGGAGCAGAGGCACTGTTGTTGGAACTGACCTTCTGGAGCTTGCAGACAGTGTTGGGGAGAGAGTTCCCATGCAGAAGAGCTGTGAAAACCATCTGTGGGCTCCTCTGGTCTGAGGAACTCTGAGTCAACACCTCCATTGCCACTGAGGCCTCTTCCCAGAATAAACACAATTACAGATTACTTCTACCTCAGGCACAGGTATGTGAGCAGAAGAATCAATTCAGCTGACAATAGGGAGAGGGATGACTTCACTCCAGGGTAGAGCCCACCAATGATTGAAGGCAAAAGTATTCAACAGCTTCAATCTCTCCCTTCAGGCTAAGGGAGTAGGCCTCAATCAAGGTCACAGACATTCTAGAGAAAGCAACCATCACCTCCTACTGGCCAGTGGAGAAATTGCACTCAGTGAGTAAGCTTCTAGCTATCGCAAAACCAAATCTCTGTGAACGAGCTCCTCCCCAATTCAAGGACTTAGCAAAATGAAAAAGGTCACCAGTAAGGTTGATTCATAGAAAAATTCTTGAAGGAAAAGACCTGAACTCAGAGAGATCTAGAACCTTTGAGGAGAATATGATCTGGTCTCCAGAACAGAATGACTTCCTTGAAGAAATCAGGATGGAGTTTAAAAATCAATTGGAAAATTTGGGAGAGGCAACTAATACCTTGCAACAAGAAAACAAATCATTGGAAAATACAATTGGTCAAATACAAAATGAGAAGAAATCTCTCAGATCATCATTTGGGCAAATGCAAAAAGAAAATAATTCCTCTCAAAACCTCATTTGGTCAAATGGAAAGCTCATTCAAAGGCAGAATTGACCAACTGGAAAGGGAGTTGCAAAAGGTAAATGAAGAAAACTCCTCTCTAAAAAAAAATAATGGAGTCTGCAGAAAGTAATGACTTCATGAGACAGCAAGAGACTTTAAAAAAATCAAAAAATAGAAAAAATAGAAGAAAATTTAAAATGCCTAATCAGCAAAACAACTAACTGACCTCAAGAATAGGTCGAGGAGGGGCAACCTGAGAATTATTGGTCTTCCTGAAAACATTGAAGGGGGGGAAAAAACAACCTTGGACTTGATATTACAGGATCTAGTGATGGAAAATTGCCTTGATATCATAGAACCAGAGGGCAAAGTAGTTATTGAAAGAATACATTGATCCCCTCCAGAAAGAGATCCTAAAATGAAAACATCAAGGAATGTTGTGGTCAAATTCCAGAACTATCAGATAAAAGAGAAAATTCTGCAAGAGTCAAAAAGAAACAATTTAAATATCAAGGATCCACAATAAGGATTACACAGGACTTGGCTGTATCAACAGTAATGGATGAAAGGGCCTGGAACAAGATGTTTCAAAGAACAAAGGAGCTTGGAATGCAGCCAAGAATCCACTTTCCCTCAAAGCTGGGCCTTCATTATCAATGAAAAGATGGGCATTTAATGAAAAGGAAGAATTCCAAATATTCCTGATGAAAAGACCAGAGCTAAATAGAAAATTTGGGCATCAAACAGGAGGTTCAAGGGACACATGAAAAGGTATATAAAAAAGGGGGGGGATAAAGAAAAAACTGCTATCCAATAAGTTGAAACTGGCTATATCCCAACATGGGGGATGGGGGAAAAGATTCTCATAATTCGTAAGAATTGTAACTGTAACAGAGATAATATACCTAATCAGAAGTGATGGACACTCAAGACCTATACATGAGAATGCTATCCAATGAGGAGAAACTGGCTCTAACCCTACTTGGGAGAAAGACTCTAATAACTCTCAAGAATTGTAACTCTATTCAAGAGAGAGTATACTTAGCCAGAAGTGATCGATTCTCATAATTTCCTATGACTCAGATAGAATGATTTAAAAACTTGTCCTCCTTAAAAAGGGGGACAAGAAGGAGACAGGAAGAGGGAGGGAACTGATTAGGGTTAATTTCATTACATTAAGAGGTACAAAAGACCTATGGTAATAAAGGAGAAGAAGGAAAGAGATGAGAAACACCTGAATCGTCCTCTCATCAGACATGGCTTAAAGTTAACTTAAACCCAAACTCAGTTAACTTAAAAAAGCATTTTACCTTTCACATATTAAAAGGGGAAAAGGGGAGGGGGAGAAAAAGGGGAACTAACAGGGATTTAATGAAAAAGTGCAAATGAATGGGCCTTAGCCCTACCCAATATAAAATAATATTATAAAGCAACAGTCATCAAAACTGTCTGGTATTGGCTAAGAAATAGAGTGGTGGACCAGTGGAATAGACTAGGTGAAATAGCAGGAAATGATTATAGTAATCTGCTGTTTGGTAAACGCAATGAGTCCAGCTATTGGGATAAAAATTCTCTCTGATAAAAACTGCTGGGAAAATTGGAAGTTACTATGGAAGAAGCTTAGATTAGTCCAACACCTCACATCCGATTCTAAGATAAGATCCAAATGAATACAGGATTTAGACATACAAAACAATACTAGAAGCAAATTAGAAGATCAAAGACTAGTTTACCTGTCAGATCTATGGAAACAGGAGCAGTTTATGACTAAGGAAGAGATGGAGAACATCATTAAAAACAAACTAGAGGATTTTGATTATGTTAAATTAAAAAACTTTTGCACATATAAAACCACTGAAACCAAGATCAAAAGGAATGTAGTAAACTGCGAAGTAATCTTTACAACTGATGATTCTGACAAAGGACTCATTTCTAAAATATACAGAGAACTGAGTCATTTTTTTAAAAAGCCATTCCCCAATTGACAAATGGTCAAAGGATATGCAAAGTTAATTTACAGATGAGGAGATCAGAGAAATCCATAATCATATGAAAAATTGGTCTAAATCATCACTTATTAGAGAAATGCAAATTAAAGCTTCTCTGAGGTACCACCTCATACCTCTCAGACTGGTCAATATGACCAGAAAGGATAATGTTTCATTGTTGGAAGGACTGTGGGAAATCTGGGACACTATTACATTGTTATTGGAGCTATGAACTCATTTAATCTTTCTGGAGAGAAATTTAAAAGTACATCCAAAGGGCAATAAAAATGTGCATGCCCTTTGATCCAGCAGTATCACTACTGGGTCTATACCCTAAAGAGATGATGAAAAAGGGTAAAAACATCACTTTTACAAAAGTATTCATAGCAACCCTGTTTGTGGTGAGAAATAATTGAAAATTATGTAAATGTCCTTCAATTGGGGAATGGCATAGCAAACTGTGGTATATGTTTGTCATGGAACACTATTGTTCTATTAGAAAACAGGAGGGATGGGAATTCTGGGAAGCCTGGAGTGATTTGCATTAACTGATGCTGAGTGAGATGAGCAGAACTTGAAAAACACCATACACCCTAACAGCAACATGGGGGTGATAATCAACCTTGATGGACTGGCTCATTCCATCAGTGCAATAATCAGGGACAATATGAGGCTGTCTGCAATGGAGAATACAATCTGTATCCAGATAAAGAACCATGGAGTTTGAAGAAAATTCAAGAACTATTCCCTTTAATTTAGGGAAAAAACTCTGCTATCTTATTGTCTGATCTTGCTATCTCTTATACTTTATGTTTCTTCTTTGGGGATATGATTTCCCTCTCATAGCACTCAATTTGGATCAGTATGTGGCATGGAAATAATGTAAAGACTGACAAAATGCTTTCTGTGGGGCAGAGAGAGTTGAGATGGGGAGGGAATTGTAAAACTCAAAATAAATAAAATCTTTAATTAAGAAATAAAAAAAGAAAATAGTATGTTCCAGTATATAGAAAATTTATAACTTAATCTGTACTCTAACATTTTACTATACCATCTATGCCTAGTATTAGCTTTCCCACTACACTCCTGTATGATTCTTTTTGAAAGGAAATTTACTTTTGCCTCACTCAAGGTTT